>NC_045777.1:57521236-57824808 GCF_008692025.1 Phocoena sinus
CTGTAAAAGGTGAGAAAACATGTTCACATTTCTCTTGTCTGTTGTTCCCAATCCCATGGTTTTAATTATGTAAAAGACGTGTTTACATTTTCAAGGTCATGGCATTGGAATTAGGTTCTGTAACCATAATTCTCACCGCTGTTTAGCCTTAGTTTTACATTTAAACAAATCAATGTTTATTCCCAGGCGTATCCTTTCTTGAGCTCTTTGCATTCATTTCTTATTTGAATACATTTCATTGTGAAGCTCAGGAGTGCTGTGTTCTCTGAGCTCTTGTATGCTTGAGTTTCTGTCTATGACTTTCTTTTAAAATACGATTTTATTGAGGTGTAATTTTAGTACATAGAATGCACAAGTCCTAAGTGTACAACTTTTTTGGGGGGACCTTTGTCAACTGCTTTGCAGGGTGTAACTGACATAAGATAAACTACACATATTTAAAGCATACAGTGGGGTGGAGTCTGGTACGGCGAAGTAACCGCTGGAGCTAAAGCCAACTGAAGAATGGGAGAAAGTATCTGTAACTATATATCTGACAAGGGGTTGATATCTAAAATGCATAAGGAACTCATACAACTCAATAGCAAAAAAATCAAAATATTCCAATTAAAAACTGGTCAAAGGACCTGAATGAACATTTTCCTAATGAAGACATACAAATGGCCAACAGGTACATGAAAAGTTGCTCAACATCACTAATCATCAGGGAAATGCAAATCAAAACCACAATGAGATATCACCTCACACCTGTTAGAATGGCTTTTATCAAAAAGACAAGATAACGAATGTTGACAAGGCTGTGGAGAAAAGGGAACCCTGGTTGGTAGGAATGTAAGTTGGTGCAGCTACTATGGAAAACAGTATGGAGGCTCCTCAAAAAATTAAAAAATAGGACTCCCATACGATCCAGTGACGGCACTCCTGGGTATATATCCAAAGAAATGAAATTCGTATCTTGAAAAGGTGTCTGCACTCTTATATTTATTGCAGCATTATTCACAATAGCCAAGATGTGGAAACCACCTAAGTGTCTGTCAATGGATGACTGGATAAAGAAAATGTGATATATATATATATATATATATATATATATATATATATATATATTTCATATACATGTATATAATGGAATATTATTCACCATTAAATAAAGGGAAATCTTGCCATTTGTGACAACATGGATGAAGCTGGAGGGCATTATGCTAAGTGAGATAAATCGGACAGAGAAGGGCAAATACTGTATGGTATCACTGACAGGTGAAATCTAAAAAAAGCTGAACTCATAGAAACAGAGAGTAGAGTGGTGGTTGTCAGGGGCTGGGGAGTGAGAGAAATGGGGAGATGTTGGTCAAAGGGTACCACCTTCCAGTTAGAAGGTGAGTAAGTGCTGAGAATCTTGGGTACAGCATGGGGGCTGTAGTTGACAATACTGTATTGTATACTTGAAATTCCCTAAGAGAGTAGATCTTAAGTATTCTCACCAAGGGAAAAAAAAAAGGTAGCTACGAGAAGTGATGGCCGTGTTAATTAACTAACTTGGTTATGGTAATCATTTCACAATATATATGGGTATCAATCATGATGCTATACTTTAAACATATACAATTTTATTTGTCAATTATACCTTAATAAATCTGGGGAAAAAAGGGTACAAGTGTGTAAAATTTGACATATATTCACACCTTGAAATCATCAGGATAACAAACATATCCATCACCTCCAAAGGCTTCCTTGTACCCTCTTTTCACCCCTGTCTCCTCACCATCCTTGGTGCTCCTGGCTCCTGGCAACCACTAATCCATTTTCTGTCACTGTAGTTAGTTTACATTTTCTAGGGTTTTATATACATGGAATCGTAGGGTAAGTACTCTATTTTGTTTGGCGTTTTTTATTCAGCATAATTATTTTGAGATTCAGTCCTGCTGTTGAGTGTATCAATAGTTCATTCTTTTTATTGCTGAATAGTATTTCATTGCATGGATGTACCATAATTTGTTTACCCATTTACCCATTGATGGACATCTAGTTTTGGGCCATTCAAAGTAAAGCTGCCATTAACATTTGTGTACAAGTCTTTGTATGGCTGTATGCTTTCATATCTCTTGAGTAACGTGGGAGTGGAATGGACCGGATCATCTGTTAGGGGCATGTCTGAATTTTAAGACACCGAGAAACTGTTTTTCAAAATTGTTGTAGCATTTTAAACTCCTACCAACAGTGTCTGAGGGTTCCAGTTTCTCTGCATTCTTGCCAGCTCTTGGTATGGTCAGTCTTTTAAATTTAACCATTCTAATAGTGGTATATAGCGATATCTTGTGGTTTTAATTTGCATTTCCCTAATGACTAATGATATGGAGCATCTTTTCATGTGCTTATTTGCATCCATATATATTCTTTTTTTTCCGTTCCATATATAATAGCTTACATCTGCTAACCCCAACCTCCCACTCCATCCCTCCCCCAACACCATCCCCCTTGGCAACCACAAGTCTGTTCTCTATGTCCATGAGTCTGTTTCTGTTTTGTAGATAGGTTCATTTGTGCCATATTTTAGATTCCACATATAAGTGATATCATATAGTATTTGTCTTTCTCTTTCTTACTTACTTCACTTAGTATGATAATCTCTAATTGCATCCATGTTGCTGCAAATGGCATTATTCGATTCTTTTTTATGGCTGAGTAGTATCCCATTGTATATATGTACCACATCTTCTTTATCCATTCATCTGTCAGTGGACATTTAGCTTGTTTTCATGTCTTGGCTGTTGTGAATAGTGCTGCTATGAACATAGGGGTGCATGTATCTTTTTGGATTAGAGTTTTGTCTGGATATATGCCCAGTACTGGGATTGCTAGATCATATGGTAGCTCTATTTTTAGTTTTCTGAGGAACGTCCATACTGTTTTCCATAGTGGCTGTACCAACTTACATCCCTACCAACAGTGAGGGAGGGTTCCCTTTTCTCCACACCCTCTCCAGCATTTGTTATTTGTAGTATTTAATGATGGCCATTCTGACCGGTATGAGGTGGTACCTCATTGTAGTTTTGATTTGCATTTCTCTAATAATTAGCAATGTTGAGCATCTTTTCATGTGCCTATTGGCCATTTGTATTTCTTCTCTGGAGAAATGTCTGATTAGGTCTTCTGCCCATTTTTCAGTTGGGTTGTTCATTCTTTTGTTGTTGAGTTGTATGAGCTGTTTGTATATTTTGGAAGTTAAGCCCTTGTCGGTCACATCATTTGCAAATATTTTCTCCCATTCTGTAGGTTGTCTTTTTCATTTTGTTTATGGTTTCCTTTGCTGTGCAAAAGCTTGTAAGTTTGATTAGGTCCCATTTGCTTATTTTTGTTTTTATTTCTGTTGCCTTGGGAGACTGACCTAAGAAAACATTGGTACCATTTATGTCAGAGAATGTTTTGCCTATGATCTCTTCTAGGAGTTTTATGGTGTCATGTCATATGTTTAAGTCTTTAAGCCATTTTGAGTTTATTTTTGTGTATGGTGAGAGGGTGTGTGCATCCATATATATTCTTTATTGAAATGTCCGTTCAAATGTTTTGCTTATTTTTCAGAGTGAGTTTTACTTTCTTAGTTTTGACTTTTGAGAGTTCTTTGATTAATCTGGACACAAGTCCATGATCAGATATATATCTTGCAAATATTTTCTCCTAGTCTGTGGCTGGGGTTTTCATTTTCTTAACATTGCCTTAAAAAATTTTTTTTTATTGAAGTAGAGTTGATTTACAATGTTGTGTTAATTTCTGCTGTATAGCAAAGTGATTCAGTTATATATATATACACACACACACACACATCCTTTTTCATACTCTTTTCCATTATGGTTTATCACAGGATATCGCATATATATCCCTGTGCTATACAGTAGGACCTTGTTTTTTATCCATCTTATATATAATAGTTTGCATCTGCTTACCCCAAACTCCCAATCTTTCCCTTCCCCCATCTCCCCCCGCCCTTGGCAACCACAAATCTGTTCTCTATGTCTGTGAGTCTGTTTCTTTAGCAGTGTCTTTTGAAGAGTCAAGATTTAAAAATTTGATAAAGTACAAGTCATCAAACTTTTTTCTTTTATCGATCATACTTTTGGTGTCATATCTAAGAAATCTTTGCCCAACCCAAGGTTACAAAGATTTTATTTTAGTTTTCTAGGATAAAACGAGGTTCTACCTAGTCTTCTTCTAAAAATTTTATACTTCTAGGTTTTATATTTAGATCTATAATCCATTTTGAGTTAATATTTGCATATGGTGTGACATGCGGATCAAAGTTCTTTTGAGTATGAAAGACTACCCAGTGTTTCTATAAATGTCAGTTAGGTCAAGTTGATAGTATTGTTCAATTCTTCTATATGCTTGCTAATTTCCTGTCTATCTGTTATATTAATTTTTGAGAGACTCTGACTATAATTATAAATTTTCTATTTTTCTTGCATCTCTATCAGTTTTACTCACATATTTTGAGCTCTGTTTTTTTAAAAACACCTTTCTGACCTTCCTGGGGGGGAGGTCAAACTAGACCAGCACAGGACCTCTCCTGTGACCTGACGATACCCCTGGATTTTGTCCTGATGAGAGATGATTTATGTATTTTTGGATAAGCCTTTCATATCTGTAACCTTTATTTTCAAGGAAATTGGCTTCCTGCTTGATGTCTGAGGAGGCAGGTGCTGAGATTCAGCCTCACCCAAAATAATGATAATAATGACAATAGCAGCTCCTCACTGCCAGGTGCATTGCCTACATTATCTCTAATCCTCCCGGCAGCCTTGCATGGTAAATGTTATCTCTGTTTTGCAGATACATTTTATTTATATACCCCGCCATGTTCCAGGAAGGCTTATAGAAGGCTTTATAAGGAGTCACAAAATACAGCATATTCATGAAAAGTGAAGGTAGAGAAAATAGTTTTTAAAAAGCAACACTGAAGTGGGGTCTCATTGCCTTTTAAGAATCTTGCCTGCAAACATTGAAGTGTTAAGTAGCAGAATTGCGATTTGAACCTGGCTGTTTCGGCTGCTAAAAGCTCTGATGTTTATATTCAGCCAGTCTGAGTGACAAGAAGAGACAGGCAGATGCTGGAGATCAAACCTCAGTGGGGACAGTCTGCAGGTGGGCTTTTGAGCCATGACGCCAGGCTGGGTTTCTGGTGATGCCCCAGCAATGCCAACCACAGCCGTGATCAGGACGGCTGTTTCTGAAAATTTCCATGTGCTGGGCTGGGACTCACGAGACCTGAATGCTGCTCCTGGCTCCGGGGCTTATTTGAATGAATAATTATTTTACAAAAGTCACTGATGATGTATATTGAGCATCTGCTGTGGTCAAGGCCAGCACTGATGGATGTGGGATCCAGGCAGCAGCCCTGCCCTCAGGGAGCTCCTAGGTCAGGGAGTAAGGCAGATATTAAAGAAATGCATAATAAACAAGTTATAGCTAAGAGGGCAAAGCAGTGGATTCATGAGAAGACTGACATAGGGCTAATCTGGGGTAAGGAGGGAGGGTTGGGAGAATGCTCACTGAAGAACTAACATATGAGTGGAGAGTTTTTAGTTGATACCTGCTATTTTTGCTTGGCCTTTATCCCTTTCTTTAATAACAGAGCTGCTTTTGGGGAAGCCCATTCATTCCATGTGGACTGGATGTGGTTCCCCCCTAGCCTCAGATGTGGGCGTGAGACCTGGACCTGGTCAATCAGAATTCTCTACTCCTCTGGCCACAGCGATAGCTCAGGGACAGGCACATCGTCTGAGAGAAACAAGAATCTGTTCTGGGCTCTTTTGTCCAGAGACAAAAGGGAGGATGCTGTCTTCCCAACATGGTTCCACCCATAACCACGTTGAGTCCTGGGCTTCTGACAACCATGGAGATTTTTCCAACATCCTATGTCAAAAGTTCTTCCTTCCCTGATTGGGATACCTCAACTACTGGTTCAAGCACCTACTAAGACTGGTTAAGGACAAGGACAGAGCAGCTCCAGGCCCTCACGGCCTGAGAGAGAGGTGAAGCGGCAGTGCCCCAGTTCTGACTCGTAATGAAACTGCGTCTCCAGGCTGCCTGCTGGCTTACAGTTCACCTTCTCGATCTGTTCTGCACACGACTGCAAACACAGAGCCCTTAAATCCCTTCACTGAGTACTCAGCGCCTGCAGAGTTCAGAGCAAGCACTTCGGCGTGGCATTCAAGGCCCCCCGTGGGCTGGACATGCCTTGACCACTCTCCGGCTCACTCCCTTCCGCCCTTGTGGGCACCTCCCTGCTCACATCTGTTGTTTCTCACCTTCGTCCTTTGCAGATGTGTTCCCACTGTCAGGATGCACATCCCCTTAGTCCACCAGCCAAACTTCTATTTGCCCTTAAAAAACTTGCTCAGTCTTATGTAGACTCCTGGAGCCTTCTCTCTCCCAGGAGTAAATCCCTCCCTGTACGCATGCTCCCCCGTACGTGCTTCATCTGTTTTGGTTTCCCATGTTGAGACACTCGACTCTTTCTGTCTGACGTCTGCCTCTCTCTCTAATATTCTTCATTCAGCAAATATGTGTGGAGTTCCTACCACATCAGGGGAACTGTACTGGGAGCTGGAGATGCACCTGAGAACAAACAGGTATGGGATCTCTGTCTTCTTGGAAATGAGAGTCTATCTGGGGGAGACAGACATTAAACAAATAAGTCACAAATAATTTAAAATATAAGTGTGAAAGGTTCAACAAAGGAAAAGTTTACCATGAGCTCCTCCAAAGTTTAAAAAATTACCGTAACCAAGGTCCTCAGCAGGGGGTGATTTTGTCCACAGGGGACATTTCACTATGTATGGAGACACTGTGGTTGTCATACCTGGGGTTTGGGTGCTACTGGCATCTAGTGGATGGAGACCAGGGATGCTGCTAACATCCTACAGTGCGTTGGACAGTCACCACAATAAAGAAGTATCCAGTCGCAAATGTCAATAGTGCCAAGGCTGGGGAACCCTGCTGTAACCCCCTCACCCAGTAGCTTTTGCCCATAACAGATACACCATAATGCTTGTTGAATAAATGGATGAAGAAAAGAAGTCATTCAATCATGGTGGCCAGGGATGCCAATACTTCTTAGATGGGCACCCAGGAGCAACTTCTCCAAATCCTTGGAGGATGGGGCGGGCTGGCTTTGTGGGCGTGGCACTGGTGTGGTTGTACAGGACCCCAGGCTTAGAAGGGTCAGTCGAGTGCTATGCTAGCACCATCTTGAAATTTTTAATAATTTTTGAAAAAGGGCCCTGCATTTTCACTTTGCTCTGGGTCCTACAAATTACGTGGCTGGTCCTGGGGTGTGGGTATGAAGGAGGCTGTGATCAATGAAGCCTCTGAGAATGGGGTTAGAAGGGGCAGTGGGCTGAAGCATCTGGGGAGAGTGGGGGAGGTGCGTAACCCTCTCTCTGATGTCTCAGGTCTGGGACCAGCATTTGAATTTATGCTACAGGAGGACCTTAACCAGCTCCTTCCCCTGGCTTATCCATCCCCGAAATGGAGTGAATAGTGCAAGGCAAACTCATGACCCCATCACCCAGCTCCGGCAATGATCAGCGTATGGCCAGTCTTGTTTCATGTCCACCCCCCCTAAAGTCTTCCCCTCCCCTATAATTTTGAAGTTAATCCCAGAATTATGTCATTTCATGTATAAAGATTTCAGTGTGGATCTCAAAAAGGTAAGAACAATGAAGAATACATAACCACACTACCATGATCACATCTAAGAAATTAATAATTCTTTAATATCGTCCCATATCCTGTCAGTGTCTGGGAACTATAATTGCTTCCTCTTCTTTCATTGTCCTCCCACATTCATCTGCAAGTCCTGCCTGACTTCCTGACAACTCAAGATCCACCCCGAATCCATCCATTCTGCCAGCTCTCCGTGACCCCCGTCCTGGCCCGTTCCAGGACAGCCTCTAACCCGGACAAGTGCACATTTCATGGTCTGACCTTTGTCCGCTCCAGGACCTGACCTCCTCCCAGCCTCTCCCCACCTCACTCCTCACCAGCCACGGGCCTCCTTGCTGGTCCCCAGACATGCTCAGTGCTCTCTTCTCGGGGACCTCACTTGGCTTTTCCCCTGATGCTGGAATTCTCTTCAGCCAGATATTTCCAGGGCCCCATCCTCGATTTATCCAGGTCTCTGGTATGTGTCACTTTCTCGGCGAGACCCTCCAGACCAGCCCCTCCCATGACTCCATCCCCTCCCCCAGCGCTTCTCACTCGGAAATCAGGCCGTGTCCTCTCCCACCATTGTCCAACTAAAGCAAAGGCTGGATAAACCAGTTCACTGTGTGTTCACTGTATCTAGGACAGACCTTCACATGTTCTCAGTCCTCCACAAATATTTGCTAAGTGAATGGATTTACTGGGTGGATTCTTCTGCCTCCGATAGACAGTGCTGTACAGACATGGTACCAAACAAACAAGCGACCCCCAGCCTGCTCACCGCCCCAGATTTTTGGAAATCTAATCAAAGGATCAGCCAGGTCTAGAAAGCATTCTTATTGGCTGGTTGTAAGGACAAGGTAGAGGCGTTCTCCCAAAGGGAGGCTGGGAAGGCGCTGGAGACGTCCTGCCTTGTTCGTCCCCTCTCACCATCTCACCCCTCATGGCACCTTGAGCACGTCTCCAGTCTCCTGCAGTGTAAACCGGGCTGGGGAAACCTGGTCACTCCTCGGAAACAGCCCGCCCCACCATCCACTCCAGGACCACAGGGAGGAAGGAAATGCTCTGGGAGAGAATCCTCTTTTCCAAAAGTTCATGAGCTGTGGCCAGAACCCAGATGGCGCCAGGTCTGGGCAGCTCTGTGCATGAGGGTTAATGAGGTGGGGCTTTGGGGAGCCCCAGAATCTCCGGGGGAATCTGTTGAAGATGCTGTTGCCTGAACTCTCCCCTTAGACACTGGTCCAGGGCATCCACACAAGGGTCCCTGCTGGAGCAAGCATCCCAGAGGCCACTGCTGTAGGTGGTCCCCCAACCCCACAGTGAGGACGCCAGGTGGGAGCTGTTAAATGCTGCCTTCGAGCCAACATAGGAGACTAATTATGCAGTTCTGTCGAGACCTTCTGGAAGCACTCAGCTACCTTGTTAACCGGAGCCCAGCAAAACCAGGCCTGGAAGTTGGAATAAAAATAGCTTCAAAAAAAAAAAAATAGCTTCATGCAGGTCAAAAGGTAAAATTAGCTTTGGTGTCAGGAATTTACGCCTCAAGGTTGTGGAGGAGTCAAAGGTGTGAATATTTGTGTCCTGGCCCTTGTGGGGTCATTTGAAGCAGTGGGTGTATCGCACATGCAAATCATAACAAGAGATAATATTAACTCACATGCTGTATGAGTTTCTCAGGGCTCCATAGCAAATGACCACAAACAAGGTAGCTTAAAGCAACAGAAATTTATTTTCTGTCTGTTCTGGAGGTTGGAAGTCTGAAACTAACTGTAAACTAATAATTTGTAGAACCTGGATGCTAACTCAGGTCCATGTGACTGCAGTGTTCCTTCTACCACACCTGTAGAAGGAAAGTGGGTGGAATAACCTCTAGTTGCAGGATAGATATGAATATATATAAATATATTCAGTTGACAGCAACCTCATGAGAGACTGAGCCAGAAGCATCCAGCTAAGCTGCTGCCAGATCCCTGACCCACAGAAAGTATGAGATAATAAATGTTCATTGCTTCAAGTTGCTAAGTTTTGAGGGTAATTTGTTATCCAGCAAGAGATGAATTCACCCACCCAGTAAGTTCTGCTTCTTATTGGTTAGACTGTCACGTGGTCAATTCACTTTCAAGGGAGGCTGGGGAATGTAGTTTTAAACCAGGCAGGTGGCCAATCTGGATAGTTAGGGCCCTATTGGTGAGGAGAATGGGAGAAGGTATACTGCCTTAGGCAATTTCTTTCCTGCTGCTTTATTCTATTTCTTAAACAGTGCTTCAAGGAGTTGAAAATGGTTTGTGGATGGCACCTCCCCTTTTCATTTTCTTTCTTTACTGACTTGGGGTAGAGAGGCAGCAACTCGGCTCCCGTGAAATGGCAGTGCTCCTGCTTCAGTTGCAGTGTTTCCAATAAAATCTGGGGACAAGGAAAGTATGTAGAAGTCCTACCTGTGGCTATCTCCCCTTGTAAGTAAGTCAGCCACAAAGACGTCTGCATCATCCATCAACTGTTTAATTTCTTAAGAGGCTATTCATTAAGAATCTTTCTGCCGCCCAATTGTATGGCTATGCACGTATTTGGAAGGATTTATAGTCTCTTAGTTTTTCTTACCGGTATACTCTCCTTCTTCCCTTGTCCAGAGGAGAAGACCAAAATGCCATCATAATATTTCATGTCATATGTGTGAATATCTGCGATAGGAATATTTAACATTTTTCCTAATTAAATGGGAAGTGTAACCCCAGTTTTTATAAAACATATTCATCACATCAGGAGGCTTTTTGTGCTATTTCCCAGTGGGAGAAAAACTAACCATTCTCTGAAGACCTGCTGTTTGCCAAGCATTTTATATATTAACAAACATACACATATACACATATACATATGTGTATACAATATACACGTTGTTTTACACACACATATATACACATATATTAACTGCTTTAGGTGCACACGATAGACCTATGGTAAGGATTACTAGCATTATGTCCATTTTATGGATGAGATTCATAGCAGTGACTTGCCCAGGAGAGAGTCAAAGTTTGACTCCAAGACTTTGGTTTCAAAATCTTTGCTTGCTACTAAATTGTCACTCCTTCCTGCCCCCGATTTAAGAAGGAAAAACTGATCCTTCATTATCAGCTTTTTAAAAAAATATAAATTTATTTATTTATTTTTGGCTGCATCGGGTCCTCGTTGCTGCGTGCGGGCTTTCTCCAGTTGTGGCGAGGCGGGGCTACTCTTCGTTGTGGTGCATGGGCTTCTCATTGCAGTGTCTTCTCTTGTTGCAGAGCACGGGCTCTAGGCACACAGGCTTCAGTAGTTGTGGCACATGGGCTTAGTTGTTCCGTGGCATGTAGGATCTTCACGGACCAGGGATTGAACCCATGTCCCCTGCATTGGCAGGCAGATTCTTAACCACTGCGCCACCAAGGAAGTCCCTCAACTTTTAACTTTTTTCTTTTGGTTGGTTCCTTGACCCAGTTAAAATTAACACCAAAACTTTTAGGCCCTTACCCAGTGTCTAATTGTATTTTAATATTTGATGTGCTTAGAAATGTATGAAGGATTAGTGCTAATTCTGAGCTGATTATCACATTCTGGCATGTCTTATGGCATGTGAACTGTGGCCTTCAGGACATTCTTTTTTTTTTTTTATTTTTTATTTTTTTTTCAGGACATTCTTGAACCTTTCCCTCTAATTATCACTGTGTGGATGTGAATTGATGCTGCCATGCAGGGAGCCTGTCAGGACTTCATTTTTTTGTCATTAAAGAAAAAGATCTAGGAGAAAAAAGGATCTGGTTTTTCCGATGATTGGTGGTATTCTGTTGCCCATGAATTGGTTTCCATTTGATTCCATCAAGAGGCCAGTCTCTGCCTGGATTTAATTTTGGTGGCAGGGTCTTTGTTCAAGATTTTGTTTTATGTTGTTTTCTAGTTTTTTGGGTTTTTTTGAATTGAACTTTTTGGGGGGATCATTTTGGGTTCACATTCAATTGTGAGAAATGATACAGAGAGATACCATGTGTCCTCCACCCTCTTTCCCCCACTGGTAACACCTTGCAAAATTCAAACAAAATCACAACCAGGATATTGACCTGATGGAGTCACTGGTAGAACAGTTCTATCATAAGGATTCTTCCTGATATAGTTTCATAGCCATACCCAGTTAAGGTATTTTGATTGCAAGGAATAAAGTCACCTAGGAGAGCTTAAGCAAGGGAAAAAAGGGATTTCTTCAAAGAAGGATTAATATCTGCTCATCATCTCCTGTTCTATTTCTTCTCTTTAAATCAGGTGACTCTCATGAGGCTGTCAATCACAGACCTTGCTCCCACTGCCATAGAGATTGGTCAGGTGACCCAAGCCCGGCCAATCACCATAAGCTATTTCCCTGCTAACCGGGATTGGTGGTGGGTGGATGGGTGGGTGAGCATATTTCCAATTCTGGTCCAAAGACTCTCTGTGGATTTTTTGATGTGGGGCTGGAGAAAGGGCTTTCCTCTGGGGTTCTGGAGCTAAAATGATGGGGCGTCGTTGCTTGCAGCATATTTCCTATCGTGTGGGACAAACCTGTCTGTCAGAAGAGAAAATGAAGCCCACACACGGATATAGGTATTGGAAAGATGGCAGATGAGCGAGTGACGGAGATTATAACTTTGTTCCCTTTCTGGGCCCAGTTGTGCCTGAGGTCACCTCCCTCTCTCTACTTATGGGTATGTAAATCAGTAACTCCTGTCATTTTGCTCAAGTTGGTTTGAGTTCTATCACTTTCCATCCCAAGAATGCCATTGAATGCTGAAGGATACAAGGAAATCTCTTGGATTCAACCACAGCAAGGCTACTTGAAGGTCTGAGGTCAGGAACTCAAAGTAGAAGATGGCCGCTCCCCCAGCCTTTGTCACGTGACTGTCTCCTGATCCAAAATCAAGATTCCTGGGGTAGAGAATCCATTTGGTCCTGCCTGAGCCCTGATGTCTGCCCCTGGTATGATAATTATCAGGGCCACATGCTGCAGACAGGGCTGCCAGCAGCTCACCTTAGAGGTGGGAGGTAGTTCTCAGAGAAAGGGAATCAGTATGAAATTATCCTTTTAGAGATGCCAACCCCAATCTTAGGGTGCAGAGATTCTCAATGTTGGCCATGCATTAAACTCTCCAGGGGAATCTGAAAATACTGATTTGGGGCACCATCCCCAGAGATTCTAGTTTGATTGATCTGAGGTGAGGACCACGGATTGGTTTTTTTTTTTAACTCTTAAAAAAATTTTTATTCAAGTATAGTTAATTTACAATGTTATGTTAGTTTCTGGTGTAGAGCAAAGTGATTCAGGTATATATATATTCCTTTTCATATTCTTTTCCATTATAGTTTATTATAGTATATTGAATATAGTTCCGTGTGCTATACAGTAGGTCCTTTTTGTTTATCTATTTTATTTATAGCAGTTTGTATCTGCTAATCCCAAATTCCTAATTTATCCCTCCCCCCACTTTCCCCTTTGGTAAACATAAGTTTGTTTCCTCTGTCTGTGGTCTGTTTCTGTTTTGTAAATAAGTTCATCTGTATTATTTTTTAGATTCCACAAATAAGTGATATCATATAATATTTGTCTTTCTCTTTATGACTTACTTCACTTAATATGATAATCTCTAGGTCCATCCATGTTGCTGCAAATGGCATTACTTCATTCTTTTTTATGGCTGAGTAGTATTCCATTGTATATATATGCCACATCTTCTTTGGCCCTGGTGTTTTTAAAAGAACTTCCAAGATGATCCCCAGTGTGCAGCCAGGGTTGAGGGTCACTGGTGTAGTGGAATGTATTTAAAGAGGATTCAGTGATAATTTTGGAGCTAACCTGGACCATCTGATAAAGCAACAGGGAGTCAGACTGAGCGCTTTCTGGTTGAATTCTTCTTCTTCTTTCAGTTCACAGGATTAGCACTGTTTGTAGATAATCACTATTAAAGTAGGTTAGCTGGTACCTCTGCTGTCTTATAAAACTCTTCTTTCCTATTTTTTTAAGCTAACTTGTGGGATCTATGCAATTTTCATGTTTCATCGATCTATGATGCTGGAGTCAAAATTTTGGGTAGCATCTGTATCCATCGGAAGTTTTTCAGGGCTAATGGACTGCAAGTTTGAAAATTCTAAGAGCTCATAAGAAGAAGAAAAAATTATCCAGAATCAAATACTCCTGAAATGAAAACAAAGGAGGTATTTTCAAGGTCAAGTCTCTTTTGTTGGTTCTGACAGTCCCCTTGTGGGTTGTTGTGCTTGGGTGTCCTCACAACTCGGTGTCTGGGTTCCTTCAGAGTGAATGAGCCAAGAGGAAGTGAGGAGGAAGCCACAATACCTTTCAAGATCCAGCCTTGTAAGTCATATTCCATAATTTCTTCAAAGCCCTATTGGTCATACATGTCAGCCTGTTCAATATGGGATTGGACTGGACAAGGGTATAAATGCCAGGAAGCAAGAAACATTGGGGGCCATTTTGGAGGCTATCATAACCAAGTAAAATAATGCCTGTAAGCTTCTATCTCAGCGTGGCACATAGCAGACAGCCAATTCCTTCCTTTAGCCCTTATCTTTATTTAATGACAATTGCTAAATCTCTCATACACAGTCAGAAAGGGCTTCTGACATCATCATTTTCTCTGAGGCTCACAAGTGCAGGAGCTCATCAATCTGGAAATGTACTCTCGGTTTCATGGATTCTGTTTTCTTTTCCCCTGTGAGTATCTTCTTAATTCAGAAGACCCATTTACTGATTAACCTTTATTCTCTCACTGAATGGAAAGTAATCTCTCCCCCACGAGGGCTGGAACTCCAAGAGGAGTTTAATTCTGAAAACTCAGGAAAAGGAGCAACACAAAGACAAATGTCCTTTATGAGCCCTTGTGGGCCCCACGTTGATTAGAAAAACGTTGTGAAATAATTGCAGAGCTGGCGGAGCCTTAGAGTGAAAGTGGGCTGGCGATAAGGATGTTGCTCAAATCATCCCGTATAAAGAACGTGGAATAAGCCGAGTCTGTGAAAAATCAAGGCCTCCAGCTTCCCAATGACTGGAACCCCAAGGTACCAGAGAAGGCATCTCGAATTCAAATTTCACAACAAAGGGTAATTTTAGGTTGATTTTGGTGAGGGCGAGAGAGGCAGACAAGAGGAAGGGAAATTCAAAAGTTGGGAAAAAAAGAACATCGGAAAAGGAGACCATTTACTCATTCAATAAATATTTATCAGGTGTCTACCTGGGCTTCAAGCTGGTTAGGAGCGATGCACCAAAGGATGGATAGAATTCAGCCGCTGCTCTCGGCAAGTGCATCATCTAGATGGGGAAATAGAACAATAAATTGGTCATGCTGATGTGCTGTAGGGACAAGAACACAGAAGGTCCACTTTTCAGCCTGAAGATTGGAATGGATTTCCTGGAGGAAGTGATGATGGGTGAGTTGAATTTTAAAGCTCAGTGGCAAAGATGGGAAGAAGGAAGTCAGCCCAGATAGAAGGACCAGCCAGGACAAGAGACATGGGCTGTTGGAGACATTCAGGGAGCTTAAGCAAATCAGAGAGGAAGACCATCTGTAACCAAGCAGGACCTCAGGGGCCTTCCAGGACAGATGCCCACATGTCCTTGTCCGTCTCTTGTTTATGGAAAAACTTTAGCCTCCTAGGCCTTCCCCAAGTTCCAAAGAATAAATGTAATTAGAGAAGCGAGGAAATGCAGAAACAAAGGAAAACAGTCAAGCTAAACATAATAATAATAGTTTAGCCATTAAACAAAGTCAAGCATAAATACACTACCATGTGTAAAATAGATAGCTAGTGGGAACCTGCTGTATAGCACAGGGAGCTCAGCTCGGTGGTCTGTGACGACCTAGATGGGTGGGATGGGGGGAGCGGGAGGGAGGTCAAAGAGGGAGGGGATATAATTATACATATAGCTGATTCACTTCATTGTACACCAGAAACTAACACAACATTGTAAAGCAATTTTACTCCAATAAATAAATAAATGAATAAACAAACAAAGTCAAGCACCTTTAGTTCCTCCTCAAGGACTATAGATAATATTCTGAGCCATGTCCTTTGAGTTGTTTTGCAGATATGGAAACCCCCACCAGGTGGAAGAAGTTAACTGAATGCTGCCCACAAGCACGTAGACCCCAGACCGGTTGGAAGCAGAAGGTTGATGATGTTGACTCTTGATTACCTCACCACCAACCAATCAGAAGAATGTGCATGAGATTATCACACACCCCATAACCTCCCTCCCTCACTCTGTCTTTAAAAACCTTTCCCTGAATTCCCTGGCAGTCCAGCGGTTAGGACTTGGCGTTTTCACTGCCGTGGCCCAAGTTTGATCCCTGGTTGGGGAAATAAGATCCCACAAGCTGTGTGGTGCAGCCAAAAAAATAAAAATAAATAAAATAAAAATCTTTCTCTGAAAGCTGTCAGGGAGTTCAGGTGTTTTGAGTACTAGCTGCCTGGACTCCTTGCTTGGTGCCCTGAAATAAATGCCTCATTTTCCTTAATCATAACCTGGTGTCAGTAGGTTGACTTTACTGTGTTATAGGCGAGCGGATCCAAGTTTGGTTCATTAACACATCCTCTTACTTTCCAAGAGCTTCCAGTCTCGTGAAAAAGACGGGTGTGGAAATCACCAGTGTGGTCATTGTGTACTCTGTGTTAAGCATATCGAGGTCTCTCACTAGGGCAGTATGTGCGCCAAGTGTGTGCAGAGACACCGTTCATCATCTGTGCCCTTGTTGCTACTGACTCATTTGATACCAGCCAGTAACTGACGGGTCATTTGGAGACTGGGCCAAGAGGCACCTCTCTACTCTAAACTGCAGTAAACTTCCTACATACGAACGAGTTCTGTTCCAAGAGTGCGTTTGTAAATCCAATTTGTTCGTAAGTCCAACAAAGTTAGCCTAGGTACCCAACTAACACAATTGGCTATATAGTACTGTACTGTAATAGGTTTATAATACTTTTCATACAAATAATACATAAAAAACAAACACAAAGAATAAAGAAAACATTTTTAATCTTACAGTACAGTACCTTGAAAAGTACAGTACAGTACCAGCTATCAATAAATCACCGCTGCTTTTACGCTTGTTTCCGCACATCCTGGGCTTGAAATATAGATACGGTACTCTCTACAGTACTGTACAGTAAAGTACACAAAAGCACAACCGCTTGTAGAGGATGCACGCACGTGACAATGTACGCCAGACACGTGAACTAACTTATGTGATTGGACAAGTGACGCATGTTTGCATCTTTGAAAGTTCGCAACTTGAAAGTTCATATGTAGGGGACTTACTGTACAATGTACACTGTTGGGCTCCAGTAGATCCTGAAAAGTGGTAAGTTCCCCGCCTCCTTCTCTGTTTTCTTCCCTCCCTCCCTTTCTTTCTTCCTCCTCTCTCCTCCCCCTTTTCTCCCCTCCTTGCCTTTCTGTCCTTCCTTGCATCCTCTTCATCTCTTTCTTTTTTTTTTTTTTTTTGCGGTACGCGGGCATCTCACTGCTGTGGCCTCTCCCGTTGAGGAGCACAGGCTCCGGACACGCAGGCCCAGCGGCCATGGCTCACGGGTCCAGCTGCTCCGCAGCATGTGGGATCCTCCCGGACCGGGGCATGAACCCGTGTCCCCTGCATCGGCAGGCGGACTCCCAACCACTGCGCCACCAGGGAAGCCCCATCTCTTTCTTTTAAAACAATAACATCTCTTTACCTGTACTGGCTATTCTGAGTAGGGAACATGGTCCAGAAATGACAGAGGTAGAGACGTGAAGTGGAGGATGGGGAGGGATGGGAGAGACACTTCCTAATTTATGAAGTTGTGAGGACAGGGGTTTCCCTTTCCTTCTAAATAAGAAATAACCCCTCCCCTCACCATAAACATCTATCATCACTATAAATCAATAACTTCTTTAACACAGATTAGACCCTACCTGGAGCTCAGGTAGGCACACAGCACTGAGTCCCTTCAGTCTAGAAGGGAACTGTTTTTTCCTCTAAATAACCAAGCAGTGGGTTTCCTTTTCTCTGCTGTCCTAAAGATACAGCCTGCTACATCCTCTAGTCTACTCCTGGCACCAAGGAAACAACTGTGTTTTACTCCTAATAAGAATAATTTAAACATATTTTATTTATTTATTTATTTATGGCTGCGTTGGGTCTTTGTTGCTGCACATGGGCTTTCTCTAGTTGCAGCAAGTGGGGGCTACTCTTCTTCACGGTGCGCGGGCTTCTCATTGCGGTGGCTTCTCTGGTTGCGGAGCATGGTCTCTAGGCTCGAGGGCTTCCGTAGTTGTGGCTCGCGGGCTCTAGAGCGTGGGCTCTAGAGCGCAGGCTCAGTAGTTGTGGTGCACGGGTTTGGTTGCTCTGTGGCATGTGGGATCTTCTCAGACCAGGGATCGAATCTGTGTCCCCTGCGTTGGCAGGCGGATTCTTAACCGCTGCACCACCAGGGAAGTCCCTTTAAAGATGTTTCTTAAAAAATCAGTGATGAAAATAATTTCCCTTTCTCTTACCTTCAGTAGCTAAAATACTTTTTTTTCCTGTCCAGCCAGACTAAATGTGATTGAATTGAGATTTTCCCCTCCTTTCTGTGTTATATTTGCACTGTTTAAGCAACACATTTTGTGTTAAATTGCAACAAATACAGATACAAAAGGCTTAACAAGCAGACAGAGGTGAGAGTAAATGAGTCACCTTTCCACAGGAGGAAAATGCATGAGTGGTCCATACTGAGTTTCTAGTATGGAGGCCCTGGGATTGGGGAGATTGCCAGAGGTGAGGCCTCAGGATGCTGTGAAATGCCCAGACCAGCACTTTGGGATGTCTTCTTCCCCCAGCCTCACCTGCCCAGGGCACCTGAGAAGCAACTTGCAGGATAGGGAAGGCTAGGGTCATGAGATTTCAGACCCTTTATCCTGTGGCTACAACACGAGAGTAACAACTTGCTGGATAAATATGAGGTATATTCCCATGTGTTGATTGAACAATTATTGTGTATCAGGCACCGTGCTAGATCCTGGGAGGTAGGGGAAGGAATGTCAAACGTGATGTCAGAAACCTGGATGTAATAACTGGGTCTGAAATTTGCCTTTACTCCCATCATGGCCTGTGCTTAGACTGCTGGCCCCACCTCCACCTAACAAGCTTCTGCTAATCTTCAAAACTTCACTTGGCATCACTTCTTCCCCCAAATCTCCCCTGATGCTCACCCTGCAGGGTAGATGTACCCTCCTCCTTCCTCTTCCTTTGTTCCATCATGGGACCTAGAATTGGTCTCTCTCTCTCTTACACACACACATACACATGCACACACACAGTGCTGTTCACTGTTATTTATTTGCTCCCATGTCAATCTTCCCCACCCTGCCTCCACGGGCTTTTTGAGGACAAGGCTAGTCTCTTATTTATTTCTGTCTCCCTATTTTTAAAACTTAGTTCCTGGGATGTAGCAGGCTCTCAAAAATGTTTGCTAAGGGATGAATAAAAGTTTAATTCTGGATTTGTTCTATCTGTTTCTGGATCTTTATGTCCTCAACTGCCCCCAATAAAACTTAAGCCTTAATCATCCTGGGGACCCCTCTAAGTGGCAACATTCTTTGATTTTACAAAGTGCCAGTTGCCTAAGCACGGTTGCATCCTTGAATCAATGGAGGGTGTGTTCCATGGCTCCACAAAGATAGAAGATATTTTGTTTTGTTGTGGAGAAAAAAGAAAGAAAAAGAAGGTCTTTTAGGGCAACTTCAAGTTTATGAATGTCTCCCGTGCATATGCAGTGTCCACCTCATGAGACAGGGTTATGACTCTGGTGGAGATGCTGGTGGCACTGTGGCCAGCATTGCTGGTGCTCCCCAAAGCCAGGATCTCCTGTCCTTCCTGCACACGTGGAAAACCACATTTCCCAGACCGCTTGGAGTTAGCAGGGATCATGCTGCTTGCTGAGTGCTTCAGAGATGGAATGTGCTTCTCTCTCTTTCCCAGCTGTAGCAAATGAGGAGGCCTCACATTCCAGATGGTGAAGCTACTAGCTAGTGGGGCTTCCAACGGCCTGGTGCCTGAGTGACTGTATGGAGCAGAGTCCTGCTAACCCAGGGAAATACGCGGTATGATAGAGAAATAAAAATTCCTAGTGTTAAACCACTGCGATTTGGGTCTGTTTGTTACTGTAGCAAAATCTAACCCATGCTGACTGATAGAGGCATGCAATGGTTTATTGGCACTTTTCCAATAAGCTTGAAAGCCCTGAACTCTATATAGAGATATTTTTCATGCTGCAGCTAGAGCAGCTCTCAAATGCCTTGATAATCTATCACTACTTTCCATCAGTCAATGGCTGAAGTTAGACAAGGGGGCTTCTGAAAAGGGGCAAGGAGGGAACTGGGAGAGACGAACCAAGTGAGTTCTGGGGGACATCACCCTTCGAGTCAGTAGTTTTGATCTGTTCCCTGTTAATAAGTTCATAGACCATTATCATTCTAACCAGGCAACTGCTTGATTTCTGAGTGTCTGGGGAGTTACTTCTTTCTGAAAAGGGGGATCATTTTGCTGACAAAAGAGTAAATCAGCTAGCCAATAAATAACAGTCCCAGAAAACAAGAGTTGGAGTCTCAGGCCTGGAGCTAAGCTAGTGCCTCAAATGAGAGTCCAAATCGAGTCTGGGCATAAGCATAACCCTGAGAGTCAGGATAGGGAAGCCAGATTCCAGCCTCACCCCTCAGACATTACAGGACCAGGGAAGGAAAGTAAAGCAGCATGCTGTAGCAGGTCTGCACTTGAGTTCAGAGCCAATGGCCTCCGTTTGAATCACAGCTCCCCACTTTCTAGCTATTGATTTTAAGGAACTTGCTTTAACTCTCTGAACAAAGTTTCCTTAAGAGTGAAACTAATAAAACCGACCTCCTTGGACTGTTGAGGGTGTGAAAGAGGTGATGTCTTTGGGGCAGGTGGGAATCTCAGGCTAGGAATTGACCATGCAGTCATTGTAACCCCTTTCCCTCTCTGGATCTCAGTTGAATCTCTGTTTCACACGTCTGATACTGATGGCAGAAACTCTTCACTTTCCTGGTTCTGATTGACATGTTTATACTGATCTTATCCCAAAGGAAATGATCTGACTATTTCCAGAGCCACACCCAGGAAAATGTGGGCTCGTAGTCTGCTTCAGAGCCTCAGTCTGGATACCTTTTATGCTGTATTAGTTACCTATTGCTGCATCAAATATTGCCCCAAATTTATCAGTTAAAAAAACGTACACAGTTATTAACTCATGGTTTCTGTGGGTCAGGAATCTGCATGTGGCTTAGCTGGGTACTTCCAGCTCAGGGTCTCCCAAGAAGCTGCAATCAAGGTGTCAGCTGGGGCTGCAGAAACCTCTGCTTCCAACCTCATTGACGGAATGTGGGCCTCAAGTTCTTGCTGACTGTTGGCTGGAGGCATCGGTTCTTTGCCATGTGGACCTCTCTATGGGGCTGCTTACGACATGGCAGCTGGCTTCTGAGAGAGAGAGAGAGAGAGAGAGAGAGAGAGCCCAGAACAGAAGCAAGTCTTTTTGTAACCTGACCTTGGAAGTGGCATTCTCGTTGCTTCTGCCATATTCTGTTCATGAGACATGAGTCTATAATCCCAACGCACAGTCAAGAGGAGGGGTTTCCACAAGGGCATGACCTTCAGGAGGTAAGAATTATTGGGGGTCATTTTAGGACTTGCTTTTCCCCAACCTTCACCTGGGGAGCAAGATATAGGTCTCTGCTCTCAGTTTCCCAAACCAGTCCTCTTTCTTTTGATCCTATTCCCCTGAGACTGGACCTGGGAAAGCAATAGGGCAGGATTCAAGACCCATTCTCAGAGATACAGCAACATAAAATCTTCCTTGCCTTCCTTGACCCTGACAATCTCCAACTCCTTGAAGGCAGGAAAACTCATTCCGATTGATTATAAATTCTCCTAAATCTATTATTAATGACATCATTTATATGCCCAGTCTTTTAAGGGCCTGACTTCTGATGCTCAAAACCTAGGATTTTGAAACTCAGAAAATGATTCTCTCAAACTCTTGTTTCTACCACGAGATTCAAAATCTTGTGCTGAAACTCCAAAGCAGAGAACAGATTCTTCTCCCCTTCCTGGATTTCCGCTATAACCTCCTTTCCCAAAGCAATGAACATGGCAAGCCTTAGCATCCTGGACTTGCAGAAGGATCAACGGGAGTTTGGGGAGGGGGTTGGAAACGTAATTGTTAGTACCTGCAAATGTTATTTTGCAAAACACATAAGGCACTTGGCACGTTGTCATGCGCTCAATTCATATTAATTCCTTTTCCTCTTTGTCATCTGTGTTGGAAGTCAGGCAGATTCTGAAGGTGAGCAGATAGGGACATGAAAGATGGGGGTGAAACTGTAGGGTCTCATGCAGGATCTGGACATTGGACTGGGGTATCCATGGATGCGGGTTTAACTGGCTGCTGGCAGCACAGTGACACTGAACCCTATTGCATGGTGGTAACCAGCCTGAGGACACACACTTTATAGAATTCTTTCCTTCACTGTTTCACTATCCTCTGTCCTCTATTCTTGTTTCTTAAGGTCACTTCTCCAAATAAATGGCCTACCTGAAAGCTCTTGTTTCAGAGTTTACTTCCAGATAGAGTGGGAACTCTGGCTAAGATAGTGTCCGTCCATGGATCAGGTCTTATATGAAGCGTTCTGTGCATATTAACTGTTTTAGCCCATTCAGGTTGCTATAACAAAAATACCAGAGACTGAGTGATTTAGAAAGAGCAGAAATTTATTTCTTATGGTTCTGGAGGCTGGGAAGTCTAAGATCAAGTCACCAACAGCTTTGGTGTCTGGTGAGAACCCACTTCCTGATTCACAGATGGCCATCTTCTTACTGTGTCCTCATATGGTAGAAGGTGGCAAGGTAGCTCTCTAGGGTCCCATTTATAAGGGTGCTGATTTTTTAATAAGGGCACTAATCCCATTCATAAGGGCTCCAGCCTCATGATTCATTCCCCTCACAAAGGCTCCACCTCCAAATATCATCACACTGGGGATTAGGTTTCAATGTATTAATCTGGGGTGGGGGGAGACACAAACCTTCAGCTGATAGCAATAACCCATTCAATTCTCATGATGCCTGATAGGTAGGTTCTATTATCTCCATTTTACAGATGTGGAAGCAGAGGCTCACAGTAGAAGTGATTCAGGCAAGGTCACACTGCCCGGAAGTGGCAGGATTGGGTTTGAGCCTGGGTCAGTCTAACTCAATAGGCCTTGCTCTGAGCCTGCTTTCCTGCCTGGAATCACATTCCCCACCAGAACCTAGTGGGTCCCAGTTTGTGCTGGAGGTGTGTCCTCTGGGCTATGGAGGATCCTCTCACCAAGAGTTTCACAAGTGAGCACTGCCTTTGTCCTGCACCTATGGCCTGCGTCTGCCTCCCTCTACCCCCCCAATCCCCCGGGGGGGAACTGATGTTCTAAAACTGCAGACTCAGACCCATCACCAAGGGCTCTGAGCTTCCCACCCTTCTGAAGTTTGAGTACTTTGAAACTAATTTGAGATTTGTTGGAAGCTGAGAAAAGGGAAAAATATGCTTGACTTGCTATTTTTTTTCCTTTTTTTTTTTTTTTTTTTTTTTTTTTTTGCGGTACACGGGGCTCTCACTGTTGTGACCTCTCCCATTGCGGAGCACAGGCTCCGGACGCGCAGGCTCAGCGGCCATGACTCACGGGCCCAGCCGCTTTGCGGCATGTGGGATCTTCCCGGACCGGGGCACGAACCCGTGTCCCCTGCATCGGCAGGCGGACTCTCAACCACTGTGCCACCAGGGAAGCCCTTTTTTCCTTTCTTAAAGAGACTCTAGGGACTTCCCTGGTGGTGCAGTGGTTAAGAGTCCTCCTGCCAGTGCAGGAGGCATGGATTCGATCCCTGGTCCGGGAGGATCCCACATTCTGCAGAGCAACTAAGCCCGTGTACCAAAACTACTGAGGCTGCGAGCCATAACTACTGAAGCCCGTGCACCTAGAGCTCGTGCTCCACAACAAGAGAAGCCACAACAACGAGAAGCCCGTGCACCGTAACAAAGAGTAGCCTCTGCTCGCCGCAACTAGAGAAAGCCCACATGCAGCAACGAAGACCCAACGCAGCCAAAAATAAATAAATAAAAAATAAAGAGCCTCTAAAGTAATTTTGGTAGCAAACCTGAGGCCCCTGGACCAGTCAGTTTCAGTCTAGAGATATGGGTGCTGGTGTCTGCCGAGGCTGGCTTTGTTTTGTCCTTGCAAAGAACAAATGAGTCCTTTTTTTTTTTTGTAGTACGCGGGCCTTTCACTGTTGTGGCCTCTCCCGTTGCGGAGCACAGGCTTCGGATGCGCAGGCTCAGCGGCCACGGCTTACGGGCCCAGCCGCTCCGTGGCATGTGGGATCTTCCCGGACTGGGGTACGAACCCGTGTCCCCTGCATCGGCAGGCGAACTCTCAACCACTGAGCCACCAGGGAAGCCCCTCATTGTAGTATTGATTTGCATTCCTCTAATAATTAGTGATGTTGAGCAGCTTTTCATGTGCTTCTTGGCCAACTGTATGTCTTCTTTGGAGAAATGTCTATTTAGGTCTTCTGCCCATTTTTGGACTGGGTTGTTTGTTTCTTTAATATTGAGCTACATGAGCTGTTTATATATTTTGGAGATTAATCCTTTGTCCATTGATTCGTTTGCAAATATTTTCTCCCATTCTGAGGGTTGTTTTTTCATCTTGTTTATGGTTTCCTTTGCTGTGCAGAAGCTTTGAAGTTTCATTAAGTCCCATTTGTTTATTTTTGTTTTTATTTCCATTACTCTAGGCAGTGGATCACAAAAGATCTTGCTGTGCTTTATGTCAAAGAGTATTCTTCCTATGTTTTCCTCTAAGAGTTTTATAGTGTCTGGTCTTACACTTAGGTCTCCAATCCATTTTGAGTTTATTTTTGTGTATGGTGTTAGGGAGTGTTCTAATTTCATTCTTTTACATGTAGCTGTCCAGTTTTCCCAGCACCACTTATTGAAGAGACTGTCTTTTCTCCATTGTGTATCCTTGCCTCCTTTGTCATAGATTAGTTGACCATAGGTGCGTGGGTTTATCTCTGGGCTTTCTATCTTGTTCCATTGACCTATGTTTCTGTTTTTGTGTCAGTACCATATTGTCTTGATTACTGTAGCTTTGTAGTATAATCTGAAGTCAGGGAATCTGATTCCTCCTGCTCCATTTTTTTCCCTCAAGACTGCTTTGGCTATTCGGAGTCTTTTGTGTCTCCATACAAAGTTTAAGATTTTTTCTCATAGTTCCGTAAAAAACGCCATTGGTAATTTGATAGGGATTGCATTGAACCTGTAGATTGCTTTGGGTAGTATAGTCATTTTCACAATATTGTTTCTTCCAACCCAAGAACATGGTATATCTCTCCATCTATTGGTATCATCTTTAATTTCGTTCATCAGTGTCTTATAGTTTTCTGCATACAGGTCTTTTGTCTCCCTAGGTAGGTTTATTCCTAGGTATTTTATTCTTTCTGTTGCAATGGTAAGTGGGAGTGTTCCATTAATTTCTCTTTCAGAATTTTCATCATTAGTGTATAGGAATGCAAGACATTTCTGTGCATTAATTTTGTATCTTGCAACTTTACCAAATTCATTGATTAGCTCTAGTAGTTTTCTGGTGGCATTTTTAGGGTTCTCTATGTATAGTATCATGTCATCTGCAAACAGTGACAGTTTTACTTCTTCTTTTCCAATTTGTATTCCTTTTATTTCTTTTTCTTCTCTGATTGCCGTGGCTAGGACTTCCAAAACTATGCTGAATAATAGTGGTGAGAGTGGACATCCTTGTCTTGTTCCTGATCTTAGAGGAAATGCTTTCAGTTTTCACCATTGAGAATGATATTTGCTGTGGGTTTTTCATATATGGCCTTTATTATGTTGAGGTAGGTTCCCTCTATGCCCACTTTCTGGAGAGTTTTTATCATAAATGGGTGTTGAATTTTTTCAAAAGCTTTTTCTGCATCTATTGAGATGATCATATGGTTTTTATTCTTCAATTTGTTAATATGGTGTATCACATGGATTGATTTGTGTACATTGAAGAATCCTTGCATCCCTGGGATAAATCCCACTTGATCATGGTGTATGATCCTTTTAATGTGTTGTTGGATTCTGTTTGCTAGTATTTTGTTGAGGATTTTTGCATCTATATTCATCAGTGGTATTGGTCTGTAATTTTCTTTTTTTTGTAGTATCTTTGTCTGGTTTTGGTATCAGGGTGATGGTGGCCTCATAGAATGAGTTTGGGAGTGTTCCTTCCTCTGCAATTTTTTGGAAGAGTTTGAGAAGGATGGGTGTTAGCTCTTCTCTAAATGTTTGATAGAATTCACCTGTGAAGCCATCTAGTCCTGGACTTCTGTTTGTTGGAAGATTTTTAATCACAGTTTCAATTTCATTACTTGTGATCAGTCTGTTCATATTTTCTATTTCTTCCTGGTTCAGTCTTGGAAGGTTCTACCTTTCTAAGAATGTCCATTTCTTCCAGGTTGTCCATTTTATTGGCATAGAGCTGCTTGTAGTAGTCTCTTAGGATGCTTTGTATTTCTGCGGTGTCTGTTGTAACTTCTCCTTTTTAATTTCTAATTTTATTGATTTGAGTCCTCTCTCTCTTTTTCTTGATGAGTCTGGCTAATGGTTTATCAATTTTGTTTATCTTCACAAAGAATCAGCTTTTAGTTTTATTGATCTTTGCTATTGTTTTCTTTGTTTCTATTTCATTTATTTCTGCTCTGATCTTTATGATTTCTTTCCTTCTGCTAACTTTGGGTTTTGTTTGTTCTTCTTTCTCTAGTTCCTTTAGGTGTAAGGTTAGATTGTTTATTTGAGATTTTTCTTGTTTCTTAAGGTAGGCTTGTATAGCTATAAACTTCCCCCTTAGAACTGCTTTTGCTGCATCCCATAGGTTTTGAATCATTGTGTTTTCATTCTCATTTCTCTCTAGGTATTTTTTGATTTCCTCTTTGATTTCTTCAGTGATCTCTTGGTTATTTAGTAACGTATTGTTTAGCCTCCATGTGTTTGTGTTCTTTACGTTTTTTTCCCTGTAATTGATTTCTAATCTCATAGCGTTGTGGTCAGAAAAGATGCTTGATATGATTTCAATTTTCTTAAATTTACTGAGGCTTGAGTTGTGACCCAAGATGTGATCTATCCTGGAGAATGTTCCATGAGCACTTGAGAAGAAAGTGTATTCTGTTGTTTTTGGATGGAATGTCCTATAAATATCAATTAAATCTATCTGGTCTATTGTGTCATTTAAAGCTTCTGTTTCCTTATTTATTTTCATTTTGGATGATCTGTCCATTGGTGTAAGTGAGGTGTTAAAGTCCCCCACTATTATTGTGTTACTGTCGATTTCCTCTTTTATAGCTGTTAGTAGTTGCCTTATGTATAGAGGTGCTCCTCTGTTGGGTACATATATATTTATAATTGTTATATCTTCTTCTTGGATTGATCCCTTGATCATTATGTAGTGTCCATCCTTGTCTCTTGAAACATTCTTTATTTTAAAGTCTATTTTATCATATATGAGTATCGCTACTCCAGCTTTCTTTTGATTTCCATTTGCATGGAATATCTTTTTCCATCCCCTCACTTTCAGTATGTATGTGTCCCTAGGTCTGAAGTGGGTCTCTTGTAGATAGCATATATATGGGTCTTGTTTTTGTATCCATTCAACAAGCCTGTGTCTTTTGGTTGGAGCATTTAATCCGTTCATGTTTAAGGTAATTATCAATATGTATGTTCCTATTACCATTTTCTTAATGGTTTTGGGTTTGTTTTTGTAGGTCCTTTTCTTCTCTTGTGTTTCCAAGTAAGAGAAGTTCCTTTAGCATTTGTTATACAGCTGGTTTGGTGGTGCTGAATTCTCTTAGCTTTTGCTTGTCTGTAAAGCTTTTGATTTCTCCATCGAATCTGAATGAGATCCTTGCCAGGTAGAGTAATCTTGGTTGTAGCTTCTTCCCTTTCATCACTTTAAGTATATCATGCCACTCCCTTCTGGCTTGTAGAGTTTCTGCTGAGAAATCAGCTGTTAACCTTATGGGAATTCCCTTGTATGTTATTTGTCCTTTTTCCCTTGCTGCTTTCAATAATTTTTCTTTGTCTTTAATTTTTGCCAATTTGATTACTGTGTGTCTCGGTGTGTTTCTCCTTGGGTTTATCCTGTATGGGACTCGCTGTGCTTCCTGGACTTGGGTGGCTATTTCCTTTCCCATGGTAGGGAAGTTTTCGACTATAATCTCTTCAAATATTTTCTCGGGTCCTTTCTCTCTCTCTTCTCCTTCTGGGACCCCTATAATGTGAATGTTGTTGTGTTTAATGTTGTCCCAGAGGTCTCTTAGGCTGTCTTCACTTCTTTTCATTCTTTTTTCTTTATTCTGCTTCATGGCAGTGAATTCCACCATTCATAAGTGACCACCAGGTCACTTATCTGTTTTTCTGACTCAGTTATTCTGTTATTGATTCCTTCTAGTGTAATTTTCATTTCAGTTATTGTATTGTTCATCTCTGTTTGTTTGTTCTTTAATTCTTCTAGGTCTTTGTTAAACATTTCTTGCATCTTCTCAATCTTTGCCTCCATTCTTTTTCCGAGGTCCTGGATCATCTTCACTATCATTATTCTGAATTCTTTTTCTCGAAGGTTGCCTATCTCCACTTCATTTAGTTGTTTTTCTGGGGTTTTATCTTGTTCCTTTATCTGGTACATAGCCTTCTGCCTTTTCATCTTGTCTATCTTTCTGTGAATATGGTTTTTGTTCCACAGGCTGCAGGATTGTAGTTCTTCTTGCTTCTGCTGTCTGCCCTCTGGTGGATGAGGCTATCTAAAGAGGCTTATGCAAGTTTCCTGATGGGAAGGACTGGTGGTGGGTAGAGCTGACTGTTGCTCTGGTGGGCAGAGCTCAGTAAAACTTTAATCCGCTTGACTGCTGATGGGTGGGGCTGAGTTTCCTCCCTGTTGGTTGTTTGGCCTGAGGCAACCCAACACTGGAGCCTACCTGGGCTCTTTGGTGGGGCTAATGACAGACTCTGGGAGGGCTCACGCCAAGGAGTACTTCCCAGAACTTCTGCTGCCAGTGTCCTTGTCCCCACGGTGAGCCACAGCCACCCCCCGCCTCTGCAGGAGACCCTCCAACACTAGGAGGTAGGTCTGGTTCAGTCTCCCCTGGGGTGACTGCTCCTTCCCCTGGGTGCCAATGCGCACAGTACTTTGTGTGTGCTCTCCAAGAGTGGAGTGTCTGTTTCCCCCAGTCCTGTTGAAGTCTTGCAATCAAATCCCACTAGGCTTCAAAGTCTGATTCTCTAGGAATTCCTCCTCCCGTTGCCGGACCCCCAGGTTGGGAAGCCTGACGTGGGGCTCAGAACCTTCACTCCAGTGGGTGGACTTCTGGGGTATAAGTGTTCTCCAGTCTGTGAGTCACCCACTCAGCAGTTATGGGATTTGATTTTACTGTGATTGTTCCCCTCCAACCGTCTCACTGTGGCTTCTCCTTTGTCTTTGGATGTGGGGTGTCTTTTTTGGTGAGTTCCAGTGTCTTCCTGTCGATGATTGTCCAGCAGCTAGTTGTGATTCTCGCTCTCACAAGAGCGAGTGAGAGCACATCCTTCTACTCTGCCATCTAGGTTCCGGTCTCTCAAAAGCAGCTGCTTTTCCAGGAAGGGATGATGCAATGTGGACAGCTGATCTGAACCCTGGGAGGGGTGAGGGGTGCTCTGGTCCCAGAGCAGCAGTGTCTACAGAGACCTCAATGCACAGTGTGGTCTGTAGACCAGCGGCCTCTGAATCCCCTCGGAGCTTGTTAGAAATGCAAGATCTCCTGAGGGCCCCAGTTGTGCTGTATCAGAATCTGCCTTTTAACAAGGCCCCAGGGTGACTTGAATGCACAAAAACCTTTGAGAAGTGCTGAGTAGAGAGGCAAAACCAGTAGCCTCTGACCACGCTCCAATCCCACGCTGTGAGTCCTCCAAGGAGCTGAGACTATGAATGAATTTTGTGACACAGGTGAATAATACTGTGCGCCGTTCCCCATTTTCACCCCTTTGTTTTGACCTCATGTGCATTTTTACACACACACCCATGTGCCAATTCTTGCAACATTAATTTTCTGCAACAAAGTGTTTCATGGAGCAAATTCCATTAAGCCATTTTAATCCAGGGTTTAATTTTCTCTACAGCTCAACTAAAACGTTTCTATTTTCCCCATCAAATATTTATTTATCATAACATTATTTTCATGGGATCAATTATTTTCTGTTTAAATTTTACAACAAGCATGTGATTCTTCCATCTTTTTCCTTATACTGACTTTCTGCCGCTGATAACTTCTGCTGTTTTAAGGTTTTTGTTTGTTTGTTACCTTCTTTTGTGGCCTTTCTATCCAGTTCAAGTCTCCTGGGTCAAAATTTGCAGATCTAAATTGTATCAAGAATACTTTTCTTCTGTCAACTTTCAGCTCGTTACAAATTCTAGTGTGTGTCATTTCAGTCCTATTAGTTTTACTTGCGGCTAATTATGTTCTACCAGTAATTTATGGCAGAAATAATCACCGGGATGCAAGTAAGGGAAGGATTTCTATCTTTTTTTTTTTTTTTTGCGTTACGTGGGCCTCTCACTGTTGTGGCCTCTCCTGTTGCGGAGCACAGGCTCCGGACGCGCAGGCTCAGCGGCCATGGCTCACGGGTCCAGCCGCTCCACGGCATGTGGGATCCTCCCGGACTGGGGCACGAACCCGTGTCCCCTGCATGGGCAGGCGGACTCTCAACCACTGCGCCAGCAGGGAAGCCCGATTTCTATCTTTTTAACCACCCCCATCCCAACCCAGCCTTGTCTTCAGGACCTAGGACAGTGCCTGGGACATAGTAGGTTCTCCACAAACATTTGTACGTAGAATGAATAAAATTCACTAACAGTTGAACCAAAGACTGATGGTTTGTGTTTGTCTGATTGTGTCTGATCAGAACAGTAAGCAACTTTAGGGGACAGAGATAGGTGGAGGCAGGTGGGAAAGGGAGGAGAAAAGAGAAGATGGAGAGAGTATGAACATACATGCACACACATGCACATGGACACACATGTGTAGGCACAAACACACATGTGCACACCGATATACATAGGTACAGAGACACACATGTGTAATACATACACAAGTCACACATATTTAGGTATGCTTATGTGTGTGTACACAGACATGCATATGCACACACAGAGAGAGATACGCACACGCCCATATATACACACAGCCACACATGTATGCACACACAGACGCGCATATGCACGCAATGCAATACTCACACATGCACATAGCCATATATATACACACATGTTTGTACACACATGCACACGAATGCACACACAAACACGGACAGGTACATATATAAACACATACACAGATGCTCATACGTGCACATAGAGTTTACTGGCATATTGACTGGTAAACTCTTTACTGCAGTGTAGAGTACAATGTCTCTGGGGCTAGAATAAGGAAATAAAAATGGCAGGATCAAAACAGCAGGCTTAACACACTCCTCTTTGGCGTGTTGGGGTCTCCATTTTACAACTAGTAATTAAATGCGTATTGAGGTGAACTGAACATTGGAAAGCCAGCTGCTGCCTTGGTGTGAATTTATTAAAAAATGGTACTTGGTCTTCTCTCTGGGTCAGACTGTGTGAAAATCACGGGATATTGGAGATGAAGAGTGCTGGGTTCTTCTCAAAATCTCCCAGTCTGGTGGGGGAGGTGGATGTGGAAGCCAAGCAATTAAAATGCAGCGTGATAAGCACTGTGTGGAAAATTCCTTGGAGCCGTGGGAGCTCAGGGTGGGGGGATGATGGAGTTTAGTGGGAGTTGTTAAGGTCTGAGCCATCAGACATTTGTGCTGGATTCCTTTTGGCATGTTAGCTAACTAATTATAAAATAATTATAATGAACACTTCAGGGGAAGGGAAGGGGTTGAAAGGCAGAAGAGAGCTGGAGATAAGGTTGGAAGATGTGCAGTTAGAGACCTGGGTTGCCCAGTCAACCTGGATGAAGGGGAAGGGGGGGCAGCTGCATTGTCCTTGACCCGAGCATCCCGACCTATAAAACAGGGAATAAGAAACAACTACTTCTTAGGTTTGCTTCTTCAGGCTAGGTGAGAAAATGTGTCCAAAAGAGCTCTGGAAACCACCCACCGCTAGCAAGCTGGAGGTTTTCTTATTCAGAACAGGCTGCAAATATCCGGGGTTTGTTCTTCGATTAGACAGTGTCTATTGCAATAACTGTGTGCAACAAACATGCTCCAAGTCTTAGTAGTTTACTATCTCAAATATTATTTTTCTCACTCTGTAGAAAAACAGTAGGTAGGTCAGTAGGTCACTTGGGTTTGGCGAATGGAGGCTGAATTCGGCTGAGCCTGCCTCCAGACTGGAGACTCTGCACATCTCCATGTGCTCCTTGACCAGTAGCTACCTGGAATTTTAATCCAACTTGTGCTGGCAGAGGCGGAAGAGGGCAAGCCCACTTTTAAATATTTTTAAAGTCCAGCTGCCCACTGGCCATTGCCAATCACATGATCGAGGGAGGGGGGAACTGGAAACACTGGTCTAATCTGCTGCAGCCCTCGGGGCAAGACTAGTGATGGTCAGGTGCCAGAGGATGATAGACGGGGTGCCAATTCCTGGCGTTTCCCTTCCCTTTCCTAGCATGAGACTTGGGGTAAGTCAACCTCTCTGAGCCTCAGGTTGCTTATCTGTAAAATGGGCATAATAAGAGTCCCCATCTCCCCTGAGGTGAGGATTGCCTGAGTTATTACAACAGCCTTGTAACTAGTCCCCTAGACTTAACCTCACACCTCCCCACCATCTCTTCTCTCCATGTCAGTTAGAGTCATCCTTTTTTTCTTTTTTTTTTTTTTTTTGCGGTACGCGGGCCTCTCACTGTTGTGGCCTCTCCCGTTGCGGAGCACAGGCTCCGGACGCGCAGGCTCAGCGGCCATGGCTCACGGGCCCAGCCGCTCTGTGGCATGTGGGCTCTTCCCGGACCGGGGCACGAACCCGCGTCCCCTGCATCGGCAGGCGGACTCTCAACCACTGCGCCACCAGGGGAGGGAAGCCCCTAGAGTCATCCTTTAACTACAAAAGTCATCCAGAAAGAAACCTCGTGTCCATTTAGGCAGATTAGTGGTTGCCAGGAGCTGGATGGGAGAGAGGAAACAGGAAGTGACTGTTAATAAGCATACTATTTCTTTCTGGGCTAAAGAAAGTATTCTAAAATGGATTGTGATGAAGGTCACACAATTCTGTGACTATACGGTCTCTCTGCCCAGAATCTTCTTCCTTCAGCTATTTACCCCTCACCTCAGGTCTTTGCTTAAACAGGGTGAGCTTTTCCTGAACACCCCACTTAAGCTTGCACTGCACCCTGCTGGTCCCTCTCTCCTGATATATTTTCTCTAGTATTTGGAACAACCTGACACGTTTCATATTTTGGTTGTGCACTTTCTTTATTACCCACTCCTTTCTTCTCCTCTTCCCCATTCCTGAAATATACCAGGAGAATATAAACTTCCCAAAGGCAGGGATATTTGTCTGTGTTGTTCATGGCTGCCTCTGCAGACGGTACCTGGCACATAGCAGGCCCTCCATAAATATGGATGATGTAAACGATATAATAATGCTTATTAAGTACTCAAGACCCGGCATGTATGAGTGGTGTAATCAATGTTCGCTTTTATTATCACTACTTATTTCAAATGAGCTCCTTAATTGCCAAATTTTCTGTCTGAAGTGACTCTGAGTTTGAGTCAAATATTTTCCCCCTGGGAGTCCTTGCTGGCACACACGTGTGGGTACAGATCCTGCTGCGTCTGTAGAGGCCACATTTCAGTCCCAGGTTCTTTCCTGCCGGGCAGAGCGAGCCATGACATTTATAAACCTCTGGGCTCTTAATCCCCTGCTGATCCTCAGAGAGCAGTAGTGCTTTGTTGCTAAAGACACTGCCCCGCTTTGAACAAAGGAATGAAGAAACATCTGGGCATCGGTCTCTGGGCTGTGACATCACGCGCATTATCAGGAAGAGGAGGTGGCGGCTCAGGGATGGGGATTGACTTGCCCCGTGTCACCTGCCTGGGGAGGGTGAAACCACACACGTCCCTGGGGTCCTGGTCCTCGCTCTGCATTCCTGAGTTTTGGGACAGATCTGTTGGTTTTGAGGACTTTTCCTTACGTTGAGCTAAACTTTGTAACTCCTTTGTGTAAATCCTGCATGTTCTCACTACCAACTGGTCTCTCCTCCATGTCAATTTTTTTTTTTTTTTTTTTTTGCGGTACACGGGCCTCTCACTGTTGTGGCCTCTCCCGTTGCGGAGCACGGGCTCCGGACGCGCAGGCTCAGCGGCCATGGCTCACGGGCCCAGCCGCTCCGCGGCATGTGGGATCTTCCCAGACCGGGGCACGAACCCGTGTCCCCTGCATCGGCAGACGGACTCTCAACCACTGCGCCACCAGGGAAGCCCTGGAATTTGGATTTTGAAGGATAACTAATGTATTAGTCAGGGTTCTCTAGAGCAAAAGAACCAGCAGGATATATATATATATATATATATATATATATATATATATATATATATATTTAATATTTTAAAATTTATGTATATAATTTATATACAAATTTTAGTAATATATTACATGACATATCTGATATTATAATATACTATTATTATATACTTATATTTTATATACTTTATATGTAAGTATATATGTATATATAATATATACTTTATGTATTATATATTTGTTATACATTATAGTTATAATATATAAATTAAATATATAATTATATAAACATATAATGTTAAATATAACAACTATATATAATTTATAACTTACATATACCTATATAATTTATATAGGATAATACCATATATAAACATATATTACATATAAATCAATAAAGGAGATTGTTTTCGAGGGATTGGCCCACACAGTTATGGGGGCTGACACGTCCCATGGTCTGCTGTTTGCAGGCTGGGGACCCAGGGAAGCTGGTGATGTCATTCAGCTTGAGTCCAAAGGCCTGAGAATCAGGGGAGCTGACGGTGTAATTCCCAGTCCCAGGGCCAGGAGAAGGTTAGGTAAGACATTCCAACTCAAACAGTGAGGCGGGAAAAAGGGGCTATAGAAGAATTTTAAGTGCGGGTGTGATGTGACCAGAGTTGAGTTTCATAAAAATGAGTTCCCAGTGGGGATAATGGTGCCTTGGATCGAGGGTCACTATTCAGAGCAGCCGAGGTCGGGCTCAGAACCCTTCAGAGCTTGTGACCAAGGTCTCTTTTCCTTTCCTCAGCCGGCAGTCACAGTCTGGGGCTGGGGGTGGGGCTCAGACTTGCCAAGGAGCTCTTCAGGTTTCTAGAACCCCAGGCCAATGGCTGCCAGGGCAGAATGTGGTAGGGCTCTAAGACTGTTCTAATTACCCTGCCCGACAGAGCTGCCACTGACAATGAATTCTCTCTTCCTTAGCTGGCAGAGTCTTCTTGGTACAAAAAGGTGTTTATGGTCCCCTTTGTTAGAAAGGCATTTAGAGGCTGTGAGTTGACAAGGCAGGCATCCTGAGACGTGACTTTCCTTTTCATCTAAAGTTAAGGACCTTCTTCCCAGTCACTTCATCGTTGGTTTTGTTGATGAAAAGGGGAAAGTGATCAATATTTTTGCCTTCTAGGATCTCTGACCTTTGCAAACAAGGACGCTGAGGTACGCGTTTCAGTAAACGGTAGGCCCTAAAATGACCCCTGGTCAGGATCCTGCTGAATGAATGACCACAGTGCTTCCCACATACTATGTGGCCCTGGGCAAAGTCCTTAGCTTCTCCAGGCCTCAGTTGCTTAGTCTGTGAAATGGGAATACAAACACCCCCCCCCCCCCCCACATACTCTGAGAGTTGTGAGGATGAGATGAGCCCTGATCTAGTCTCCTGTTAGAACTGCATTGTCCAAGGTGGTAGCTACTGGCCATTTGTAGCTATTTAAATTAAAATAAATTAAAATGAAATACATTTTAAAAGTTAGTCCCTCAGTCATAGGAGCCATCTTTTTTCTATTCACTTTTAATTTAATTTTATTTTTTAACAATTTATTTTATTGAAGTATAGTTGATTTACAATGTTGTGTTAATTTCTACTGTACAGCAAAGTGATTCAATTATACATATATATGCATTCTCTTTCATATTCTTTTCCATTATGGTTTATCACAGGGTATTGTATATAGCTCCCTGTGCTATGCAGTAGGACCTTGTTGTTTATTCATCCTATATATAATAGTTTGCATCTGCTAATCCCAAATTCCCAGTCCATCCCTCACCCCCACCCCTGTCTTGGCAACCACAAGTCTGTTTAGTATGATAATCTCTAGGTCCATTACAGGGGACATATTTTAAGTGCTCAATAAACTTATGTTGCTGGTGACTATGGTTTTGTGAAGCACAGATACAGAACATCTCCAGAACTTTCGCTGCAGAAAGTTCTATCAGATGGCATTGTTTTAGAGGAGGGCACCGATGGTACATTCTTTGTGGACCAACAAGTAGGCACTGGGGACGTGTTCAAGGGTGAAAATAAAAATGGTTCTGGGTCAGAGAGGCAAAAGACACAACTGCTCAGCGAAAACACTTGAGTTATTTGAAAAAGGTGGAAGAAAACCCCCAAACCTTTTCAAGCTGGCACAATTCCTGGGCAAGCGTGTCACCGATCTCTGCCGGCAGAAATGCTGGGGCAGTGCAGAGCATCAGTGCATGCGATATCCACGTTATTACCAGATGAATTCATTAGGATGGATGCGATCACAGTGAATACCAAATGAAGTGGCAGTGGCAGGACAAGCAATTAAAATGTTACACAAACAATGCTCACCGGGAGGGACACCTCCCTCTGGCTCCCTTTGCCTGTCTGCAGGCGTCACGTGGCAGGCAACTCATCCGAGCGGTGGCCACTGAAATGTCACAGCTCCTTTAGAAGGAGTCACTGCAGCGTAGAGACTGGTGGGGGCTTGAAGATATTTGGAAACAAACGGGCCCAAGGAATTTGGATCTCAGCCTCTGGGTCTGTAGCAAGAAGGTTGTGGCTGTCAAGGGCAATTATGACCCCTTGTACTGGCACAGGATTTATTGTCGCAAATGTTCCGGGCATACGTTTCTCTCATTTGATTGCCAGCTACCTTTAGGGTTGTGGTGAGAGATAAATCAGAGAAAACTCTGAAAGCTGAAAGTGCTTGGAGACAATTCATTTTGTTCCCTACGTTTCAATTCTGGTTGCATCACTAGGCAGCTGGGAGTTCTTGGGCAAAGCGTTAGCCTCTCTGAGCCTGTTTCCTTATCTGTAAAATTCTTGCCTCAAAGTGTGGGTAGGTTGGAGATACTATGCTGGCACCCAATAGGAGCTCAGCGAGTGGTAACTGAATATTTTTAGCTTATGGAGGCTGAATGGATGGACATTTTCTGAGAACCTACTATGTAACAGGCATGGGAGTGATACCAAGATGGATAAGATGTGGTTCTTGTCATGTGCAGGAATCAGCAGTATGTAATTAATTACAGTATTCAATGATCAGGACAGGGATGGATAAAGGTGTTTACAGGGTGCTATGGAAACACAGAGATGCACTTTTCTCCTAGGGAAGGCGGGAGGTGTCATCTGAGCTGGATTGTGAGAGAGTTGGCACTTGCTAGGAACACTTGGGGAGGGCATTGCAGAGGGATGGGCGAATAGCACTGCAAGGGTGCAGAGGTGAGAATGCTTTCTGCTTTCAGAAAACTTGAGCTGGTCTGGTGGGTCAAGACCAGGGGGTACATATGGGGAGGGCTGGGAGATGAGGCCAGAGGACAAGGAAGGGGTCGTGAGTCAGAGTGAGGCGTCTGCATCAGGCTAAGAACTGTGCTTTCATTGATTATTGATGGAGGACTACGTTAGTTCTATGAAAACGTTAAAAAATTACGCCCCAAATTAGCATCTTAAAATATCAGTAAACCGGGCTTCCCTGGTGGCACAGTGGTTGAGAGTCCGCCTGCCGATGCAGGGGACACGGGTTCGTGCCCCGGTCCAGGAGGATCCCACATGCCGTGGAGCAGCTGGGCCCGTGAGCCATAGCCGCTGGGCCTGTGCGTCCGGAGCCTGTGCTCCGCAGCGGGAGAGGCCACAACAGTGAGAGGCCCGCATACCGAAAAAAAAAAAAAAAAAAATAAATATATATCTATATATATATATATAAGTAAACCGTTATTATCTCACAGTTTCTGAGAGTCAGGAATTTGGGAGCGACTCAGCATAGTGGTTCTGGTTTAGGGTCTCTTAGGAGGCTGCAGTCAAGATGTCAGCTGGGCTGCAGTCATCTGAAGGCATGACTGGGGTGGTAGGGTCCACTTCCAAGATGGCACCCTCACATGGCTGGCAAGTTGGTGCCGGCTGGTGGCAGGAGGGCACAGTTCCTCTTTACATAAACCTTCCCATTATGGCTGCTCGGGAATCCTTATAACATGGTGTCTGACTTCCCCCAGAGCAAGTGATCCAAGAGACAGCAAGGCAGAAGCAGCAATGTCCTTCGTGCCTTAACACTAGAAGTCACACATTTCTGTAATATCTTTTTGGTCACCGCTCAGCCTATCCAATGTAGGAGGGGACTACACAAGTGTGACCACCAGGAGATGAGAAGCCCTGGGGCCATCTTGGGGGCTGGCTGTCTTTCCAGGTAGATGAGGGATTACATCATTGGTCCCTTTTTAACCAATGAGGAGACTGAGGCATGAGGTTGAGTGTCTGACCCAAAGATCACGCAACGAGATGAAACATTGGCATTACTTGGTACCTTGCTGCCTCCTGAAGAGCTTTCTTCCATTCAAAGCTATTTCATTAGGGTTTCCGAAAGTATCACTGGAATAGCAGAGAACTCTGAATTCCTTGTGGGGAGTACTAGGAAAATTTACACTTACAGCAGAAACTAAACCCAAGAAAAACCCTTCCACCCAGAACCTATTGTTCAGGTAAAAACATACTGTTAGGGTTGCAAGGAGGCTGGTCTATTGACTAATATTTGTTTATTACAGTTTATTAATGTTGGTTTCCAGGAAGTTCATGATTAAAGTAGAAAAATAATCTAATTATCTATGTCTATAGCTATGGATAGATGGATGGATGGGTAGATAGATAGCTGATGGATAGGTATGTCGGTGGGTCAATGAATGGTTGAATGCTAGTATAAGGCTACCAACTTCCTTTTGGGAAGGACTATTCTTTATTTTGAGGTTAAGCTCTTTCTGAATAATACTTAAAAAGATGAAAACAAGTCCCACACCTTGGAGCTGCCCTTGACTTCTCTCTTTTCCTCATACCCTATATTTGCAAAATATCTGGAATTTGGCCATTTCTCGCCATCTCTTGGACTACCACCCTGGTCCTGGCCACCAGCATCTCTTGTCTGGATTCTTAGAGTGGGCTCCTCCCTCGCCTCCCTTTGTTCTGTTCTCCACAGCTGCCTGAGGGAACACATGAAAGCATAAGCAGGTCACACTGTTCCTAGGCTCAAACTCCTCCAACAGCTCCTGGCTCAGAATAAACGCCCAATCCTTATCACTGTCTAGCCGGCCTCATGGAGCCCCGCCCCCTGTTTTCTCCCTGACTTTCCCCTCCTTCATCCCCTCTGGTCTCTGCTGGTCCTCACACACTCTCCTAATCTGTTTCCTCTTCAGCATCTTTGCTGTTTCCTCTGCCTGACATGTTCTTGGCCAGATTTCTGCAAGACCCACTCTCCCACTTCTCGGTGAAGACTCCTCTGGCCACGTTACCTAAAATCCTCCACCCCACAACTGTGTTTTGTTCATGGCTATAAGCCCCAACTTCTGGAAGAATGCTGAATATCAGCCCTCAGTAATTATTCGTTGAATAAATGAACAAATGAACAATGAATACCAGTCAAGGCCATTCCATTCATCATCCCATTTAATCTGGGAAAGTAGGTTTGATTTATAACTGTCCTCATTTTATAGATGGGGAGACTGACAGTCTAGGAAGTTTCATTGGTTCGTTTGGTCCATGGTTGAGCTGAGGCTGAAACCCAAGCCCATCTGTCTCCAAGGCCAATATGTTCTTTGCCTCTCACTGGCCTGTGTGAGGCGGACCTTCTGCCCTTGGACTTTGAGGATTCTGGAATGCCAACTTCAAACTCTAATTTTTCACCAAATTGACTGAGTCATCAGAGAGGTGACATTAGAGGCAGCAGGAAGTATAGAAAGCTATTAACTTTTTCTTTCCTCTTTTTTTTTTTTTTTTTTTTTTTTTGCGGTACGTGGGCCTCTCACTGCTGTGGCCTCTCCCATTGCGGAGCACAGGCTCTGGACCTGCAGGCTCAGCGGCCATAGCTCACGGGCCCAGCCGCTCCGCGGCATGTGTGTGGGATCTTCCCAGACCGGGGCATGAACCCGTGTCCCCTGCATCGGCAGGCGGACTCTCAACCACTGCACCACCAAGGAAGCCCTCTTTCCTCTTTTTATTCCACAATATTGTGTTTCTTTTTGAAAGTCCTCTCACTGGCCTTTAATAATGGCCTGTCCCCGACCATGTCACTCCACACACTCTTGTAGAATCCTTGCTGGCTAAGAGCTAGCAGCTCCAGCTGCCTTGGGACTCTCTGGGAGAAAACTGACTTCTCTTAGTTCTGCTTGGAGGTGACAAAGCCATTCAGAGTCTCTCTAGACAGTAGAGGTGACTAAAAATAACTGAGCTGCAGTTTTCTTCACTTTTCATTTTAAAGAAAACATGATTGTATTCTAGAAAGAGTTTCAAATGGAGGGGAAAAGACTTTCCTAATTCTTCCATGTATCTCAGCAGACACGTTGAATCGTGAGCATCTTCCAAATTATCCAAACCTCTCCCTATGACAGGACTTGATGAAATTTTGGTTGAGGTGCATCAGGGAGAGAGATCAGGCATAAAAGACCACACACACACACACACACACACACACACACACTCACAGAGCCTGGAACTCACACCTAAGCCACGTGGGAGTTAAGACTGGTCTTACCTGACAGATGATTCCCCATGAAGAGAGTAGGGAGATAACCACCACCTCACTTAATCTGGCAAGGTAGTTATTATTTATTACTATCCCCATTTTACAGATGGTAAAACTGAGTCTAGAGAGGTTAATAGCTTTGTCCAATCTGTGGCTGATTTGCAATTCCAAGGTTACACTCAGTGAGGGGGAGCCCCCAGTCCGTAAACCTCTTCTTCATGTGCGAGTGTCAGCTTTGTTACAGGTTCATTCTCTTGGGTTTGCAACCTGGTTCTCAGCCTGGGGAGCTTTTACACAATGCTGATGCTCAGGCCCCATCCTCAAGGGTTTGATTTAATTGATGTCGTTGGGGCATCAGTTTAGGATTCCAATGTGCAGTCAGTGTCGAGATGCATTGGGTTTAAGTCTTTGCTGACTTGGAGAATCCCGCAGCGAGATGCAAATACTCAGTCAGCTGTGCTCTATTAAACCATGAGCAGGCGGTAATGTTACACCTTGCACTGAGCTGCAGCAGTGCTGGCAAGGAGCACACTTTGCTCTGCGTTTCTTCCCAGAGCCCTGATGGGTGGCCCTTTAAGAATAACGATGGCCCCTGTGGCTTGGCATCACCCAGGAGTGATGGAAAGAATGTTCTCCTCCTGCCTTTCTGCTTTTTATTTTTAAAAAATTCACTTTATGTTTTCCCAAGTTAGGAAGATGAGCACAGAAAGATGGACCAGAAGGTAAAGATTTCTCCAGGAAACCAAGGAAGTGATGTTGGGATAGCAAGGAGACAGTCAGAACCTGGGGGCTCCTGGGTGGGCACCATACCACGTTGGAAAAAATGATGCAGAGAGTTGAGTCAGGGGCCCCCAAAGACACAGAGAGAGAAAACTCTGGCAGGGCAGGGGCCATTGGTCTTGGTTTCACTGTATTTCCAGCTCCCGGGGGCAGTGCCTGGTACACAGCAGGGGCTGCATCAATATTTGTTATATTAATGATGAACGCACTTAAAAAAAACTATGGTTTTTCAAGAGCTTGTCATGAGTGGCCTCTAGGACTTTCCTTCTTGATTCTTCTGGATATCAGGATAAGGATGAAACAGAAGTGGAATATAGCTCTATGGCTGGGAGGTGCTAAAAAGAGTGGAAATACATAACTTCCGGGCATCACTATGGGCCAGGAACATGACGGCATTTAAGACGCAGGAGCTGGGAACCCTTGCACCTATACTCAGCCTTGCTCTGAGCGTGCCTTCAGGAAAAGACGAGATAAGATTGCCCCAGGGGCTGCACACTGTAGGACCATGAAGAGAATCTAGTCTGCAGATATTTTGTTTGGGTTGCCAATTTATTAATGTTATTTTAAATTCGTTACCAACACTTAAAAATTGGGAGATCTCCTTTAGAAGTCTAGATTTCTGGCTTCTCTTGAAAATTCAGAAGCTCTAGCAGCCCTGGGCCGGAATTCCCACTGGCAGTAATTGGCTATTATTGAATAGCTGCTGCCCCCTTCAGACAAATGGGATAGGCCCCCTTTCTTTGCCTTGACATCTGCCCAGGGGCTCCACCAAGTATCATTACCAACCTGGCCCCTGTAGGCATCTGAGTTTGATGTTCCCTATGTTGTTCCTTTGCTTCTGACTGCCAGGTACATATTCTGGGCTCCTTTTCTCACTGAGCATTTGACACCTCAGCCAGCCTGTTTCTCAGCATCTCCAGGTGATTGTTTCACATTCAACCCAGGCTGCATCTGACACATTTCATCTGCCCGTTGTGACAGGTGCTGCTGGATTGCTGGGTTTTTTTGCCCAGCAAACATTCCCTCTTTTTAATTTTTTTTTCTTGCAAAAGGAAGAGCCAATGTGTTCAGCCTCAGGGTATGAATCACAGTTGGTCCAAGTTATTTGTGGAAATTCCAGTTCATTTTGCCTGGGATTGGTTTTGGGGTGGGCATGTGACCCAGTTCTGGCCAATGACATCTAAGGAGAAGTTCTACCAGGAGTTTCCGGCAAAGATTTTTCTCCCTCATAAAAGAAAGATTCCTTCTTTTTGGAAAACAGTCATGTGGAGATGTGATACTTGGAGTTGTGGCAGCTGTGTTGTGACCATGAAGCAAGACCTCATTCTCACACTGAGAATAACAGAAGACAGGAAGATCCAGGGACCCTCATGATATCACTGAGCTGCTGCTAGGTTTCCTTATTATGAGCTTATTTTGTAAGCCACAAATGCACTTATGTTTCAAGATAATGTTGGGATTTTAAAAACAATTAATTAAAGCCAAACACATTTCTAACCCATACATCTCTCTCACCATGCGGATTGTAAGCTCCATGAAGGCAGGGCTGCATCTGTTTGTTCACTAGTATGTATGTCAGTATACTCAAGGCTTAGTACCGTGTCTAGTAATTTCAGGGTAGTAAATATGAGGTGAGGAATATATTTGACCTCATTTTACAGGTGAGAGTTCTGGGACTTAGAGGGGAGAAATTACTTGCCTATATTCCCAGCGATAGTCACAGATGGGAAATAGTGGAGTCTGGGTGGTCGGAGTTGAAAATCCATACTCTGTGGACTCTGGTCCATGCGCTAAGCTCTACCGCCTGCCATCCTCAAGGGGGGGGGGTGTAATGTCTGCAGCAAATGACATAGCTCCGACAGGTTTTGCCTTGAAAAATAACAACAGATGACAGAACTATCCAGCAGAATTTGGTTCCCTTGAGCCCTGATTCACAGATGCTATTCTGCTGCCATTTATGGGTAGAGCCACAAAAATTAGCATCATGGAAACTGACAGTTAGAAGGAAACTTTGGCATCCATCCCTTTTAGCTGCCAGCCTAGGAACCCATGCTGTGGCAGCTCGAACATGGGCCTTGGAGACCAGTAGGCTTGATTTCAAAGTCCAGCTCTGCCACTCACAAGCTGTGTGACCTTTTGAGGCTTGGGTAAAAAGGCAGGGTAGTTATCGTGAGATAACATACGGGAAATGTTTTCTTTGCACAGTACTCAGCACATAGTAGGCACTCAGCAAACATTTCTGCCCATGCCACTCTTCTGTCTCAGTTCTGAGGTCAACTCTAAGTCAGGTTTTTATGCTTATAAAAGTTATTTTATTTTTTGTATAAGGCCAAAGTGAAAGGGATGTGGAAAATTTTATTGAAGATTTCATAACTCTTATTTCTGGGTTCCGTGCCAGAGAAGTAAACCTCAGTTCTTCCCGTTGTGCCAGAGAAAGAACTAGAACCACCTTCCACCTAGTGCACAGTAAAGCTGAGAACTTTTATGACTTAATTAAAAGCTGCAGAATATCTTCTTACCTGCAGATGAACGACATTTAAATAGAAACTCATGTTCGGTTATTTCATTACCTGCTTAGGTAATATGCCTCCAAACAGCATGCCTTAGTAATTACTTTTCTTAAATACCCTGTTCACTGATTGTCTTATAACCGGATGATACACACACATAATTTTATATTTACGGATACGTGCTCTTTCCTGACAACTTGAACATCTAAATTAGGCAGCGCAAAATCAGATAATTGCAGAGAAGCATTTCTTGTCTGGCACATGATATCTCCAGGTAAATAGCATAATATCTGTTTGGAATCAACTGAAGGTGGACGTCCGGATGTTTATCAGTTACACGTCCAACATCTTCTCATTTTTCAAAGTGAAATTCAAAGTTAAAGAAAATCTTCTAGCTTTGACAACTCTCATCAACGGTCTGTGCCCTTGTTGTCATAAGCTGATGTTCTTGGAGCCTCTGGGTACAGGTGAGCATGTTTAACTACAGTAGCTACTGAAAGAAAAAAAAAAGACCATCCAGCAAGTTTTTGCATCTCTCTCCTTGGGATAACAGATCTGGCCAATGAGATTGGCATATGACTCAGGTCTGGCCAATCATTGAACTCTATTCCTCAGGCATCGGTAATTGGTTCAGTGGGTGAGCATGTGACCTTAGCAGAGCCAATGGACATTCTTTCCTGGAATTGATGCTGAAGGAAAGACAGTCTTGTTTCTGGTGGAAATATCAAGGAGTAAGTTGTAGGGGCTAGCAGGTATCGTTTTTCATGTCATGTAGAGAAGACCCATACTGTAGTGGAAGTTAATGAAGCCAAGGAGAGAAAATGGACGTGAGAAGTTGATGAGGGAAGGAGGGAAGGAGAGAGACAGAGAGAGAGAGAGAGAGAGAGAGGGAGAGAGAGAGAGAGAGGTGCTTTGCAGTGTCAAAGCTCAGTCCCATTACCTGGGGGCTTCATTCCTATAGCTCTTCTTTCTCTTTCCAAAGTATCCTTTCTAAGCCATGTGAACCAATAGCATTCCCCTGAGGATAGTCTGAGTTTAGTTTTGGTACCATTTCCTGCAACAAAAAGTTTCGGTTTCTCTCACAAGTTTCCCTATGCATTTTGAGGGTGAATAGACACTCCCTTCCCTCTGTTCTCTAGGAGTGACCTGTCCTGAGCACAGTGATCCGGGAGATCTTTGTGTGGCCTGTGAAAAGGCAGAATTAGTTATTTCTTACTCATTTTATGAGTGTCCTTGGCCACCCCTAGGGATGGAGACTGAAGGACAAATGTGACAACTGGGCAGATTTTGGTGAGGCCATTTCTTTTCTTACAAGTCTTGCTGGATATATCAAGGGCTTCACACATGATCCTATCCTTCTCTACTCTAAAAATAGCATAAGATGGAACAAAGATTTCTCGGTAAAGATGCAGAGCCAGGTTCTATCATACTGATCAGCTGGAAGCAACCCAGGGACCCACAATCTGGACAAAATTTAATTAATTGTGGTTCCTCCGTATATGGCATCTAACTTGTCCCATGAAGAGTTTGAAATGATATTGTACATATTTTTGCTACAACATTAAAAAGCATTTTTTTATTGGAGTATAGTTGATTTACAATATTGTGTTCGTTTCAGGTGTACAGCAAAGTGAATTAGTTATATATATATACATATATCCACTCTTTTTTAGACTCTTTTTTTTTGCTACAACATCGAATGCAACTATAGGATGGCGAAATTGTGAAAAACACTCTGTAAATTATGTAAAGAACCCTAAGTACAAAACCTGGAAAGAAATATGCCATCCTTTGACTCTGACTGGATGATGGGATTGAAGGGCATATTCATATACTGGATGATGTATTACTCTTATAATCAGAAAAATGAAATAAAACAAAATATAATTAGCAAAATATCTGGTTTGACTGCACTCTATCTTCTTCTCTCTGGTTGAACAAAGATGTTTGACCGCTTGCACTTTTCACTTGGCCATGGGATCTGGGAAATTCAATACGCCCTGTGACCTTGCAGCAAGCTCCTTGACAGTTCTCTTCTGGGTCTTTCCCTTATACGTGGAAATATGCATTCCTATGTGAGTACCATTCAGAAATGGAAGGAGAGTAGAAAGGGCCATCGATGTGATATTGAGTGTGAAGGGACTAGGTAATTTTGGGAGCTGCTTTGCTGGAGGTGGGAGTGGGTGCAGGAAGCTCCTTGGACTGAGCAGTGGGAGACATGTTTCCAGGATAGAGCCTGAAAAGGATGCCAAAATATCCCTCCATCCTTCCAGTATGCAGAACGCTGATTTCATAGAGAGGATGTGAGTTGAAGACAGAAGGTTCAGATGAGTGACAGCAGGAGCTGCAGCGTCATAGAACCATTCCCAGCCTGGCCAAGTGCTCCCCCACTTAGTCTCTCCTTCATCCAGCAAATATTGACTAAAACATCTCTTATGTACCAGGGATGGTGCTTGGCGTTGGGTTACAGAGGAGTGAAGCAGCCAACATCCTGCGGGGCCTGTGGGTAAAGCAAGTCTCTGTAGAAATCAGTGGATCCGCCAGCACTAACAGAAATATAAAGTGAGCCACAAATGTAATTTTAGATTCTTACGGAATTATATAATTTTATACAGTAACAAATTTTCTTAATCACATGAAAAAAGTAAAAAGAGACAGATGAAGTTTAAATAATGTATTTTATTTAGCTTGATATATCCAAAATATTATCATTTCCACATGGAACCAACATAAAAGATTTCCAACGAGGTATCGTTCATTTTTTTTTAATAGTTTTTTTTTTTAATCGACATTACAGTAAGTCCCCGACATATGAATAAGTTCCGTTCTGAGAGTGCGTTCATAAGTCCAATTTGTTCGTAAGTCCAACAGTGTTAGCCTAGGTACCCAACAAACACAATCGGCTATATAGTACTGTACTATAATAAGTTTATAATACTTTTCACGCAAGTAATACATAAAAAACAAACACAAAAAATAAAGAAAACATTTTTAATCTTCCAGTACAGCACCTTGAAAAGTACAGTAGTACAGCTGGAACACGGGGGCTGGCATCAAGTGAACAGGCAAGAAGAGCTACTGACTGCAGGAGGGAGAGGAGGTGGGAGGTGGTAGAGCTGAAGGATCGTCAGGAATAGGAGACAGAGGGCAAGCTGCAATTCCACTCACGGCTGACGCTGACGGCACAGGTTCCGGTTCCTTGCTGGATTCAATTCCATCTACGCTCTTGAAGAAACGATCCAGTGACGTCTGGGTCGTAGCTCTTTTTTTTTCTCGTCATAGATGACACGGTAGCACCGGATTGCATTCTGAACGGCTGCTGCCACCTTCGTGTACAGTTCTACGTTCGGGTCCTGTGCCTCAAAAGCTAACAGTGCCTCTTCAAATAGAATTAACTTACGTAGTTGGACATGTGAACGCACATTCACATCTTTGAAAGTTCGCAACTTGAAGGTACGTAGGTAGGGGACTTACTGTATTTTTAGAATAGTTTTAGGTTCACAGCAGTCTTGAGAGGAAGGTGCAGAGAGTTCCAATTTACCCTCTGTCTCCGCACATGCATAGCCTCCCCCATTATCAACATGCCCTGCATTTGTTACAACTGATGAACCTGCATGGACACATCATCATCATCCAAAGTCCATAATTTACAAGGGAAAAAGCAGTGAGAGACAGAGAGAGAGAGAGAGAAGGAGAAAGCGAGAAAGATGCTACACTGCCAACCTCGACGATGGAAGAAGGGACCACGAGCCAAAGGATGCAGGTGGACTTTAGAAGTTGGAAAGAAAAGGAAAGAGATTTCCCCTAGAGCATCCAGGAGGGATATAGCTTCGTCAACATCTTGATTTTAGCCCGGTAAGACCCATTTCAGACTTCCGACCTCCAGAAATGTAAGATAATAAATTTGTGTTGTTTTTAAGCCACTAGGTTTGTGGTACTGTCTTATGGCAGCTATAAGAAACGAAGACACCAACCAAGCCTTTGAATAATGGAGGCATGAGGCTTCTTTGCTCCTGGAAAGACTTTATTTTCTAAATGTAACTCTTTTTAAGGTGATGGAGTGTTTTTTTTTTTAATTATTAATTAATTAATTTATTTTTGGCTGCGTTGGGTCTTTGTTGCTGCATGGGCTTTCTCTAGTTGCGGTGAGCAGGGGCTACTCTTCGTTGCAGTGCGCGGGCTTCTCATTGCTGTGGCTTCACTTGTTGTGGAGCATGGGCTCTAGGCATGAGGGCTTCAGTAGTTGTGGCATGCAGGCTCAGTAGTTGTGGCTTGCGGGCTCTAGATCTCAGTCTCAGTAGTTGTGGCTCACGGGCTTAGTTGCTCCGTGGCGTGTGAGATCTTCCCAGACCAGGGCTCGAGCCTGTGTGCCCTGCATTGGGGTGGATTCTTAACCACTGCGCCACCAGGGAAGTCCAGAGTGGGTTTTCTAAAAGGGAAAAAGTCTTTTTTTTAAAAAATATTTATTTATTTTCTTTATTTTTTTGGCTGCATCAGGTCTTGGTTGTGGCATGTGGGGTCTTTTGTTGTGGTGTGTGGGCTTCTCTCTAGGTGTGGCACGTGGGCTCCAGGGCATGTGGGCTCTGCAGTTGTGGTGCGTGGGCTCCAGGGCGCATGGGCTCTGTAGTTTGCGGCACACGGGCTCTCTCATTGAGGCACACGACCTCAGTAGCTGTGGTGCGGCAGGGATCTTAGTTCCCTGAGCAAGGATTGAACCCACGTCCCCTGCACTGGAAGACAGATTCTTTACCACTGGACCACCAGGGAAGTCCCTAAAAAGGGAAAATGTCTTAAGGATTGGATGAGATGGAAGTGGCTCCGGGGGTAGTGATGGGGTTGGTGCCCCTGGATGAGAGAGGGGACAGGGTTTGAGGGCAATTCCGTGGGTGGTGAGGATCTGTGACCCCCTCAGGTTGCCTGTGCAAGGGTGAAAGATGAGAGAAGTGTTGAGAGCCTTTGTGGCCGGACTTTTGTGGTCTGTGAGAGGGGACCTCTGGCAATGGCTGCTTTGAGCCCATTGAGGCATTAGCATCCAAAGATCACTGAGAACTGGGTTCAACGGGCATCACAAAACAAAAAAATTGGCACTGGTTCTAAAACCCACGTCCTTCTCAGGTCCATGCCTCTCCTGCATTCTCTGGGCACCAAGTAACTTGGAGGGTTTCACGGAGCGGAGGGACAGCAAAACATGACCGAGACCTCATTTCTCACTACCTCGGCGAATGGAACTGAGTCTGATTCAATTTGATTTGGAAAAAATAAAATTTTTTGACCGGTTTGCCCCCGAGGGTTGCAGAGCGTTTCTGAACCTGATTTTGACATTATTTCCTGTCTGCCAAGCATCTGTCTTGATAACCCGATGGCCAGGAGAGTTAGAAAGGGCATCCCTGTTTTGCTCTTTCAGCAGAAGTGCTAGCAAGGAGGAGGGATGCATTGGAGGGAACTCATGGGCCTTTGAACCAGCATTTATTGGAATAAGAAGGAAAGGAGTGGATTCCAGCGAGAGGATGGAGCCCTTTGAAGGAGTTTTGAAGTTGGGGTCCAGTACCCCAAGCACCATGTATACTTCCTGGCTGTGTGGCCTTGGACAAATCATACCACCTCTCTGAGCTTCTACTTTCTTTTGTGCAGAAGAGATATAATAAGAGGATCAGGTTCCCTAGGAAACAGACTCTGAGGTGGAGATTTGCCTGAAGGTTTACTGGGGAGAATTTTAGGGCTCAACATTTGCTGGGGGGTAAAGGAAGCAGGATCTGGCAGCAGGAGTTCAACCGCTAGGCGGCTGCAGCTGGTACCTCAGGAGATTATAGCATCACTGTAACTGAGCAGGACCCTGTGGGGCTTTCCCAGGGCAGACCCCTCCCCCATACCCTCTGCTTTAGCTCTTCTCTGAAGTATCAGATAATAGTATCTGACGCATATTTCCTGAGTTGTTTTACATATGCTAAAACCACCACCAAATGGAAGAAATTAACTACTTGATGATTATGAGCACACAGCCCCCAGACCTACTGGTGCCTAAGGATTGGTAGTGTTAACCCCCATGACACCGCCCTGTTACCTCTCCACCAGCCACTCAGAGAACTGTGCACGAGCTGATCCCTTACCCTGAGATGCTCCTCCTTCACCTGGCCTTAAAAAAAATGCTTTGCTGAAAACTTTCGGGGAGCTGAGTGTTTTTGAGCCACCCCTTCTCCTTGTATGACGCCTTTACAGCAAATGCTGTACTTCCTTCTACCCGGTGTCAGTAGATTGGCTTTACTGTGCGTGGGCGAGTGGACTCAGGTCTGGTTTGGTAACATTGTCAGCTACTTGGAGCTGGGATGACCCTGCAGAGCTGTCCCACCTGGAGGCAGGAGAGCCGGGCCACACAGTGGATACAGGCTGCCCTCAGGGATGAAGTCGTTCTCTTCCATCTGGCGTGTGATTCCTGGGAAAGAACTTGGCCAATAATACCCCCAGTAGCTGGAGGCTACTCAGTCCTGAAGGAGGGATCTGGGTAGCACACACAGCATCCACCAGCAGCACCAGCCAGGGTGAGTTAGGGGGATTAAACGCGGTCAAGAGCCTCAGATGACTGGCATAGAGCATGGCACACACTAGCGTCTCATGTGCTGTTTGGTTTTCCTTGTGGCAGTTTGATTCTGCATCCTCACTAGGCTGAATGCTGCCTGGGATATGATTGATTATTTCCAGGAGCAGGCGCGTGTGCTGAGCCCTTTGAATGTACACAGGACGTTGAGGCCCCTGCTCAGACTTTATCCCTTTCTGGAAAAACTGCTGAGTCAGAAGGATAGGCTGCTGGAGCCTCAGGAAGCACAGGGAAGTCGATTAAAGGCACCAGGAGTTTGTTCCCAAAGCCGCTGACTTTCCCCCCTCTCCTGGGAGCTTCCAGGATCCTGGCCTAGAAGATGGGCTTGTCGTCAGTGGAGACGTGAAGGCTGACTCTGAGCTCCACGAGGACACACTTTATGTGTTCAGTTTGTCATTGTATCCCCAGAATTCTCATGGGGCTTGGGACCTAGGAGAAGCTCGGTGAATATTTATTGGATGAACAAATGAATGAACGAATGAATGATTCTCCAGAAGGTACTGGAAGGTCCAAACTCATCCTTCTGATTTTTGGGCCCCAGGAAGGCCAGTGTGTTGCCATGGAGATGTGACTGCCCATGGACCATCTCCAGGCGCTCCTTTCCCTTGAACTCTGGGCCCCTTGGGGTTGTGTGTGTTCTCTGGTCTCCCAGGTTCTGTAGTGATGGAGAGGCAGAGCTTTCACACATGCCAATCCCCTGCCTGGTCACCTTCTTCTTCCTTGTTCCTCCTCACTTCGATGAGCACTGATCATCCCTAGGGCTTTTGCTTTTTACGATGCAGCAGCCAGAGCGATTGCTTGAAAGTGCTCATCAGATCATGTGCAGTCCCGGTTTACCCATCAGTTGCTCCCCACTGCCCTTGGGATAAACTCAGAAGCTCCATCAATGCCTTCCCAGGCTTTGCTGTCCCTTCAACATCATCTCAGGACACGGTCTCCCTGGATCACGTGAGATAAATGCTGGCTCAGGGAATAATTAGGACAGTAGCTCAGATCACAGGTACTTCCCGGGGAGCTACAACAGCCGGACTACAGTTGCTGCCACTGGACCTGTTGTAGCAGATGCTGGAGGTGCCCTGCACGCACCCCTCGGCCTTGGCTGGGGTCTCTGCCTCCGTGTGTCCTGATGGTTTCCTCTGGTGCCCTGGGGTACTTCTCTGTCCACCCGCTGGGGCATCCTTGGCCTGTGCCATTCGTGGGCAAATATGCTGGAGATTTAACGCTCCAGGAACAATCCTCAACAGGTGAGGGATGGCGGTTGTATTTATGTTCATAAATGAAGGGAAGGGTGACTAGTGGCTGAGCAAAATGTAGACATGGCTCAGCCCACCTATGTGACGTGTGAGGAGTGAAGCTTCGAGAACCCCAGCGGTTCTGAGGATGGCCTTGCATGGCTCCCAGGCTTCCGGGTGACTGGCACTGCACAGAGCCCTGCTGGAACCACTTTACCAAGAACACTGGGAGGTCATTTCCAAACTGGAAGCAGAAAGGAATGGAGTGGAATGTCAGGCCTTATCGTGTAATGTGGGGCAAGTTACTTCTCTCACCTCGATTTTCTTCTCTGGAGGACAATCATATGGTTAATTATCTGAACAGGGACACAGGGGGCATGAATGGGACACTGGTAAATTATGCCAGAATCATGGTATTGACTGGGGCATGAGGTCCCCTTACCCATCTGCTGAGGGGGGGATACTAACGGTGACGTAGTGGGACCCGAATTAAGACCTATGTTCCTATTTTAATCCTTGCAATTATCCTATGAGATCATTGCTATTATTACCCCACTTGACAGATGAGTAAACTTGGCACTGAGGGAAGTTCAATTCAGGTATGTGTTCAGTGCTCTTGACGGTGATGCTGTGAAGGTGGGGGGAGGGGCAGTGCTGCCGGTGCTGCCGGCGCTGCCAGGTGGCTGCCAGGTTTCCAAGTTTTATGCCACATGTACCGAGTGCTGGCTGCCTGCTGGCATCTTCCCCACGTTGTCCCATGAGGTCCAGGCACTGATGTTATCCCCACCTGCAGACCTAACCTCATACCAGTGGACTTTCCTGCTTCAGATTCTGAAATTATACCTGCCAGTGTATTTTTTTTGCGGTACGCGGGCCTCTCACTGTTGTGGCCTCTCCCGTTGCGGAGCACAGGCTCCGGACGCGCAGGCTCAGTGGCCACGGCTCACGGGCCCAGCCGCTCCGCAGCATGTGGGATCTTCCCAAACTGGGGCACGAACCCGTGTCCCCTGCATCGGCAGGCGGACTCTCAACCACTGCGCCACCAGGGAAGCCCCCCCCCAGTGTTTTTGGTAAGGTGACTCCAGCAAAGCTCCATGTGATGCCACTTGGTCACCTGGGAGCCCTCCAGGGCCATTCTCAGAACCCCCAGGAATCCAGAAGATCCATTCCTCACTAGACAGGCTGAGTCATGCCTACATTATCCTCAGTCATCGGTGGCCCTTTAATTATGAATGTATAAATGGAGCCTCTTTTATTTTTCAAGGCCATAAAACTATTCGTTTAAAGTAGCTCCTGCTCAGCCCATCCTCACAGATAAACATAAATAAATCATACCACTTTCCCGTGAATTATGCACTAAATACACATCTGTAAAACTTCCCCGTCCATAGGAGGACTTTGAACCTACGGGGTTTTAAGTGGACACTAAATCAATTTTCATATCTCTGTGGATAGAATTTAAAAAATATTCCTAGCATTATTTCAAATGTCTGTCCTTGTTACATGATAAAAAAGTAAAACCTTCCCTCAAAGCCCTGTGATTTTGATCCCTGCTGCTTGTGTTCACTTGCCATAATTCAAATCTCAGCCCGGGTACCGATGATGGAGAGATTAAGATGATTCCCTGCCAGCCAAGCAGCGGAGAGTTCAGATAGCATCAGAGAGTAGGAGAGTAAAAGGTAGAGAAATGATCGGTGACAGAGGAAATATGCATGCGTGGTGTGAGCTGAGAAGCCCTGGCAGAGGGTGTCTGGGATGCGGAGGGAAGGGAGGGAAAGAGGGGAGAGAGAGAGAAAGAGAAAGAGAGAGTGCATGGTGGGGGAGGGGAAATTATCCCCTCTCCGCCAAAGTTCTTTACCTCCAACAGGTCATTTAGTTCAATCTCCCATTTCCTGACTCCATGGCTCCTTTCTGCAGGTGAGAAAACTGAGACTTAGGAAGGTCATGGGATTTTTTTCCCCCAACTTTGTACTTAAGGAGTAGAATTGTACAGTATTTGTCTTTTTGTGACTGGCTTATTTCACTTCGCATTATGGCCTCAGGGTTCGTCCATGCTGTAGCATGTGTCAGAATTTCCTCCCTTTTTGAGGCTTAATAATACTCCACTGCACGTACATGCCGTAGTCTGTTTATCCACTCTTCTGTTGAGGGACACTTGGGTTGCTTCCGTCTTTTGGCTATTGTGAATAATGTTGTTATGGGTGTACGATTATCTTTGTGATACAGTGCTTTGAATTCTTTGGGGTACATACTCAGAAGTGGAATTGCTGGGTCATATGGTAGTTCTGTTTTTGTTTTTTTTTTTAAGAACTGCCATACTGTTTTCCACAGAGGCTGCATCATTTTACATTCCCACCAATAGGGTCATGGGAATTTTCTACTAAGTGGCAAAACCAGGATTCAGACCTAAGTGGTTCTGGCTCCCAACCACTTGCTCTTTCTCACATGAGGAGGGTTTGATGGTCAGTTTTGTGAAATCCTTTGGCCACATTTCCCGGATAGGTGACAATGTGCCGCTACTTAATGAGATGTAGGGGGTTGATGAGTGAGAACCTGCTAATATGTTGGTAAGTTTCCTACTTAAATGCTATAATTTCTCTGGGGTCTCTGTGATAAGATATAGACCTTATATCTTGTGAGGAAATGAGTTCCATGTCAGTGGAGGTAATCAAGGACAGCCTTCTGGTAACTCCTTTGGGATAAAACCAAGTGAACTCAGATATCCCTATAAGTGCACTCATAGCAGTATTTTACCCTCTGTGCCCAGCCACGGGGGAAAAGAAACGCTCTTCAGGTCCCTTCAAATCACAGCTATTTGCACAACTCTTAGGATATTTGTCCCCTTAACCTTCATACTTGGGCAGTGTCAGGAATGTAAAGAACAAACTCAAGAGTTGAAATGATAAAGACCTGGCTGTGACTTCCAGCCATGTGACTGGATGCAAGTTCCTATGCATCTCCAAGACTGTTTTCAATCTGTAAAATGGGGAAATAATAGTACTTCTCACCTCTTATGACATATATGTGTATCCCCTTAAATTCATATGTTGAAGTCCCAACCCCCAGCATCTCAGATTGTGATTGTATTTGGAGATAGGGCCTTCAAAGATGTAAGTACGGTTAAACAAGGTCATATGGGTGGGCCCTAATCCAATCGGACTGGTATCCTTTTTTTTTTGCGGTACGCGGGCCTCTCACTGTTGTGGCCTCTCCTGTCGCGGAGCACAGGCTCCGGACGCGCAGGCTCAGCGGCCATGGCTCACGGGCCCAGCCGCTCTGCGGCATGTGGGATCTTCCCGGACCGGGGCACGAACCCGTGTCCCCTGCATCGGCAGGCGGACTCTCAACCACTGCGCCACCAGGGAAGCCCTGGTATCCTTTTAAGAAGAGGAAATTTGGATACAGTAGACACTAGGAATGTGCACACACACAGAAAAGACCTTGTGAGGTCACAACAAGAAGGTGGCCATCTGCAAGCCGAGAAGAGACGCTTCAGGAGAAGCCAACATTGTCAAAGCCTTGATCTTGGACTTCCAGCCTCCAGAACTGTGAGAAAATAAATGTCTGTCATGTGAGCCTCCCATGTCGTGACATTTTGTTATGGCAACCCTAGGAGAATAACACGCCATCTCAAAGGGTTATTATGGGAATTCAGTGGATCATAGTACATAAAACACCCAGCATGGTACAAGCCCTTAGTGGACACTCAGTGTGCTCTAGTTTCCCTCCTGCCCATAATCCTTATGGGTCTTATTGTTCCCATGAGCTTCTGGGAACTCCTTGCTAGCTCCTTGTTTCCATTTTAGTACCCCAGCACACAGTCAGCGCTCAATAAATGTTTGCTGAACTGAACTGCAAATGTAGCACACAGACATGGTCACTTTCCGAAGGACGGAGGGTCCAGCCCTATCCTCCTTCCTGAGCCCCACCCCGCTGAGATTTTCTCCCCTCATTATGGAACCTCACCTAGGAGGTCTGAATTGCCTGGGGGCAGCCCCCCTCTTAACAACAGCCACCCTGGGTTTCTCATAGATGGTCCCGTGAAAGTCTCATAGTAACCCTACAAGGTAGTAATAGTAATATCATTCCCACCTCTGCAGATGAGGAAACTAAGGTCTCAAGAAATTAATTGTCCTAAGTTATTCAGCCACCTAGGGAGGGGTGATGCCGAGAGTCAAACCTGAGTTGAGCTGATCTCAAAATTCATGCATAACCACTAACCAAAAGGACTGAACATTTAGATTCAATGGCTAATGAAAACAACAACAGTAATAAGTACTGCCTATTGATTACATGCAATGTGCTAGGCATTTTACTAAGCTGTTTACCCCCATTTTCTCGTTTAATCCCCTCAACAATCCATAGGTAGATACGATCCCGCCTTCCTTCTACAGATGAGGAAACTGAGGCACAGGTGACCTGCCCAAAGTTGCATAGCTAATAAGGGGTGGGAGAGGATGTGGACCTGAGAGCCTCTCCTCTTAATCACAGTGCTGCATTGATAATTACTGAACACCTACCATGGGCACCCTCTGTGCTCAGATTCCTTTTATGTCTTAGTAACATAATCCTTTTGCAGGGAGGCCCAGAGAGGTGGAGAGTATTATCTGGAGGTCGCACAGCTGGTGAGTGGCTGAGTTGTGACTTTAGCCCCCTCAGACCCCAAGTCTCTCTATTGGCTCCATATGTGCTCTTATCACTCCATTTCTGCTTTTTCTGACCTCATAGCTGTTCCCAGGTGGCCTCAAGAACTTCTCCACTCTGAAAGATGGAGCCTTCTGGTAAGTGACTGACAGGCAGGCGTTCACAGGGGAACTGGCTTGGAATGGCTCCAATGCTTATTTACTCATTATTTTGATTCTGAGCTTCTGCAAATTGAGGACTCGGCAGCACGAGGATTAGGCAATTTTCTTGCCTCCCATAATGTACTTTCTCTGAATTGGTTCTTTCGAGACAATTATTTGAGGCCTTCAAATTGCTCCCGCAAGCAAGCTGAGGGAGTCAGATGACACATCTTCATATTCAAACATGTCTTAGGGCTCCTTTCATCCCTAACTTAGATTCACAACTACAGGAAGGGAAAGGCAGCCCCCAAAGAAAAATTGCTCCTTAGACCAAAGAGAGGATCTCCAGTGCAAATCTTCTATGTCAGAACATACACTAAGCCCCTCTGTGCTCTTTCATATGTTATCCTCTTAAATCCTCATACTGACCTCCTGAGATGGGTACTATTATTTCCATTTCCCAATTGAAGAAACTGAGGCTCCTAGAGATGAAATAAAATTTCCCAGGTAACAGAGCCAGTTTCCAGCCTTTGCCGTCTTTCACTCATGTCTCCTCTCTTTGAATTTTCAGAATATAAATTGCCTCTCTCTTCGTTTGGTGTTTACTAAGATGTTGTCTTATCTTTTATTTAACTGCTTTGGAGAGGTGGCAGAGTGTAGAGGTTAAAAGGATCAGTTTTCGAATCAGGGAGATGTGGGTTTGAATGCTGTGTCTACCTCTTATTAGCTACATAACCCATGAGCTATTTAACTTCTCCGAGCCTGTTTCTTTTTTCTATAAAATGGGGATAAAAAGAGTACTCAAGGGCTTCCCTGGTGGCGCAGTGGTTGAGAGTCCGCCTGCCGATGCAGGGGACATGGGTTCGTGCCCCGTTCCAGGAAGATCCCACATGCCGCGGAGCGGCTAGGACCGTGAGCCATGGCCGCTGGGCCTGCGCGCGTCCGGAGCCTGTGCTCCGCAACGGGAGAGGCCACAACAGTGAGAGGCCCGCATACTGCAAAAAAAAAAAAAAAAAAAAAAAAAGAGTACTCAACTCATGGAGTTCTTTGCAGGAGAATAATGGATTTAAAGCGGCTAGAACAGTTCTTGCACATCGTTGATGCTTAAGGGAGCTTAGCTGACCTTGTTGTTTAGGTCATTATCGTTAATTTGTGTGGACATGGTTGTGAAAAATGCTGGGAGGAGAGCCAGGCATCCAGGTGTCAGTTGTAAAAGAGGCAAATTCTTGCAAACTTGCACATAGCTTGTGTGGTTCAGAGACTCAAATCCTCTGAGTTTAGATCTTATTTAAATTCTGTCCAATGGGGATCTCGAGTCTGGCTCTGTTTGCTTGACAGGAGACCTGTTGGGGCTCGGATGTCACTAAGTGCCTCCAGACAGTGCCAGGCAGGCAGAAGATGGGTCATAAAAGTGTGTTGAACGATTTACAAATAACATAACTTTACGTGAATGCTTTAAAAAAGTCCCAAAGTGCTTTATAGGTGTAAAGGACTCCTGGATCAATAGTTAACACAGGGAAGGAAGGTAGATTAGAGGAAATCAGAAGGGAGAAGGAAAATCAAGGAAGGAGGGAAGAGAAGAGTACTATTTCCTTATGCACCGTGATGGTAGTGGCTGAGGGTAGGGGGTCTGCAGTCGGATGGTTGGTTGGAACCCCTACTTAGTCTTTTTCTATCTGTGTCCTTGGATACATTACATAACCTTGCTGGGACTTTGTTTTCCCAACTCTAAAAGTGCACCTGTATCATAGGGCTGTTGTGAGAATTAATAGGACAATAGACTGTGACGTGTTTAGCACAGAGCCTAGTACGTAGTGGTTACTTAATACTAGATTATCGTCACTATTATGGATACTGAAGACTGTCCTGGGGGGAGTACTTAGGAGACTAGCATGTATTAAGGACTGATTTTTCATCCATAGTTTATCTAGTCCGTACAGCAAACCAAGAGGGTGATGCCATGATTATGCTCTGCGTGTTTACAAATGAGGGTCTGAGGCTCAGGGAAATGAAGTAACTAACTCGAGGATGCACAGCTGGGAGATGGTGGAGCCTCGGCAGTTTGACCCCAGGTCTGTCTGAGTGCAGAGAACTTGGTTCCTGTACCTCAGTGCAAGGACAGGAGCTTTGACAACTGGAGAGGAAGAAAAGGAGGCAGAGAGGGAGACCAGAACAGCTGCAGACCATCCCAAGTGAAGGGAGCTGCTGGAGCTGGTCTTGTGTCACCATGGAGAGGATTCCAATTGCTCTGAGAAACTGCAAGTTCTGTGACATTTAAAATGCTTTCCTTTCTTTCAGAGTCTATGAAGACTTTTACAATTTCTTGACCTTTGGAGGGCTCCTACAAACTCTTAGGAGCACAGCATGTGAAGGAAGTATCTGATTTTCAAGACTCTCTTGGGATTAGGGAGACAAGGTGGCCCTTGGAGGGCTGGCCCTCCAAGAGATGTCTTCCTTCATGGACCACCTGCTCAATTACTCACCTAGATCCCACCACACACCCTGCATTGCTGCTAGCTTTCTCCCCATGCTGTTTCAGCTTGTCCTGCGACCTTACTCACCACTATCATCTTCCTGACACCATATAAAGAACAGGGACAAGTGAAAGGTCAAGGCCATGGTTTTATGTGCCTTTCCCTTGGCAATCTCTCCACCAGTGGAACCCTTCAGGGAGTTCTGACAGCACTGGGAGCTGCCTTTGGAGTCCCCTAAAGCAAGTCATTTGGATTCTTTGCCACAGCTGTTATATACTGATAATTACAAAGACTGAGGACCGTATGATAAGGTGCTGTAATATTATGACAGGTTTACAGCAATGGTCTTTTGGGATGCATTTTTGAGAGACATGTATGAAAAGAAAGGAAGTTGTTTCCCCATTTTCATTCAGAAATGTATACAGGAGATTTCCATGCATCAGAAAGTCTAAAAAGGGGGACTTTCCTGGTGGTCCAGGGGTTAAGACTCCGAGCTCCCAATGCACGGGGCCCAGGTTCAATCCCTGGTCAGGGAACTAGATCCTGCATGCCGCAACTAAGACCTGGTGCAGCCAAATAAATAAATAAATAAATAAATAAATAATATTAAAAAAGCATCAAAGTTCAAAGAAAGTCTAAAAAGGGATTTAAAGCCTCTGTGTCCCCTTCTAAGAGGGGATTGCCCCGAGCCTCAGGTCAGAAAGTCTAAATCTCTATCTCACTCCCTCCATGCACTGGGTCATCTAGGGTAGGTCATTTTTTTTCTTTCTTTTTTAAAAAATTTTATTTTGTATTGGACTGTCGTTGATTTACAATGTTGTGTTAGTTTCAGGTGTACAGCAAAGTGATTCAGTTATACATATACATATTATCTATTCTTTTTCAAATTCTTTTCCCATTTAGGTTATTACAGAATATTGAGTAGAGTCCCCTGTGCTATACAGTAGGTCCTTGTTGGTTATCTATTTTAAATATAGGAGTGTGTATATGTCAATCCCAGACTCTCTAAGAGAGATCTTAAGTACCATATATTTGGCATCTTCTTGCACCAGGTACTTGGGCTACCTGAATCTTCGAATCATTCCATGTAAACATTCCATTCCATTCGTTCAGAAAAACCCAAATGAACTTTTCGGCCAACCCAGTATAATCCCTCATTCATTGTAAGGAGACTGGATTTTGGAGAGGGACAGTGGCTTGTCCTAGGTCATACAGCTGGCAGGGGAAAGAGGCACGGCTTCAACAAGACGTGTATGATTCCCGATACTGTGCTGCATTTCTGATACCCCCGCCTAGGAAGTCATGGTTCTTGGAGTCGAAAGAATTGATCAGATCACCAGGTGAGTACGCATTGGAACAGGAGTTCCAGTGGTCCTGACCAGTGTCCTCTGGTGAGTATAGAGTTCGAGCTGAATCAGGCGCCCTGGAAACAGTCATGACAGTCACTCCTGCCGGGTGCTATCTAGAAGAGCTGCCCAGGCGTGGACGGAGCGAGTAATGCGAAATCTGTTCCTAATCAAGAGCGATGACACCAGGGACAACCACACTGCCGCCTGCACTTTCACAAAGGAATGGCAAGACACTCCCAGCCCACTTACCACACTTCTGTCATGCTGATGTCCTAGTGGTTCCAGGCATCAGGGCTTTGCACATACTGGTCCTTCCTTCTTCACCTCCCTGCTCTCTCTCCAGCTGACTTCTACTCATCCAGAACAAGGGCTGGAGAGACGTGGTGTCCTCTTTCAGTTAGAACTGGCTCTAGAAGCTGTGATGGGGTAACAGGTAGGGAAAAGAGGAGAGGTTCATTGCTTTCTGAGTGTTATATAAATCCTGAGGAACTTGGGATTCTGATGGAGGATGCTGGAGGAGAATGCAAGCATCCTTGAGACTCACAGTTCAGAGACAGAAGTATGGCAATAGCTGGGGCTGTTGGGACTTGACTCCATCGGGGGTTGTTTCAATATATGTGAAAGGTTTTAAGAGAAAGATGTTTTAAGAGGCCACTGGTCAGGACCGCTGGAACTCCTGTCCCAATGCCCATTCACCTGGCCACCTGGACCATTCTCTTCAGCTCCAAGAACCATGACTTCCTAGGCTGGGGTATCCATAACTTGCAGGGCTTTTGTGAATTTAAATGAAAGGCAAAGCTTATTAAATGCTTAGAAAACTGCTGGAAGCATTAAATACACAATTGGTATTATATTCCTGATTCTCTTGGTCTTGCTGGAGAAGGAGCGCTGCCTGCCTCCATGGTTTTAGGAAGTACTGAAGGTCAATAAATCTGCAGAAGATATGAAGTTGGCTGGTCTGTGTTCTCAACATGTCTGAAGAGCCCAGGAGGCCTGGGCTGGTCCTGGTGGCAGCGTGAAGACAACATCTGTTAAATACAGAGCATGACCCATTTGCAGTGGGCACCTCAGTGGGTACCCAGGGGAACTGGAGCAGGGTTCTGGGTTTGAGTGCTCTGAAGGGGAGCCTGACTGGAGAAAGCTCTGCCCGTCTTCCTGCTGTTTCCCAGAAATTCCAGGCTTGAGAGTCACTTTCAAGGGAAAGAACAGTCCCACCAGGGATTGGAGAGTCCTGTCAAGGGGAGCAAAGCATCAGTATAAAGAGACTGGGTTTCTATTGAGCTCCCCATCTATTGTTTATGGATAAGGATATGTGATGGGGGTGAGGTTGATTTTAAGGGGCATGGACCAAACGGGCCTGCTCCAGTGCAGTTATTACTGAAATACCCTTTTCAGACCCAATCTGAAAAGACTGGGTCTTTCCAGCTCGACATCTTGGCATGCCGGGGGGGGGGGGGTTGGTAAGAATGTGTGTGTTTGTGTAAACTCAGCTATTTTCAATTCCTGCTCCCTCTTCTCTTGGGAGGAACCCCCGGGGCCACCTAGCAGATGGCTGCTGGTCCTTATCTGCAAAGAACTGTCAGTTATGAGATGCCTCAGGACTGACGATGCTTCACAAGGGTCCTTCTACTGTCTCAGGGCAATTGGATCTAGGAGACTCCAGAATAAAATTTAAAAGCGAGAAACAGACCCAGACACATTCTAGGTCTCCAGAAACTGCTTTAGGTGGCTTCTGTTTCAAATGGTAATAATAGTACTAATCACTGTTACAGCACACCGATGCCCCTCCCACTTCATAACACGGCAATCCCGATAGAATAGAGAGATCAATGACCTTGGAACTGCGCTTACTAAAGTCAACTGCGTTCATTAAGTTCTGTCCCACATGAGTTTGGGGGCAGTGGAAGGGAAGTCAGATTTAAATGAGCTAGATTCAAGAGAGCAGAGCAGCCATTTTAATAAAACAAAATTTCAACAGAATAGGGTGCTAATATCGGGCATCCGAGATCCCTGGAGGGCAAATGACTTTACAACAACAATGATGGGAAATATTTACTTGTTTGTTCACAGAAAAATACATGTGTTGAAACCCTGCATTGTGCCAGGTCCTCTTCTTGGCACTGTCAACACAGGCATGTCCTGACCTGCAAGGTCTAGCAGGAGAGACGGTCTTTCAACAAACGATTTCCCAAATAAATGTAATTACGAGGAAATGTTCATGGTGCTCTGAGATTGCACAAAACGGAACCAAGTCTAAAGTGAGGGTTTAAGGCCGTGACATTTAAGATGAGCATTTACTATTTTTTAAAATCAATTTTATGGCGGTATAATTTGCATCAAATGAAATGCTTCTTTTTACTACAATCAAGATATAAAACATTTTCTTCACGCTTGTGCTCCTTTGCGGTCAAGCTTCACTTTTCCACCCCTAGCCAGGAGCAATCACCAATCTACTTTCTTTTAAAAAAATTTTTAATTGAAGTATAGTTGATTTTCAATATTATGTTAGTTTCAGGTGTACAGCAAAATGATCCATATATATATATGTATATATATATACACACACATATATATATATTCTTTTTTAGATGCTTTTCCTTTGTAGACTATTACAAGATATTGAATATGGTTCTCTGTGCTATACAGTAGGCTCTTGTTAGTTATCTATTTTATATATAGTAGTGTGTATATGTCAGTCTCAAACTCCTAATTTATCCCCTCCTTTCCCCTTTGCTAACCATAAGTTTGTCTTCTATGTCTGTGAGTCTATTTCTGTTTTGTAAATGAGTTCGTTTGTATCAGTTTATTAGATTCCATGTATAAGCGATATCATATGATATTTGTCTTTCTCTGTCTGGCCTACTTCACTCAGTATGATAATCTCATACTGCAAATGGCATTATTTCATTCTTTATTGTGGTTGAGTAATATTCCGTTGTATATATGTACCACATCTTCTTTATCCATTCATCTGTCAATGAGCACTTAGGTTGCTTCCATTTCTTGGCTATTGTAAATAGTGCTGCAATAAACATTGGGGTGCATGTATCTTTTCGAATTATTAACCAGGGGTTCTTGACCTCAGCACTGTGGACGTTTTGGATCAGATAATTCTTTGCTGTGGGGGGCTGAATTGTGCATTTTAGGACCTAGAGTCTGTCATGCAGCGTGAAGTTAGGTCAGAAAGAGAAAAACAAATACTGCATGCTAACACATATATATGGAATCTAAAAAAGAAAAAGGTTCTGAAGAACCTAGGGGCAGGACAGGAATAAAGATGCAGAGGTAGAGAATGGACTTGAGGACACAGGGAGGGGGAAGGGTAAGCTGGGATGAAGTGAGAGAGTGGCATGGACATATATACACTACCAAACGTAAAATAGCTAGCTAGTGGGAAGCAGCCGCATAGCACAGGGAGATCAGCTCGGTGCTTTGTGTCCCCCTAGAGGGGTGGGATAGGGAGGGTGGGAGGGAGACGCAAGAGGGAGGGGATATGGGGATATATGTATACGTATAGCTGATTCACTTTGTTATACAGCAGAAACTAACACAACATTGTAAAGCAGTTATACTCCAATAAAGATGTTAAAAAAAAAAAGAGATGTTTAGCAGCATGCCCAGCTTCTACTCACTAGATGCCAGTAGCATACGCTAACTTGTTACAAACCAAAAATTGTTCCAGATATTTCCAAATGGCCCCCAGGGGAGCAAGATCACTATAGTGGAGAATTCCAGAATTTCAGAAAAATGAATCACAGAGTATGTTCTCTTCTGTGTCTACTTCTTTGGCTCAGTGTAGTTTTTGAGATTTGTCCCTATTGTGTGTCTAGTTTGTTCCTTTTTTATTGCTGAATATTAGTCCATTGTATGGATGTACCATAATTTGTTTATCCATTCATCTGTTGATGGACATTTGGGATGTTTTCAATATGTGGACATTATGAACAAGTCTCCTGTGATCATCCATTTATAACTCTGGGTGAACATACGTTTTTATTTTGTTTTGTTTTGTTTTGTTTGCGGTATGTGGGCTTCTCACTGTTGTGGCCTCTCCTGTTGTGGAGCACAGGCTCCGGACGCACAGGCTCAGCGGCCATGGCTCACAGGCCCAGCCGCTCCGTGGCATGTGGGATCTTCCCAGACTGGGGCACGAACCCGTGTCCCCTGCATCGGCAGGCGGACTCCCAATCACTGCGCCACCAGGGAAGCCCTGAGCATACGTTTTGACTTCTTTTAAGTAAGGAATGAAATCATGGGGTTGTAAGTAAGTATATTTTCAACTATGTAAGAAATTGTCAAACTGTTCTCCAAAGTGGTCTTGTCATTTTATATTTCCACTAACTATGTATGAAAATATGTGAGAGTTCGGGTTACTCCACATCCTCTCCACCGTTGGAATGATTAGTCTTTTGAAGTATATAAATATTCTAACACCTGTGTAGTATATCTCATTGCATCTCTGACAGTGACATCGATCACTTTTTGTGTGCGTATTGGTCGCTAATATGTCTTCTTTTGGGAAATATCAGATCACATCTTTTACCAGTTTTTAAAATTGGGCCATTTCTTTGCTTATTATTGAGTTATAAGAGTTCTTCATATATTTCTGGATACAAGCGCTTTGTCCGATGTTTGTATTTCAAGTGTATTCTACCAGTCTGTGGCTTTCTTCTTCAATTCTTTAATAGTGTCTTTGAAGAGCAGATATTTTTAATTTTAAGGGGGTGAAATTTATCCATTTTTTTCTTCTTTGATAGTGCATTTTGCATTTTTTCTAAAAAACTGTTGCCTATGCCAAAGTCAAAAAGACTTTTTCCTCCAAAATTTTTGATGGTTTTAGCCTTTATAAAGTTTGGCTCTCTGGCCGATGCTGGGTTAATTTTTGTCTATGGTGTAGGTTTAGATTTAAGGTTCATTTTTCTTCTCATATGGATATCTAGTTTTGCCAAAGCTATCCTTTCTCTGTTGAATTTTCTCAGCCTGCTCATTAAAAATCAATCAACCATAGATATGTAGGTCTATTTTTAGACTCTCTAGTCTGTTCCATTGATAAATTTCTTTCTTTGAGAACATTTACTATTATTGTTGCCACTTCTGCTGCTGTTGCTACTCCTCCCCCTCCTCCTCTTTCTATGACTACTACCACTGCTGTTGGGACTGCTGCTTCTTCCTCTCCTATCCGTCTCCCCTTCTCTCTCCCCCTCCCCTGCCCCCTCCTCCTTCTCCTGTTTGGTATATTCAAGAGTAAAGCAGTCTATGCTTTTTCAAGCAGAATGAGTTGCATGCCAACTCAGTGCAATACAAAGGATGAACTGCAACGCTCCCACTTTGTAGATGAAGAAAAAGAAATGCTGAGTAGTCTTAGCATGAGAGGGCAGCTAGTTAGCAACAAGATAAGAAACCTGAATTGTCATTAAATCTAATTTCTACTGTTTACATTCATGGCAAAACATCTAGAAATTCCATGGTGTTTCCCACTGGAATATAACTTCTGGAGGGCAGGGCTTTTTTCTGTGTTGTCCGATGATTGATCCTCCATTCTTTGAGTGGTGCCTGGTACACAGGAGGACCCACATATTATAGGGGATAATGAATGAACGATGAAGAACGAATGGATGATGACTCTTCCTCACGGACTTGGTTATAATATCAGGAATACTTTATTATTTTAATGGATTCCCATCCTCTGCCCACTCTATCTTTCTCTTCCTGCAAACTGAATGTCACAGACCTGTTTAGAAATATACCTCAAAAATCAGTCCATTAAAATGAAAAGATTTTGGAATTCTGCATTTGTCCATATTATTAAAAGTCCACATCACAAGCTTGTACTTTCAGATTCAAGGTTCAAGAAGTGAATTAAATCTAGTCTTCTCCCAGACTCCACCTCCACCCCCTCACTGACCATTCGCATTCAGTGGTGTTAAAGATTTATATGGAAGAAACATTTCTTTTTTCTTAGACCAGGTGCCTAAAGAAAATAGCTTTGAAATCATGCTGTGCTAAGGACAGGTCAGCTATCGCTCCATAAATGATGTATTTCACTTTTTAGGTGTATAATAGTATGCTTCTCCTCCTGTACTTAAGAATATTTAAGCATAGGAAAAAGACAGGATCATATGATAAAAAGAGAACAGACATGGGAGTCGGATGGTCCTAGGTTAAAATCTCCATGTTCTGACCTTGGACAAATCATTACCTTCTCTGGGTGTCAATTTTCTTTAATTTTTAAGCAGAAACACTAGTACCTACATCTCAGGCATGTGGTGGGATTTAGGTAGGACGACTTAAAAATTCCAACCCAATGCTAGGCATTTATTAGGTAATTCAATCCATGTAAGTTTCCTTCCTCTATGCCTTGGAGAATCATTTACATAATGGAGGGGGAGGACCTTTGCAAACTGTGAAGTGCCATATCCTGTGGGGAGGTGCTTCTCTCCCCACCCTCATCTCCTGCTGTTTCCTTACAAAATTCTGAGTTCAGCTGTGTGGAACTAGGTAGGCTCCTAAATGCATCACGCTCCCCCAGTCCGTCCGAGTGTCACGTGACCTTTGTGATTCAAGACCCAGCTTGTGTCAATCAATAAACTTTCTGTGTACAGCAGCTCCCTGCCCCATCAAGTTGATTCCACTCCCTTTGTTGAGATCCCCACCAAACCCATAATTCGTTCACCTTCATTGTTTCTTATCACTTAGTACACATTTATTTCCTTATGTTCCTTCCTCCTTCAACAGGAGTCTGAGCTCCTTCAAGACAGGGTCTGTCTGTTTCACCTGTATCCCTAGCACTTAGCATATAATTGGATTTCTAGAAATATTTCCTGAATCAATAAATATGATTGTGTTATTAGTATTGTTAGAATAATAAGAATTTTCTCTACACTCAAAAAAAAAAAAAAACCAAAAAACCCAAAGCAATATTACAGTAAATGCAATACAAAGGGAGCCTGAGGATTATCATGGAATCCATTGGACAGTGGACCCGTCCCCAACCATACCCTAAGGCTGGTGGAGTTAAAGGTGTTGCCTATCGTTCTTTCATTACTTACGCTCTCCTGGACTAATTGTGTCCGTCCTTGTCTTTTCAGCAGGCACCCAATAGTGTTAAATGAACCAATAGGTTTCATATGGAACTTCTGGTCGACAAGATAGCGAGCACAGAGAAAACTAAAACAAAAGTTTGGCAGGGAAACCTAGTAAGGTGGATGAACCTAAATCAGAACTTCATGGCCAGTGAAGCTCACAGTAATTCATCATTCCTCCTCGGCTCAGTACACTCCAGCTTCTGTGCTCTTCATCCCAGTAGAAGTGCCCTCACCAAGCCACCAGTGCTTTCCTTGCTGAAGAGATCACAGACACTGTCACTTTTCGTCTTGCTTCTCCTCTTTGCAATATTCACCAGATTTGACCACTCTTTCCTTCCTGAAAAGCTCTCCATGGTCTTGTCGTCTTTACAGCAGTACATCAGGACATTGGATACGGAGGCAGATACTCTGAGATTAACCCCTTATTCTATTCCCGTCGAGTGGGCAATCCTGAACAAATTAATTCACCCATGTAAGCCTCGGTTTCTTCCATCGTCAAAGATACAAAAATAAATAACCTTTGCAAGAGTATTCAATAAAATTTAGCTATATTATTACCATATTCTCCTGGTGTTTGACTGACATCTTGGTTTGTTTCTTAGCCTTTTTTTCTGGCCTTCACCCATCTGCTCTTTCCTTAAAAAATGAGTTTCCCCAGGCTTCTCTCATGGACTCCCTTTCCATTTCAAGCTACACATCCTTCCTAGGAAGGTTCATTTAACACCATAGCCTCGAGTGTCATTTTTATGCTGAGGATTTTCCCTCTTTTTTTGTCTCTAGCCCAGATTTTTCTCCTGAGCTCCACACTCAAACTACGTGACATTTTCTCTTGGGCATCTCCCAGGGACCTCAGACTCTCTCTGCTCCAGATGGATTACACAGCCCCCACCTGAGATTCAACCTTTCTCCAGGGTCCATTATCTTGTGACCCATCTAGATGCTCAAGCTTTAGTCCTCCCCGCTCCACCAGGCAGTCATTCATCGTGTCCCGCTGTTTCAAACCATCCACTGCCACCGCATCACCATCCTTTCTGGCGAAGATATCTCCAGTAGCCTTCTAATTGGTCTCCCTGCTGCCATCCTTGCCCACATCACTTCATCACCCAGCTGGAGTGGTCTTTAAACAACAAAAATCAGATCATGCCATTCCCTTGCCTGAAACATGTCAATAACTTCTCTTCATTCTGAGAATAAAATCCCAACTTCTTCATATGGTGTAGTGGATGCTGTGGTGTGCTGTCCTGACCCGCTGCAAGGCCAAGAGCTCACAGCTGAGTCCTTCCCTGGACAGCATACTGCCTCCTCCAAGGTTATACCCCTCATCAGGGAAGATTCCAAGACTGGCCAGTGTGGAGGTACAAAAGTCTGTCTCCCTTGCTTCAATTTGGGACAGCTACAGCGCCCCCTGTGACATCAACCGAGATTTCAGTTGTAACTGCATCACTGTTCACCTGCTCCACCTGCCCAGTCAGCTTCCCTCTTCCTCCCAGGTGTTGTACCTGAGAGCACTCCCCAGTAAACCTCCTGCGCGCAAATCTCCACTCAGAGTTCATCTCCTGGGCAACTTGATCCACAAAATAAGGCTTACGAGGTTCTTCACAATCTGGCTCCAGCACAATGTCCGGCATAAGGTAGATGCAAACGGAGTACCAGGGGTTGATTGGCTGGTTGGCTGCTCGGGGCACATGCATAAACATGAAGTGAGCTGAAGAAATCTCTTTCACTCGGTCCGCACTGGGCATGCATTTAGGGGCTCTCAGGGGCGTGGTCAGACAACATCCAGGGTGGTTCATGGGCAGTGCAGACCCCACATCAGTAACAATGGGAACCTGCAATCCAGGCAGCACAGGGGAAGGTAGGGGAGGTTTTCTTTTACTGTTAATGCTTTATCTGCCGAGCATTTACCTCTGAATCGATTTTTGTGTATTCTCTACTCTGCCAAGCCAGGAACAAAAAGCAAAGGCAAAATTTCAGAATGTGCTTTTCTTCTGCAGCCAGTGGCGCTCTCACTGAATCTCACCTTTTAAAACAACTTGCTGTGGGAACAGCGAAGGCAGGTGGCTGGGAGGATTCTTTGTGAAATTTGGTACTAAGCTCATCCCATCAGGTAAAGAGAAAAGGAAAGAGCAACAGCCTCCTGAGCTTTGTTCACAAGCTTGAAGGTTGCTATGAGGGCAAGCTTGGAGACCTTGCCTCCAGACTTTGCATGTGCTGTGTGTCTGCCTACATCACGCTTCCCTATTTTATTTATCTGCGTAAATCATTAGATATGACCTCCTACAGGATATCTTCCCTGACTCCCTGCAGGATTATATACCTCTCCTCCGCTGACCACACCAAACTGTCCCATAACTTCTTATTTCTCTCTTTGCATTGGCCGCTAGGAGGCTCAGTGCTCAATTTGCAGGCTACCAGTAACCTGTTCAATATGTGTGTTGTGGACATTCATCTTACTTTCGACTTCCTCTTCTTTTGCTTACATTTATTTTCTCTTCCTTTAATTTCCTTGCTAGCATAAAGTTGTAGTCTTGTACAGACTCCAACCAATTTTTCAAGCAAGAGGTAATGTTTTAGTGATCACAATGTATTGTAATTGACCACCTACTTATCTCCTTTCCTCACTAGTTTGTGAGTTTATGGAGAGAAGGTGGTGCCATCTTTTCACCCATCTTCCTCAAATGCCTGGCACATAGTAGGCCCTCAAAAATATTTACTGAAGGAGGGAATTGGTCTAAGGAGTGGGGAAGGAGATGAGTCTAGTGCTTAGGGGACCTTTGACTTTAGACCCAGTGCTGTAGACAAAGAAAATGGAAGAAGCCAGATATTTTGTGTATTTTTATACTAAACAGATCACAGATGATTTCTTGACCAGGTGGCCTGGAGAGGGAAGGAAGGAAGGAAGGACAGAAGGAAGGAAGGAAGGAAGGAAGGAAGGAAGGTAGAAGACCACCAGAGGGAAAATATTTCATTTAAGAGACAGCCCTTTCAACTTCCTGCTCTGACTAGGCCATTTGTTAAATCAGTGGGGTCACGTCTAAATACATAAAACACCGAACAGAAGGGGCTAACTTCCTTTTTAAAGATTAAAGTGCATTTTCATGTCCCCTATGAAGCAATAGTTATTTCTGTTTCTTTAGCAGGACAATATGACATAGTCATACCCTTACTCCCGACATTATCACATTTTAAATGGACAATATCCCCTGGAGGAGGGTACTGTTAATCTCATTTTCCAGAGGAAAGATGCGAGGCTCAGAGAGGTGGGGTAACTTGCCTAACGTCGCTCAGCTGAGTGTGAACAAGAATTTGAGCCCTTGTCCATCTGACCCCAAAGCCCATTATGTGCTTCTTTCTACATCATTCTTTCCAGGGAGTGCTTCTCCTACTCATGGTCTTTGTCTCCTTTTGGAGGGAACTTCACCCCAGATCCCCCATAGGAAGCACCTGTGACCTGGCAATTTTAATGCAGGGAGATTTTCTGGATCAGTGATTGCTCCAGAAACAGCAGGAGTGTGGATTTAGAGCAGTGCTCCTCAACTAGGGGCAAATCTGTCCCCCACGCCTTCCCACCAGGGGACACTTGGCAATGGCTGAAGACACTTTTGGCTGTAACAACTGGTATATGTGGGCATGTGTGTGCTACTGGCATCTAGTGGATGGAGGCCAGGGATGCTGCTAAACATCCTAGAGCACACAGGACAGAGAGATTTCTGGCCTTTCCTGACCCACAAGCTGGCTCTTTCCCGCAACGCCTCTCCTCTATACAAAATGTGGACAGCACCCAGGGGAGCAGTTCCTACATCCCAGATCCAGTGACTCTGCTTCTCAAGACAAGTCAAGATGCAGAGACAAAGATGAATGATGACACGGACAGAATCGGTTCCCAGGGGAAAATCCAGGACTCGGGGGAGAAGGGAGACCTTTCAAATCGACCCATCACGGGCCCATTTCCTCCTCTTATCTCAAAATAGAGGGTCAGATATAAGCCATTTATTGGTGTGGACCTGGCTTAGATTTGAAGAGGGAAGAGATCATTTTTCATGAGCAGCTCTTGGGGGCAAGCCTGGCTCAGAATTTCTGCCAACTTAGAGACATATGAGTAAACTGACTAGGAAATAAGATTGGATGGTCCACAATTAATCATCAAGTAGGGCCTAGGGAGGTAATATTGTCTGATATTCTTGAATTCCATCCCCACATTCTGATGTGTCAATGATTTATTAAACTAGTGTTAACTCTATGTGCCAGGCCTTGTGCTTAGGGCTTCCTTAGTATAATCGTAGTTGATCTGAGTACCAGCTGATGAAGTAGGTACCATCATTACCTTTATTTCACAGGTGAGGAGACAGAGCCTTAGAGTAGGTAAGCAAGTACCTCCAAGGTCATCAGATCATAAAATTTAGATTTGAATTGGGTTCTGATTAACTCCAGTGACTAACCTCTTAACTGTCTAAGAGCTGAATCTGGCCCTTGAATATTCTTGTTTGACTTCTACAGTGTTTTTATTATTGTTATTAGCCAACAGTTTAAAAAATTGAAGATTTTACCAAAATCTGATCTCTTAACTCATCCTAAAGAATAAGACTATTTGGTAACACTGCACATTCTCACCTGGCCACAACTGGCTGACACTGAGCAGTAGCTGTGCTTTCCAGAAAGTACTGTCACTCATTTATGTAACCTGCTTGGCACCTGTAGGTACCTGAGCTTTTAACCTTTGGTCAAAACCACTATGGCACGTAATTGGAGTGGGAGAAGGGAGACTGAGGCCCGCGTATGACATGAACATTTTTTTCCTTTGGATCCTCTACCGTGGGCAACATGACCTAATCTGAACTTGAACTTGACCAACCCATCCTTGGGCCAGAAGGGTGGGGGACTTCATGGCCCATCACTGTGACTTGAGGTGCATAGGAAAAGCAGGAATCAAGACCTCCAAAAGCAATCGATCAAGCCAGTGAAAAGGCTCAGACATTCTGTCTAAACCTTCTTTTAGCTTTTGAAAAGTCCCAGGTTTTAGAATTCTTACAGGTATTGTTAAACTAGATGTCATGTCCAGGTCAACCTCCCTGACTATCGCAGCCATAATTCTGGTGCCCAGAGGGAGAAAAAGCAGGTAAAGAGCACACCATTTGTAGAATTCTGACTTAACAAGGCTTATTTATATCTCTCTGTGTTACAAGTTACAATAGCATTGTCTTTCCATACATAAATAATGTATAAATATGTGTTAAGTCACTGTGCATGCTTTTTAGTCCTTGGGAAGCAGAAGGACAAAGAAATTGACCCTACAGAGATGTTTAGAGGTTACACCTCTCCACCCTTCTTGCATTAAACATAGCGTTTGGCCTACCCTTGGAGAGAAGTCCAGAGGAATGTTTTAACATAGTGTCATGTGGATTCAACGTGGCTGCCAGTTAAAGGTCAGAAACTCTCTGGTGGACGATGATGATGATGGTGGTGATGGTGATGGTAAGCTAGCACCTCCATTGAGGTCACCTGTTATATACTATATTGGATGCTTTGTATGTATCACCTCCAAGTTCTATAACAACTCTTTGCAGTTCGTCTTATTATTTACATTTTGCAGATGAGGAAACGGAGACTCTGAGACATGACACGTCTGAGGTCACAAGCTAGAAAAAGTCATAGCTGTTACTCATAGCTGGTCTAATGCAGTTTCATTTGCTTCCAAAACCTTCCACCCTACCACATACATAAATTCTCCAGCAATTTAAATTAAGCTATCTGGGCTACCCAAGAGTACAATTTGGAAGTGCTCCATCGACCCCATTTCCTAATTATCCAGTGAAAATCTATGAGTCTAGGAGACTTCAAGCATTCATCACTGTGTAAAGTTCAGGCAGTTTCAAGAAGTGTAGCTTTACGAACTCATTTAGAAGGAACACGGTGAATGAAGGAGCTAGTGAGTAGTGGTGGGCCGCCTCCCTCCTCACTGAGATCACCCCGACAATGCGTGAACCCCTCTCCTGGATGTTCCTTTAATTAGACAAAGCACGGAGAACATGTCCTGAAAATTCCCAAATGGTTGGGTGGCTGCTCTGTATTAAGAAATGTTAACCTTTTATCCAGAGGAGCTTAATTAGCACGAGTCAACCAGTAGTTAACAATAATAATAAAATGGAATGATCATTGAATGAAAGGCTTTTATTTTCATTTCAAAGGAATCATTTGTTAAATGTGAAGGGGCTTTTCTTTATCTTTAATTGAAGAGATAAGGGATGCCCAGGGTGTATCTCTAAGGCCTTCATGACATTAGGATAGGGAAGGGGCCCAGGGAAGGGAACTTGCTGAAATCTTTTTTTTTTGAGGCTTAGGATGGGAACAGGTGCTAAATGGATCCTTCTTCCTCTCTTTTTCCTTCCTCTCATCTATTTCTCTACCACTACACACTGCCACCCTCTCCAGGGCTTGGGGTGTGATCACACACAAGGAGTCTTGGCTTTGACTGCTCAATGGGATGTCAAGGGCCTGAATAGGAAGATCAAAAAGAGAGAACAAAAGACGATGGGGCTTCCATCAGTCCCGAATGAATCAGGAGCAGAGTCGAGGGCGAGCAGAGAGGTCAGACCTCAGGCATGCAAAGTGTCTTTTGACCTCAGGCCTCGGGAGGAAAGGGGTCCCCATTTCCTGACCACCTACTCTATGCCACTAGGTGTTTTAGACACTTGCTTGATTTACCACATCCAACAGCCCCATGGGGCAAGGTCTTATTGTCTATAATTTAGAGATAAGAAAATGAAGACCAGTTGTCCCCAGGGTCACAGGTAATGAAAAATGGAGCTGAATTCTAATTTAGGTCTTTTTCTGTGACTTGGTCCCTTCGAGGCTTTCAAAGGATGCTTTCAGCTACTGGATGTGCAGGGTTCTGACCAATGATTCTGGTTTTTACAGAGGCATCAGGGAGGGGGAATAGAAGGCAAGAAAGAACTTAATGGGCAAGTGGGTGGGAGAAAGGGACAAGAGGCCCCAAGTAAAGATGCAAAATGAGAACAGAGTAACTGATCTGGGTCCCAAAGGGTCAACTTCTGAACTTCACCATGGGCAGGCTCTGTGCTCAACTCTGCTAGATAGAATTTCTCTAATACTTACCAATCCTGTGATGCTGGTAGTAGTTCCTTGTGACACATAAGAAAAATGAAGCTCAGAGAATTTAAATGACTTGCCCAGATCACACAGCTATTAAGTAGTAGAGTTGAGATCTGGACCCAGCTGACTCATCTCCAAATCTCATAATCTTCTCATTGTTTCATGTCCTCTCCTTTGTGAGAAAGAAACCTGGTTCTCCCATTAGAAGTCACCTCCAAGCAGTTCTGGTACTGTCACCTCAGGACTCAGAAATAATCATCTTTATTTATTCCTCAAATACTTACAGAGACAACACCCAGTGTTGATAAGGGTTTGGAGCAACTGGAACTCTTGACATTATTGGTGAAGATGTAAAATGGTACAACCACTTTGGAAAGAATCCTGACAGTTGTCTTTTTAAAATAAAACTAAACCTAGGTCTACCGTAGGATTCAGCCATTCCATTCCTAGATATTTATCCAAGAGAAAGAAAAATATTTGTTCACAATAAGACTTGTACAGAATATTCACAACAGTTTTAGTCATAGTATCTAAACACTGGAAACAGACTAAATGTCCATCAGTAGGAGAAGGTGTAAATAAACTGTGGAACATTCATACTATGGGATGATATTTAGTAATAAAAGGAATAAAGTTCTGATACGTGAAAAAACACAGATGAATCTCAAAAACATTATACTGAGTGAAAGAAGCCTTACAAAAAGAATACATCTGCATAATTCCATTTTTTATGAAGTTCTGGAACGGACAAAACTAACCAAGAGTAGAAAAATTCGGAATAGTGTTTGGGTGGGCATTGACTGGGAAGGGGGATGAGAGAATATTCTGGGGGATAAGGTTTTATTTTTTGATGGGTTTTTGAGTTACACAGATGAATGCATTTGTCAAAACACAATGTATTAGGTTGCTAGGGCTGTCATAACAAAGTAGCACCGACGAGGTGGCTTAAACAACAGGAATTTATTGTCTCACAGTTCTGGAGACTAGAAGTCCAAGACCAAGATGTCAGCAGAATTGATTCCTTATGAAGCCTCTCTCCTTGACTTGTAGACGGTCATCTTCTCCCTGTAACTTCACATGGTCTTCCTCTTGTACATGTCTGTGTTCTAATTTTCCCTTCTTTTAAGGACACCAGTCATTGGATTAGTGCCTATTCTAACAACCTCATTTTAACTAAATTACCTCTTTAAAGACCCTATCTCCAAATAGAGTCATATCAGGGTTACTGGAGGCTAGCACTTCAACATAAGAACTGGGGAGGAGGACACAATTCAGCCCATAGCAACCAGAAAATGTACTCAATTTGTACATTATGCTGTATGTAAATTTTCATCAAAAGAGAAAAACGCTGAGAACAAATATTGAAGTTATTGATACACATGCTGAAATATTTAGGGGGAGGTATACTGATAATTTGCAATTTACTTTGAAATGTTTTCCATTGGAAAATAAGTTGGATTAATGGATGGATAGGTAATGGGATAGGTAAGTGATAAAGCAAATATAATAACATTTTCATTTCTTTTTTAATTGAAGTATAGCTGATTTATAATGTTGTGTTAATTTCTGCTGTACAGCAAAGTGGTTCAGTTATATATATATATATATATACACATTATTTTTATGATAACATTTTAATGGGAGAATCTAGGTGGTGAGTATATGGGTTTTCACTTTAACATTCTTTCAACTTTCCTGTGTTTGAACACTTTCATAATAACATGTTGGAAAAGGATTTTTGGAGCATCTACTCTGTTCCAGGCACTGAGTGAGGTGTTGGGAATTGAATAATGAACAATACAGACAAGATTTCTCTCTTAGTTCTTTCGGGATGCTGTAACAAAAATATCACAGACTAGTGGCTTAAACAACAAACACTTCTTTCTCACAATTCTGGAGGCTGGAAGTGCAAGATGAAGGCACTGGCAGATTTGGTGTCTGGTGGGGACCTGCTTCCCGATGCATAGATGGCCATCTTCTCTCTGTGTCCTCACATGGCAGAGGGGTGAGGAAGCTCTTTTGGGCCTCTTTTATAAGGGCACTAATCCCATTCATGAGGGCTCCACACTCGTGATCTAATCACCTCCCAATGCCACCACATTGCCAGCTTCTAATGCTACTACATTGAGGGTTAGGATTTCAAGCAATGAATTTTAGGAGGACACAAACATTCAGCCTACAATAGTCCCAATCCTCGTGAGGCTTGCATGCTGGAGTAATTCATTAGCAGTTGTGGTTTCCAGGGTGCACCCCGTGGGCACATTCATTTAAGAGTCAATCAGACGTAGCCCGACCTCCGTGTGTACCATGCATTTTCACATTTAGCTGCTCAATGATCACAGAACTGTTGGCTTCCTGCCTCCGCTCAGATGATGGATTCCACAGCAGCCCCTAGTTGTGTAAGGATAAATCACTCCAGGTCCAGGTGGTAAACCACGGAAATAACAGCAATTTATACAGACCCCAGGAGTCCCTTGTGAGAGCTCTCACTCTTTATGAAGTGTAGTGATAAAAGTTAGACCCAGGGATGAGGGTGGCAGCTTTCTTTTATTACCATCTGCACACCACAGAAGAAATCCAAATGGAAATTCTCATTGGAAAGCCAGTTAGTTAGAAAACCATCATGACACAAAATGTATCATGGGAAAAAATAGACAACCACATAAAGCAGCAGTAATATTTTCAATACCGGCTGAATGTTTCTGAATTGGAACACGGGGATTTTCAATATCCTCAGATGACTTCCAAGCTTACGGTCCAAATGCCGACGAGCAAAATGTTGCACTGATTCAAGTCACAATAATAGAAAATAAATAATTTTTCTGCCAGTGTTTACGTTTAGGCGATTTGGGAAACCTGGACCGAGATGGAAAAAAAGAATCTTAGCGTCCTGAAGTGTGAGTTTTTCTATGATGTTAAAACCTATGTGTTTGAATTCTGATTTTCACTAGGTGAACTTACGCAAGTTACTTTGCCTCCTTAAATCTCAGTTTATCTGTGAATGCAGTAAAACTACCCATTTAGAATGACAAGAATTTGAAACAAGGCATGGAAAATACTTAATGCATTCTTAGTACTTAGGCTGGCTCATAATCGGTGTTCAGAAAATGGTAGTGATGGTGATGATGGTGATGACGATAAAGGCAATGCTGATAATTGCAGTGACAGTGGTGATGATTTGTTAGGGAATGAGGAAAAGCAGGAGGGAATGCGGTCGAATATTGCCTACAGCAAGCAAGGAGGTAGCTATTCTGTCTCTCGAGGAATTAAATGACATGAAATCAACCAAGATACTTTGGACACGGGAACTATTCAAAGGCTTGAGTTTAGAAGAAAACCAACAGAAGGAGATCACCTGATAGCTGGGGTGCAAATGGTTTCTTCTTAATCAATTCTCAGTCTAGTTTACCCATAGAGCGCTATGATCAATTAGTGGCGCCTGCCATGGTTTTAGACCAGGAGGCACAACAACATATGTGGGTTTCTGGCGAAGAATACCAAGCAGAGTTTTAATATTTTGCCAAGGTTTAATATTATTTGGGTGGGGCTTCCCTGGTGGCGCAGTGGTTGAGAGTCCGCCTGCTGATGCGGGAGACACGGGTTCGTGCCCTGGTCCGGGAAGATCCCACATGCTGCGGAGCGGCTGGGCCCGTGAGCCATGGCCGCTGGGCCTGCGCGTCCGGAGCCTGTGCTCCGCAACCGGAGAGGCCACAACAGTGAGAGGCCCGCGTACCGCAAAAAAAAAAAAAAAAAAAAAAATTATTTGGGTGTGTCTACTTCATTAGTTTTGAGAGCAGGGGTCATCTATTTATTATTTATTGATATAAATAATAATTTTTATTATGTTAATATAAATGTTAATTATTATTTATTAAAATATTTATTCCCTTTGAATCTCCAGCACATAGACAATGCTTTGGTGCCCAGTGGACATTTGTTGAATCAAATTAAAAATGTCTTTCTGATACTAATTAGTATTTATAATATTGTGTTCTGTTTATCATGCCATATGTTAAGAAGAATATCGGAAAACTTTCATCCCCATGCAACTCTCTACTCAAAGGGGTATGAGGGAAAATGAACAAGGTACTCTTAAGAAAAACTACATGCAGTCCATCCTATCACTTGCGCTATAGAAACGAATCTTTGTGAAGCCCTGGTAAAAGTTGTTCCAGATAAAACTTAATGACTGTGTTTGTGATTCACCTTCCAAAGTTGTTTATTTGCTTCTCAAAAAGCCACCTTTGTTCTAGGTCAAGACTAGTGCAAAAGGGAAATTTTCACTAAGATCTTACATACAGTAATGTTACAAGCTTCCTGAATTACTTTCCAGTTTTGAGGTAAACCATATGGGAAGAAGAGGGGGAAATGTTAATGGTGCTATTTGGTCTAGGGGTCTTCTCTTTGTCCCTTTCTATTCAAGATATTCAAGATTTACAGCATCACCCATTCTGAGGCAAAATTCTTTTGAAGGATTCTACCCAATGCCCCACAAATCATGAGGCTTTCCAGTCCAGCTGGTAGATAAGTACTGATCCCAGCCCGGCGTGAGTTCCAGGCACTGTTTCCTCTAATCCTTTTGGGTGATTCTTTCCCCAGCCTACGGTAGCTTCCTACCACCCATGTGCTCAATACTGAGGGGACCCTCTGCAGATCTCTGGCGTCATCTCTCCATGTAGCTCTCTGCAATCTGGTACCCTATCCTGCACACTCTAGCTATTTTGTATTCCGTAGACTCAAGCTCCATCTCCTCAACTCAGAGAGCTTGTAAAGCTCTTCCCGGCTTCCCCCTCCCTGGGCTGCCTCCTGGAAACTCTCTCAAAGCAGGAAGATTCATAGGACTGACCTTGTTTTTTTCCAGCCTCATCAGGATCACGGTGCTTGATTGCCTGCTGTCCACTGTCTTTAAAACCACTTGTTCTTTTCTATTTTAGAGATGGAGACATAGAGAATGGACATGCAGACAGGGGCGGGAAGGGGAGGGTGGGATGAGTTGGGAGATTAGGATTGACATAGATGCACTACCATGCGTAAGATAGATAGCTAGTGGGAACCAGCTGTATAGCACAGGGAACTCAGCTCGGTGCTCTGTGATGACCTAGATGGGTGGGATGGGGGGTGGGGTGGGAGGGAGGTCCAAGAGGGAGGGGATATATGTATACATACAGCTGATTCACCTCGTTGTCCAGCAGAAACCAACACAATATTGTAAAGCAATTATACTCCAATAAAAAGAAAACACTCATTCTTATGTCTTGTCTGGTTTTTGTCGTTATTTCTGGCACAAGGGTAAATCTCATCTGTGTTACTCCACCTTGGACAAAAGTGGGCTCAGGAGTAATAGTATATGAATCTTTTCTAAGTTATAAATCCTTGCACATAAGGAGTCAATAAATATTGATTTGGATAGGTTTTCAGTTTTATTGAAACGACCTACTTTGTAGATTTCTTCAGCAACCATCCCAGAAGTAGAATCTCTGAACTTAAAAGCTGGAAGGAAGCTCAGAGGTCAACTTGCCCTGCCCTCCAAGGAGTCTGTAGACATACTGTGATGCCAGTTTCTGCCTTCCATGACAAAGGCTTTTAAAAAACACACTGAGGCATCTGGTGTAAAACAATTGCTTGCATTCTTGCCTCATTGTCCTCATCTATAGAACGGGGAAGAAGAGATGTAGAAGCAGCACAGCATGAGCTGTGATGTTGAAAACAATAAATTTGAATCCTAGTTCTGCTACTTGGTAGCTGTGTGACCTTAGGCAACTTACTTAACCTCTCTGAGTATCTGTAAAATAGAGAGAAAAACGCCTCCTGGGAAGAGTGGTCACAGGTTTGAAAGAGGCAATGTAACTGAGCATAGTAGGTGCTCAAAAAACCAGTAGCTTATTTCTGGTATTATGATTGGATGAGGGGAAGGGGATCCCCAGCTGGACCCTTGAAGATTCCATGACTCGGGAAGTAGGCAGATGGCTTCCGTGGTCCCTGCCCTCTGTAGAAAGAGCCATAGCAGGGCTTGTCTCAATGAGAAAAACAACCAAGTGAGCACAGGCGGGGAAAAATCAGCCCCTCCTCCTGGGAGGGCAGGAAACCAGGCACAGCCCAGCAGCAGGTCATGCCCCACGGCCAGGTAAAGGATGCTCCCTAATCACTAAATTTCAAAACTGCATCAGCGAAGCTGGGGAGCTTTAATGAGCTCAGCTGGACTGCATGGCTCATCTCCTGAGTCAGCTGCCCCAGGCTGTGGGGCGCTGGGTGCCACTGGCCTGGCTGGAACTTTCTGTGGGCTTCAGGGAAGTGAGCCCTTTCAGCAATAACTTGTGCACTGGTCAAGGCCAGATTGATACACCCATGAGAGCAACATGATAACTACCACTGACCAAGTTCTTAACTGAGAGCATTTCCACCTGCATCCGCTGTACTAATCCCTTCAGCAAGCATTAGGGAACAAATTCCTTCATGACTACTCTGGAATAAGTCAAATCATGTCACTCTCTTGCATTAAAACCCTTTAAAGCCCCCTAAAATCTATCTGTTACACTTGGAATAAAGTCCAGATTTCTAATTATGCCCTTAAAGTCTTACATGACCCGAACCTGCCCCAAACTAATTTTCTCCCCCCTCCCTCCTACTTTCTATGCTTCCGCAACACCATCTTTTCTGTTTCTTTAATACATTTTTTTTTTTTGCCCCAGGACCTTTGCATTTGCTGAGTGCAAACCCAACCTGAGATATTCTTCTATGAAATTTTTGTATATCTGACTTGGTCTCAAGTGTTAATTGCTTAAAGAGATCTTCTCTGAGCATCTAAAGTTTCTGGGTGATTTGACAGATGCCGTGCTTTCAGGAACCATTATTACTTCCATTTTACAGCTGACAAAACTGAGGTCCAGGAAAATGATATAACCTGCCTGAGGCCCCACAGCTTGGTCTCACTGCAGTTAAATCTGAAGGCAAATGACTTTTCCATTGTTTTATATTAGGCTTGCTTCTCAGGCCCCTACCCGCCTCCCTCTCCTTTCCTTCCTCTTCATCTTTCTTCTCCCCCTCCTCCTTTCCTTTCTTCTTCAGAGTCCTTTTAGGGTCAAATTGACCCACATGTCTCTCCTTCAATGGGACACACTCAGACCATGTTTGAATAGGAACGTAAACAAAGTTTCTGGGCCAAGGTGTTATCCTTCCTCCCTTCCTGCAGGCCAGTGTGTCTATCATTTCTTTTATTACAGACAAAAAATTTTTTTTAAAGATAGAACTTTTTATACTATGCTATGCAAACATATTCTTAACAGTAATTTTACATCATTACTATTAGATATTTTTATTTATTATCTAAATTACAAGCTTGGCCTGCACAGGTGTATCCTTAAAGTCAAATAAATCATTTCTGCTTATGTTTATAGAAAATTCAACAATACCTTTTGAATTATTATAAGTCAATCAGGCAAATCATACTTAGTTTCAAAATACAGATTTCAAAGAATATACTCTACATATATGAATTCTACATAATTCACAGCAAACAAAACTATCAAAGTGAAAGAAGATATGAGTAATTCACTTATTCATTCATGAAACATTTGTGAAATTTGCACTAGGTCCTAGACACTGTATCAAGCCATGAACACACACTGGTCAGTAAGACAGTAATTTCAGGAAATTCAAAATCCAGTAAGGAAGGCAGGCAAAAAATGTGGTGAGGGCTATAAAATAATTAAAAGCCAGGAATAGTAATTAAAGTAATTAAAGTTTAGGGACATCTTGCAAATCGACAGGAAAGAGACCAATATCATAAGAGAAAAAAAGAGAGAGGAAAACAAGCAATACACACACAGAAATCATACAGTGGATAAATAGATGAATAACGTTCAATAACAGAATCAAGGAAAAATAAATTCAAATAGTAAGTTTGAATTTCTCACTAACTGATGGTTTCAAACCAATAAAAACATGTGGATATTCAGTGTTGGTGTTAGTAAATGGGCACGGACATAAAGCCAGTGGGAAAATTATCAATATGACCTCTCTGCAGGACAGTTTGGCATAAATGTATCAAAAGCTTTTAAAATGTGTCATGTCCTCAAAGTCATTACAGGAAAACTACAAGCCAATATTCCTTATGAACACAGAAGCAAAGACCCTTAACAAAATACTAGCAGATAGAGTCCTGTAATAGATAAAGGAAAGCACGTCAGGAATGAGTGAGGTTTATCATAGGAATTTAAGGTTGGTTCAACATTAGAAAAATCAATGTGCCGACAGAATAAATAACAACTCTATGTTCACCCTAATAGTTGCAGAAAAAGCGTCTGACGAAATTCACCATCCATTTCTGATAAAAACACTAAAGCAGCCAGAAATAGAATGAACTTCCTCAACCTGTTAAAAGCAGTTACAAAACACCTACAGCTAACATCGGATGTAATGGTAAAGGACTGAATGTTTCCGCTCCCCAAGATAGCAACAAGACAATGATGTCCATTCTCACTACTGCTGTTCAGCATACAGTGTAATCAAGTAAGAAAATGAAATAAAAGACACACGGATTGGAAAGGAAGACATGAAACTATCTTTATTCACAAATACCATGACCAGCTGCAGAGAAGATCCAAAGAAAAATCCAAAGAATCTCACAAAACAGCCACAAGAACTTAACAGGACAGTTTAGAACGACTGGTATGCAAAAACTGTACTTCTATGTTCTAGCGACAAAAAGTGAGAAATTGAATTTTCTGAAGTATTTATAATAGCATTGAAAACTATAAAATAGTAAGAGATGGATCTAACAAATATGTGGTAAGACGCACATGCTTAAAGTTATTTTAAAATGCTAAAAGACATTAAAGAAGGCCTAGATAAACAGAAAGATATGTCATATTCATGAATCAGAAGAGTCAATACTGTTAAGATGTCAATTCTCCCCAAATAGATTTATAGATTCAATGCAATCTCTTTCCGATTTTTGTAAAAATTAACTAGCTGATTCAAAAACATATGGAAATGGAATGGTCTAAAAATACTCAAAAAATTTTAAAATATCAAGCTGGAAGACTCACACTATCTGACTTGAGATTTACCATAAAAGCTATACTAATCGACACTGGTGTTATTTATGAAAAGATAACTATTACAGACAAAATTGAAAACAGCTCCTGCTGTGGAGAGACCAAAATTGCCAACGCTAAACTTGTCTGCTTTCTAAAGCAGTTTGTGAAATAAAATGGGTAACATTTTCTCCCTTTCAGGCCAATCCAATCCAGCATAGTGATAAAAACAGATCTCCACTCCAAGTGCAAACAGTATTTCCCTGCCTGTGAGACCCACCATTGTAGACCCTGGTCTATTTCCATGCTCACCCTGAGCCCAAATACCTCTTCTTCCCCACTTCTCCTTCCTGCTGCTGAGACATATTGATGGTTTAAATCATCAATGCCAGATGTTGAAAGACAAAGGTAGCATTTCTCCTGCTGAATTTCCCCAGGGCTGTTGGGCTTTCTCAAAGGGAGGTTGGAGAAAAAAACATTGGATGTGAATCAGAAAAACTCAAGCTCAAAGCTCAGAGCTTCTACTCACCAGGTGAAGGAATTGGGAAAATTAATTCCTTCTTTCTGAGCCCCAACTTCCTCATCTGTAGATTATTTGCCTTACTGGGTTATTAAAAGAAAAAAAAGAGATAATAAATGTGGAATTTCCTGGTATACACCATAGTGAGGGTAAGGGTATAAAATGGCTGTCAAAGGAGCACAGACTCCATTTCTACTAGTTATGTTGGATGACTACTGGCAAATTACTGATTTTCTTGGCACATTTACATTTATATATTGTGTTTATAATATTTATATATAATTTATATTATCTAAAGATATAATCAATCAATTTTAGACAAAGGCACTAACATAACTCACTTGGGGAAGGGAATACATTTTCAACGAACGGTGATAGAAAAACAGGATATTTAGGAGAGGGAAATGTGTACCTCAACCTCTGCCTCACCAAAAATTTTATTTAAAATGTATCATAGACCTAAATGTAAAAGCCAAAACTATAAAACTTTAAGAGGAAAACGTAGGAGAAAAATCTCATGACCTTCAGACAGGTGAAGATTTCTTAAGACTGAACACAAAAAACACTGGCTATTAAGAAGAGGAGAAAATATTTGCAGAACATGTGTCCGTCAGAGGACTTGTTTCCAGAATATATAAAAATAAATCCTAACAACTCAATAAGAAGACAAAAACAATTTAAAAAGGAGCAGGGGCTTCCCTGGTGGCGCAGTGGTTGAGAGTCCGCCTGCCGATGCAGGGGACACGGGTTCATGCCCCGGTCTGGGAGGATCCCACATGCCGCGGAGTGGCTGGGCCCGTGAGCCATGGCCACTGAGCCTGCACGTCCGGAGCCTGTGCTCTGCATACAGGAGAGGCCACAACAGTGAGAGGCCCACGTACCGCAAAAAAAAAGGGGGGCAAAATATTTGAATAGATACTTCATTAAAGAAAATTACAAATAGTCAATAACAACACACAAAAATGTCCAACTTGTTAGATATATGCAAATTAGAACCACAAGATACCGATCAATTAGAAGGTGTAAAACTAAAAAGATTGACCATACTAAGTGTTGGTGAGAGTGTAAATGGTACAACCACTTTGGAAAGGAGTCTGACGGTTAGTTTGAAAGTTAAGCATTTTCATAAGATTCAGCAGTTCCATTGTTTTTTAAAAATTTATTTCTTTTATTGAATTATAGTTGATTTATGATGTGTTAATTTCTGCTCTACAGCAAAGTAACACAGTTATACATATATATATATATATTCTTTTTTATATTCTTTTCCACTATGGTTTATCACAGGATATTGAATATAGTTCCCTGTGCTATACAGTAGGACCTTGTTGTTTATCCATTCGATAGGTAATAGTTTGCATCTACTAACCCCAAACTCTCAGTCCTTCCCTGACCCATCAGCAGTTCCATTCTTAGCTATTTATACAAGAGAAATGAAAATGTAGGGCCACAAACAGCCTTGTACGTGAATGTTCATAGCAGCTTTGTCTGTAAGAGTCAAAAACCTAACTGTCCACCAACAGGTGATTGCAAAAATAAATTCTGGAGCAGTGCTCGACAGTGCAATGAAACAAGCTTCTGCTACATGCAGGAACATGGCTGGATCTCAAAAACATGCTGCGTGAAAGAAGCCTTGCATCAAAGAGTAAATACCATATGGTATTTATAAGAAGTTCTAGAATAGGTCAAACTAATCTATAATGATAGAAATAACTTTAATGGTTGCCTGGGGAGGAGGTGTGGAGACTCATTTTTAAGAGTCACATGGAAACTTCTGGGGTGATGAAAATGTTATATATCTTGATTAGGGTGATGGTAACTGTTGGAAAAAGTATAATTTAAAGCAAAATCTTTTTCCAACCCAGAAAATCTCTCCACAAAGGCAGAATAGAAAGAAAACAATTTTTACTATTAAATAAGCATTAAACTGGAATGTGATATGTATCACAGGCAATCTACGAAGAGACCGCAAAAAAAAATTCTCCCTTTTCTATAGCCAAGCATACACGACTTATTCCATACACATCCTCAAGATACAGGATAAGTAGTTCTCAAGGAAGAGGACCCGACAGCACCATTCATCACACATCATCCACCCTAGATTCACCTGGTAACTGGGTGGCCATTTGTGTTTGCCAGTTGGCTTTATCCAAAGGGAAAATAAACTTCTCACATATTTACAACAAGGGTAGTTTTGATCCTTGGAGTTAGGCTTCTACCTCCATCTTCTTTGATGATTATGTATTTCAAAGAGATGGCTCACAGGTCTGTGAGAATGACATTACTTGTACCTAAAGCTGGAAAGACTTATTTAGCTTTTAAAAAGAGCTACACATATTTCAAAGAGACAGAGAAAGAACTTAAGCTTAAAAGCTTGTGAAAGTAAATTTACGCTCTAACAAGTGGGACTAGGGAGAAATCTCGTCCCTTATTTCCAACACGGAGAACGAAGCCTCAACATTTTAAACTCGTATTTGCCCTTTCATGATGTAAGTGTACATGTTTGTCCAAATTATCCAACTGTACCCTTAAAATGCGTGCGTTGTTGTATATGAAAATTATAACTCAAGAAAATGATTTAAAATATGCCGCAAATCATCTGAATACTTCCACGCTTTTACATAGGGCACTGCAAAAACCTTTCTGTGCTTTCCTCGAAATGTTCACATATTTCTCTGAGTTGTTTTCACTGCAGTAACAGTGTAAGAAAAATTATAGCTGCTTAAACCCAGGTTCATATAACTCAAAGAACTCCTCTTAAATTTTTGTGGTATTGGAACCCATTTCCTTCATAGCACAGAAAAATACAATTCAAAGGGAATTTAGTAAAGAATCTTAAAATAATTTAATAACTACCATCTGATGAAACATATTGTAAGCTAGGTATTTTCTTTCTCTCTCTCACTCCTAAAAAGTAATCGACCACCTGCCACATTCTACATTTTTGCTAGATGCTGAGTATATAATGGTGAACAAAATAGAGGTCCCTGCCCTCAAGAAGATTATAAGCTGTCAAGGTAGCCAAATGTCAAATAGATAAATATATGAATACCTGTTTGGTTATATTGCGATAATTGTCAAGAAGAATTTCAAGGTGCAACAAAAGTTTATAAAGTGTGTGTGTGTGTGTGTGTGTGTGTGTGTATGTGTGTCTTTGAGACTAACCTGGTAAGCTTGGAAATCTCCCCCAAGCACTGGGAGAAACTACTTTAATTGGCTTTTGCTTCCTTTTCCAACCTCATCTTGTACCTACCCTTCAACCTTGCTCTCTCCTGTGAATCCAGACACCATCTTTTTTTTTCTGTTTCTTGAACACTTGAAGCTACTCCTGACTTTGACCTTTGCACATTCTGTTCTGTCTGCAACACCCTCTACCAGATCTGTAAATGGTGGGCTTCTTGCCATTGGGTCTCATCCCAAATGCCCCAGAAAAGATTTCCCTGCCCACCCCATGCAAAGACATCCCTCCATCACTCTCTCCCTCCATCCTGCTTCCTTGACCCAGGTGATGCTGATGCTACAAGGCACTGACCACATTTTGGGCAGCAAGATTCTAAGGAATTTCCTCCTTGGATCAAAAGAGAAGAGAGAAAGGCATAAGGTTGGTATTTTCGCCAATGGTCACTATGATTTCAGGGACTGACATTGGGCTCTCATGTGGTGGGTTCTGTGGGGAACAGTCTTGCCAGTCTCCCATTAGGAAAAAAATAACCATCCTTCACCTGTGTCAATTGCTGTGCCAGGTGCTTTCCTGGGACTGTTCCATTTAACCCTTAGACCATCTCTCACTCACAGAGGAGACTCGGAGACTTTCCTGGAATCTCACAGCAAGGAAGTGGCTGGTCATGAATGCAAATTCCTGATTTGTCTGACGCTAGAACTTCCCTTTTTCTACCACAGCCCACCGTTTCTTTTGAAGCTGTATTTTAAAACAACTTTTTCTCTTAAGGATCAAATTGATGAAGGATTTGATCTTCTGGGAAACCGACAGCAAATATCTGGAAAACATCTTCCTGTAATTGACTAAACGCTTTCACATCTGTGGTCTCGACCATCCGGACAGTCTCTGTGAGGTGGGCTGGGACAATGGGATTAGAATTCTCATTCAGATTCCAGCTGGTGGCTTGGAGAAAGTCAACCCATTAATCTCGAATTCATCACCTGTAAAATGGGGCTGCCAATACCCGTGTCAAGATTTGCAATATTAAATGGAAATCTAAGTCCATCATTAGCACATCATTGGCTTCACATGGGTATTCGTTATTAAATCTACGGTTTAATGGTTATCATTACAGTTAATGCTTATCATCAGTTCTACAGTCATTAGCAGAATCATTTAACCAATGTGCTGGGCTAGGAGGACCCTGGGGTGATGGGTCAATGGAAGGTGAGTTGTTATAGCCAAGGACACCTGGATCCCACTAGCCAAGTTGTAGGATGGCCCAGTTCTTATCTCCCCTTGGTTACCAGATGGCAGCCCTTGGAATGAGGCAGTCATATCAAGGAACTGTGATGTTCCTGTGTTATATTTGTAAGACTCCCATTATTTCTGGCCCAGTAGATGCTCCCACAATCTGTTTACCTGAACTCCTCAGCAAAATGGTGATATGTTCTCAGCTTTGCCGCCGGAATCAGAGGCACCCACAGAGTAACCTAGTATTGTCTCAGGAGAGGTGGGAATGATTTATAAAGACGGTGACAACATTACCATCTCTGTGACGTGACAAGCCTCACAGCTCTCTTCATTTGTCAGCAAATTAATCTGGATGTGTCTTTTAAACACACAGCGATACTCACTCATAGAGCTGGAGACCGGTAAGATGGAAGGCTGGAGATGGGAGCCTCGCCAAGTTTCACTCCATGCCTCATTTTTTCCCAGTCTTCTCTTGTTTTCTGATTGTTAAAGGATGTTCATTGTTTTGTCATCCCTTAAAATTTGGAAGGGTGGGATAGTGATGTCCATTCCTGAAAAAAACATTGAGAACAGTGAAAATAATTGAAAACCTTTGTGATTCTTTTTTAATTCCCTGTTGATTCACACCAGGTCTACCTCATGTAGGTAAAAGAGAATTCTTATACTACGGTATTGTTGAAAGTGGAATATGTCAATATTCCACTTGGTCTGTCAATATTTTACTTGGTTTGTATGTGTTTTAAATTTTGTCTTTGTTTCTTTTTTCTTACTTAAAAAGTAGAGAAAAGTAACAACACCCAATGTGACCACCAACCAAAAAGAACCAACTTGTAATATTTTTATTGTATTTATGTCATGTTTTTGTAAATGGAGTTTCAATGTTTAAATATTTGCCAATATTTAAAAACAAGAAGCTTTTTTTTTCACATAAAAATATGGATTTCTGGATTGGAAAAATGGGAAAAGCTTGGCAAACCCTGGGCTTGCATTCCTACATGGTAACAGTCACCTGCAATTGAGTTAGTTCTTCTCATTCCACAGGGTATGAACTCTTTCTTTAGTTTGCTGCAATCCCCACTAAGCCCTATTGCTTCACACAGCTTGGTTATCTGTTTGACCCTGTTAGGTAGATAGGTTTCTGACACATTTTTTTTCTTGTGGCCTTCTTTCCCTCCTTCTCCTCCCCAATGGCTCCCTTGGTTTCTTAATTTGCACCCCATTTCTTCCTCCCAGCCTTTCTCCAGGATGTCAGTTTTTAAGTTCCACCCAGTTGAGCTTGGGGAGGGGTGGAAATCTGAGATCCTTCAAGAGCTGTTTGAGAGAGGAAAGGATAAAGAGTTCAGCTTTAGGAAGCAATTTTAAGACAAAGCTCTCTCCTGGTAATGACTGATCAACTCTTAGCATAATTCCAGTTTATCATAATTCTGAATGAGTCTCCGTATTTCTCCACCTTTCTCAATCCACACCTTCATAATCCTAGTTTGAAGACGGCCAGGATCCCAGAACAGCAGCGGGTAGATTATTTACTGGCAATGGAATGAGATGAAGAAAAAAATCTCCATCATGCCATAGTTTAAACTCTGCAAAAATATGAAGTATATTACAAAACAAAACAAAACATCATTCTTAAACACAACACAAAGGGTCGGCCACTCCAGCATATTTCCTCTAGTGTATTTTCACTTCTTTCTGCTACAGAGTTGAGACTAAAGGAATACAGCTTTGCATCCTCATTATTTTGCTTGTCATTGTTGAATAAGTATTTCATCAGGATGTTAAAAATGCTCATAAACATATTTTTAATGACCTTATAACAGTCCATGATATTAATATGCCCACATTTGTTTAACCAGTACCCTATTACCGGACAGTTGGGTCGTTTCCTGTTCTCTATATTGTAAATCACATTGCAAACAAAGCTTTGTTTTTTAGAATATCTCCTTATAGTATTTTCTAGAAGGGGGATTTCTGGATTAAACAGTTGGACATCATTACCTTTGACAAATTGAAGCTTGCATTTTGGTATTTATTGTACAGATGTGGAATTTTGGTGCAATCCTCCAAGAGTCAGACAAGGGTGATGAAGAGGGATGTGGGCATTGGGATAATGGATGAAGGACGTTTGGACATTTTGGGTTTTTTTTGCGGTATGCGGGCCACTCACTGTTGTGGAGCACAGGCTCTGGACGTGCAGGCTCAGCGGCCATGGCTCACGGGCCCAGCCGCTCTGCGGCATGTGGGATCTTCCTGGACCAGAGCACGAACCCGCATCCCCTGCATTGGCAAACAGATTCTCAACCACTGCGCCACCAGGGAAGCCCCACGTTTGGACATTTCTTGAATGGAAAGTACAATCAAATTCTGCAGTCACCCATAAAAGTACATTTCAGTCCTGGCTAGATTTCCTGAAATTGGCTTCTTGTTAATTTCCTCCACTACAGTGGAGGTATTAGCCAAAGCAGGCATGTCAGAGCATTTTTGAAGTCTTTCTACTTTTCTGCCTGAATCTAAACATAAAATCCTTCCTTCCTTCCTTCCTTTTCTCCTTCCAAATTTGCTTTCAATAATTATGTGTTGAGTGCCTACAGTGAGCCAGACACTGTGCATGGCTTTTTGTATCATTATTCATTTAATTCTTTCCACAACACGAACAGGTAGTCAACACCATACCAATTTTATTTACAGGAAAGTTGAAGCTTAAGAGGGGTTATCCAGCATGAGGAAGGCTATGCTTCTGGCAGGTGAACAACAGAACTGGATTCAAGTTTTGTCTCAAGCCCATGCTGATCCGCCAAGCCTACCAATAAGGCAACTCAGTGAGTTCAGCTTGCATTGGGTTAACTGATGGAGGGATGCCCCTCATCTCTTTGCCCGGTTGTTGGGCGATGTTGTGTCCCCTATGGGTCTGCTAGAGGGGATCCCGTCTGATGTCCTTAAGAATAGAGGCTAGGTGTTATCATTTCTATACCCTCAGTGCCCAGCATATAGTAGGTACTTTATAAATATATGCACAATGAATCTAGCTGGAATACATCAAAGCCTCACTCATAATGCCTGTGTAAGCCTCTTGGTTTTTTCGTTTGTTTGTTTTGTTTTGTTTTTGCGTAGAGTCTAAATCTTCCTGCTGAACCAACATGGTGCATGGCAACGTCTGGAAGTTTTTTTAACTCCTTTGCATCTAGTACTAGGAAGACCAGAAGAGTTAAATATGCATAATTACTGTGAGCTTAGGAACATGACGATGAAATCACATCTCAGTTCTCATGGATCCCAGCACCCCCTTTTCCTATAAAAACAAAAGACTCCAGAATGGACTGGCATTTGCAAACACATATGAAATCCTTCTGTTTAGGGAGCGCCCAGCAGTCAGTGATGGGCAAAACGATTTTACAAATGTTTTTCGTCTTCCTAGGTTTTTCTACTAAGGAAAGGCAGACCCTCAATAAGAAAGACAGTGAAGACAATGGTCAGGCAGATCACACCGGTGCCTGATCAAAAGTACTTGAAATGAAGTGAGTCCAGGTTCAGAGGCAGGCTTTGTCACTTCCCAGTGAAATCACCCTTGGAAAGTTTCCTAATCTTTCTGAGCCTCAGTTTCCTCCTATCTACAATGGGGACAATAATTCTTACGTTGAATTATTTCAATAAGGGCTTGACATAATAAACGTAATGTATTTAGCAGACGGTCTGGCATTGATTATGATATTGTTTGTTTATATCTCTATTTCTATCTATGAATCCATGTTTTCTATGTATGTATGTATGTACATATCTATCTATCTAACTATCTATCATCTATCTATGTCTGTGCCTGTTTTACAACTTTCTTTTGGCTGGATTTCCCCCCAGTATTTTCCCTCTACTTAGTGGAAGTTTCTGCAGAAGGATAGCCTCTATATGTCTATAGGTGTTAAAACCAGGTTTTATTTTCCTCACTCCATTTTTCCTGCTGGCACATTCTTAGGTATAATATAGAGAGATGACCAATAAGCAAATATTTAGATAACATAATGTTGTGAGTGGATGGTGATATGGAACACAAATCAAGGCGGGGAGTAAAGGACACTGAGGGTGATTATTTCAGATGGAGTGATCAGGGAACGCTTTTCGGAAGAGTTGAACAAAGACTTGCTTGCAGTGAGGGGTCAAGCCACGTGGATGGGGGCTGTAAGTGTGTTCTGGCTGATGGGGCAGCAGGCAGAGAGGTGCTGAGGCAGAAGTGGAGGTGGTAGATGCCAGAAACATCTGTGAGGCAAAAGTGGCTGGAGCAGAGTGAGTAATACAAGATGATGTCAGAAAGGAAGGCAAGGACATCCCTGCTGGCGCAGTGGTTAAGAATCCGCTTGCCAATGCAGGGGACACAGGTTTGAGCCCTGGTCCAGGAAGATCCCACATGCCACGAAGCAACTAAGCCTGTGCACCGCAACTACTGAGCCTGCGCTCTAGAGCCCGCGAGCCACAACTACTGAGCCCACGTGCCACAACTACTGAAGCCTGCATGCCTAGAGCCTGTGCTCCACGACAAGAGAAGCCACCACAATGAGAAGCCCACACACCAAAACAAAGAGTAGCCCCCGCTCACCGCAACTAGAGAAAGCCCGCGCACAGCAACGAAGACCCAACACAGCCAAAAATAAACAAATAAATAAATTTTAAAAATAAAAGAAAGGAAGGCAGGGGCCAGATCAGTTAGGAGCTTGTAGGAGGTGGTGAGGACTTTATCTGCACGTGAAGAGGGACCACTACAGGGCTTTGGGGGCAGTGAAGGGATCCAACGCTCCCTGTGTAGACAGCATGTTAGCAGCTGAGCAGATGGAGGGAGCTGAGTGGAACATGGCTGCCGAGGGGAGGCTCTTACAGGGTCCCAGTGAAAGATGATAATGGCTCATGCTGCAGTGTTGCGGTGGTAAACAGAGGTCAAAAGTGCTCAGAATGGACACGTGCTTTGTGTGAATGTATATATGTGTGCGTTTCACGGAGTGGCTTTCTGCCGTTGCTACTGCAAGTGATGGGGTCTGTGTGTGTTTGAGTGTGTAAGTGTGTAGGTGTGAGTGACTGTGAGTGTTTGGAGTAGTTTGCTGATGGTGGTAGTGGTGGTGGTGGGGTGTGTGTATGTGTGTTTGTGAAAGGGAGAGATAAATGTGGCTGGACTTGGCATCCTGTAGAAGGGGAAAGTAGGAACAGTTTAGCCAGAACTAGAGTCGGTCTGGGTAGATTTGATAGTCATGACTCCAGAAAATGAAGAAACTCATCAGACTTCCTCAAAAAAGGCAATATAAATTCAGCCAAAGGATAAGCGAATGCTACTTTTGTTTCTATGCAACATGAGAACAATTACAGCCTAAACACCTTGCAGGAAGTTATCCCATCTCCAAGTTTGCTAATTCCACTTCTAAAATAGCTCTAAAGTCTTGGCTTGCTCAGGGTGGGGATAATTAAAACTAGTGAGGTAGATTTAGGGGTGTGCATCAGAGCCCAAGCAGAGATGCTGATGGTGATTATAGACGCTGCGGCTTCTCTGAAAGTAATTGTTGGGTGACCCTGCTTCATTTATATTCATGGGGACAGGAACCATTTTCTTGAGGCGGCTAAACTCTTCAGTGGACGCATCCACGTGTTACATTTTATTTTATTTATGTATTTATTTTTATTTATTTTATTTTTTTTACATTTTAGAATTTAGATTTCTTCATTACATTTTGAGAGTTCTAGGATATTACCTACAGGTTACAAATGACTAAGCATGAGACACTACATGTCTTTATATCCTTCCTCTGAATACTGAATTTAAGAGATGAAAAACTAGGTAAGGCGGGGGGAGACAAGAGGGAGGAAGAAACTCATTTATGTACTTATGATCTAAATATTTACTGAGCACCTAGGTGCTAGATCCTATTTCATGCCAGATTGTGTTCAAGGTACTGAGGAAACATAAACAGAGTAGACGAGGGCTCTCTTTTCACATACTTGCTTTCTAGTTGGGAGAAACAAAATGGGGAAAACATGAGTTGATGATACATGGATGCAAGAATAACGACTGGGAATGGGTCAGAGGGAATTGGGAGGTCAGGGAAGTCCTCTCAGAGGTTGTGACTTGAGCTGAGATTCAAAGACAATAAGGAAACAGACACCTAAAAATCGAAGGGTGAGCATTTGAGGTGAAAGGAACTTGAATGCAAAGGCCTGATGGTGCAAAGGGACACAAGAGAGGGGGGCGCTAGGAGGCCACGTGGCAGATGCAGAGGGAGTGAGCACAGGAGTGGACAGGATGAGGCTGAGTTTGGGAAGGCAAAGGAGTTTGGTTTTTTTTTTTTTTTTTTTTTTTTTTGCAGTACGCGGGCCTCTCACTGTTGTGGCCTCTCCCGTTGCGGAGCACAGGCTCCGGACGCGCAGGCTCAGTGGCCATGGCTCACGGGCCCAGCCACTCCGCGGCATGTGGGATCTTCCCGGACCGGGGCACGAACCCGCGTCCCCTGCATCGGCAGGTGGACTATCAACCACTGCGCCACCAGGGAAGCCCAGGAGTTTGGATTTTACTATAAATGTAAATGGAGATCATTAGAAGTTTTCTAATTGGGGAATAACAAGATTTGTTTTGTTTTCAAAAGCTCTTTGATATCATATGCGAGGAACAGAACGGAGAGGGGCAAGAGTGAAACAGGAAGGTCACTGAGCTCCCGGCCAGCTGAGAGATGATGGGGGTAGAGTCACTAGTTTGAAGGTGAGGTTGCCATGGAAACAACCTCAGTGTTCATCAATGGATGAATGACTAAACAAGATGTGGTGTATATATACAATGGAATATAATTCAGCCTTGAGAAAGAAGGAAAACCTGCCATTTGCGACAACATGGATGGACCTTGAGGATGTTACATTCAGTGAAATAAGTCAGACAGAGAAAGACAAATCCCACTTATATGTGGAATCTAAAAAATCTAAACTTGTAAAAACAGAGAGCAGAATGGTGGTTACCAGGGACTGGGGTGAGGGCATGGGAGTGATGTTTAAAATACAAACTTGCAATGAGTACATAAATAAGTCCTGGAGATTTAATGCCCTGTATAGTGATTATTGTATTATAATCATCAAACTTGCTGAAAGACTAGATCTTAATTATTCCCACCAGAAAAAGAAATGATCATTATGTGATGTAATCGAGGTGTCAGCTAATGCCACAGTGACAATCATAGTGCCATATATAAATGTAACCAATCAACGGGTTGTACACCTTAAATTTACACAATGTTATATGTCAAATATATTTCAATAAAAAGACAAGTAGGATGGCCAGGTTTTGCTGGTGAGAAAAATGTGGCTTGTGAGTGTTTGGCTTGAGTGGCTAGGAGATGGGAGACTGCTGGGGAAAGAGCAGATTGGGAAGGGTGGTTAGAACTCCCGAGTCTGTGTTTGCTTATCTCAAGACTAAGAAGCCAATTGGACATTCAAGTGGGGAAGTGGAAACAGAATGATGATGATATGAAGTAAGAGAGAAAAAGGGAGCAGAGAGCAAGGAAGACAACAAGGGGAAGATGCTCAGGTCTCTCCTGTCTTCTCTTGTGGCATCTAGAGCCATTTCCCCCTGGTCTCCATGCTGCAGGACGCAGGGTAGAGGCTTAAGCTCTCTCCTCAAATGCCCCATTTTTATTCTCCTCAAAAACCTCTAGTTCATTCCTATTGAACTCAGGTCCAAAGCATGGTTTTGGCCTCCTACAAACCTGGGTTCAAATCCAAGGATTACCAGTTGTGGGATATAACCTATCTGAGCCTCAGTTTCCCCATCCATAAAACGAGAATAATAAGAAGCCCCATCTCATGGAGTTATTGATATAACGATAGCTAATCTTTATCGAGCAGTTATTAGATTATATGTGTTATTTCATCCAATCCTTAACACAGCCCTAGGATGTGGGGACTATTCTCATCCTACAGATGAGGAAAAAGAGTCTCAGAGAAGTTACATGACTGGTCCAAGACTCCACATCTAGAAACTAGGAGAGAGGAAGTGACTTTTCCAAGTTTACATCACCGATCAGTGTCCAAGATGGTATTGAAACTGGGACATCAGACTCCAGAGCCTACCCTCTGTTCCTTCCTTTCTTATTTATTTATTTATTTATTTATGGCTGTGTTGGGTCTTCGTTTCTGTGCGAGGGCTTTCTCTAGTTGCGGTGAGCGGGGGCCACTCTTTTTCACGGTACGCGGGCCTCTCACTGTCGCGGCCTCTCTTGTTGCGGAGCACAGGCTCCGGACGCGCAGGCTCAGTAGTTGTGGCTCATGGGCCTAGCTGCTCTGCGGCATGTGGGATCTTCCCAGACCAGGGCACGAACCCGTGTCCCCTGCATTGGTAGGCAGATTCTCAACCACTGCGCCACCAGGGAAGCCCCTGTTCCTTCCTTTTAAGCCCAATACTGGACCCATATCAAAGGCTCAAAAATTGAGAACTGCTTGTTTTTCATTGTTCTTGTTTTTATTAGTGTCATATTGTAATATCCACTTACTAGTTTGCTTCCTCATCAAACTCAGTAATTCCCTGAGGGCAGGGGCTGTGACTTTTTCATGGCTGCATCACCATGCCCAGCACAGGGCATGGGCCTCAGCGGATGTGCAGTGCGTGTTGCTTAAATGAAAAACACAGGTGCAGGACAGCCAGCCGAATCCCCCTTTTTTTTTTCCTTTCCTTGCGGTACGCGGGCCTCTCACTGCTGTGGCCTCTCCCATCGCGGAGCACAGGCTCCGGACGCGCAGGCTCAGCGGTCATGGCTCACGGGCCCAGCCGCTCTGCGGCATGTGGGATCCTCCCGGACCGGGGCACGAACCCGCGTCCCCTGCACCGGCAGGCGGACTCTCAACCACTGCGCCACCAGGGAAGCCCCCGGGATCCCTTTATTTGCACGCAATGCTTCCAATGAAGTGGACTGCCTCTGCGTTTGAGAGAAGACTCTCTCCTTTCCCAGACGGACCAAGCCTTACCAGTCTACAGGAAGTGTGGAAGACAGTGGAATAAATATCTCAACAAGCTCTTCCACCCTGAGCTTTGCCCTCAGTGAAGAAAGTGTCGCCTCAAAACAGGAGTTAAAGCTAAGATGTGTTTGGCATCAGCCAAGTGCCCACACAAATGCTAAACATAGCATAAGGGAGGGCACTGACTCTTTGAGGCAGAAAGGGAAACTTCTAATTCATTCTCTTTCCAGCCTGCGAGACAGTGAGTCTGTCGTGGGCAGGACAATTAAATTGAAATATGGCCCACCTAAGCCTAAGAGCTGTCCTAATGGGAACGTCAAGAAACCCAACTGCTAACTTTATGGGCAGGTAGGCGGAGTGAGGTCCTTGAGGTGAGGTCTAATTATCCTGGTCATGTCAATTTCAGAGCTGGGGGCTGGCCTTAAAAAACCCCAAATCCCCAGGCTCCAGTGAGATGGTTGTTTAATAATACGAGATATAGTCAGTAGCAGGTTACAACAGCTTTGCAGTTAGCCCATGCCTCTTAGACTGCATGTCATTTCCTATGAAAATGATGGGTTGTGTCTGCCTGAACCTTTTACCTTGGAAAGTGAATGTCCATGAGGATTGTGCTAGCTGTGGGGATCCAAGGGCCCGGAGGGGGCAAAACTGTGGCTGTCTCCCTTTCCCACATCTCCTGACGTCCCTCCAGCAGCCCAGAGAGGAAGCTGATTGTCCTAAAGCAGAAAAGAGAGCTCAGGAATGCCAGGGGTGGGCATCCCCGCTAACAGCAACTCCTGGTACTCAGAGATGTTGGAGCACAGAGCCTGGGGGCGGGGGGAAGGGGTGGAAAGCTTAAGAGATGCACCTCCTCCTTTGAATGAAAGGGCAAAACGTCCCTGAGGGCCACTTGGGGGAGACTCAGCCACCTGGTACTTACGACACTCTGGAGGCATCACCCATTGCTATGAATCTCAAAGTCCTAAATCAGCCTCTTGTTCCTCCTCCAGCATCCCACTGGACCTCCGCCAGGACTGACGTGGGGGAGAGGAACAGGAACAATATCAGATGATGCCTTGGGGGACCCCAAATCTGTTTGACTTGGATTCTAAACTTGTCCTATTCCTGCCTCTTTCCTCTCTCTCCCACCATCACCACGAACTTAAAACCATTTTATGGCACTGTAGACTTTTATAGTGTCCAGGGACTTTAGAATCTGTTTCAAGTTCCCATCTAGCACACGAACTTGAGGAAATTGGGGTGGTGTTCACCTTTCGCTTGACTACTTCTAAGACAGAATTCTCAGCTAGGGATGATTTTGTCTCCCAGGGGGAACACTGGCAATATCTGGAGACATTTTTGTTGTCATGATTCTAGGAGGGATGCTACTGGCAAATAGTGGGTGGAGACGAGGGATGTGGTTAAACATCCTACAGTGCACAGGGCAGACCCTACAAAGGATTACCTGGCCCCAAATGCCAATAGTGCCAAGGTTGAGAAACTCTCCTTTAGGGATAGAATTCACCATCAATCCCCCCCCACGCTGAGCAGTCCCCTTTACTTTCAGCTGATTCCAGTTAGTATCAGGAAGGCAGGTGTATGAGGCAGGTGCCTTGGGACAAACTTATATGAAGAAACTCAAGATTACACAATTCTGGGTATTGGCAAGTGGATTTAGGAAATCTTCCCCCTCAAGTGATACAAGAAGATTGGAACAAGATAGCCCAAAGCTATTTCCAAGGTAAGTATCCAAATTACACAGAATTCTGTGAACACAGTTGGTCTCAAGAATTGGAAGTCAATATCTGGAATCAGACATGGATGTTAGAATAAAACAGCAGTTGCAGAAAAATGCAGCTTTTCCCTGAAAATGCACGATAAAGGGAATGTGAAACAAAATGATGTGTATATCACTGAAAACCGGGTTTGGAGGTGGGTGGGAGCTAATGTGCAGGAGATGGCAAAGAGAAATGGGTTGTCTGATAGCCATACTTACCGATTTATTATGTGTTAAACATCCCAGTCTTTCATTCTGTCTCTCAGATGCAATCTTTACGGTTGTCTTTTGGTGACTTAAAAATTTATTAGTAACAGGATGAGATTTCCCCTCTATTCTTGGTGGGGAGGCAGTCTTTAGTAAGACAGAATAAAGAGACTGAGGTTTTATTAACAAAATAGCAACAACTACATTGGGCTCAGAAAGTCAGTATTAAGAAAAAGGTGTTCTGGGGGTGGAATAGGGAGGGTGGGAGGGAGCGAGACGCAAGAGGGAAGAGATATGGGAACATATGTATATGTATAACTGATCCACTTTGTTATAAAGCAGAAACTAACACACCATTGTAAAGCTATTATACTTCAATAAAGATGTAAAAAAAAAGAAAAAAGAAAAAGGTGTTCTGAAAAGTACTATTCCACACAAATTATTATTATTTTTTTTTGCGGTACACGGGCCTCTCACTGTTGTGGCCTCTCCCGTTGCGGAGCATAGGCTCCGGACGCACAGGTTCAGCGGCCATGGCTCACAGGCCTAGCAGCTCCGCAGCATGTGGGATCTTCCCGGACTGGGGCACGAACCCGTGTCCCCTGCATTGGCAGGCGGACTCTCAACCACTGCACCACCAGGGAAGCCCTTCCACAAATTATTTTTTTAAAGGGTTGTTTGCTTATTGGAGATCAGGGGTGTCCAAACTCTTTTGATTGTGTACCCATTATAATTCTTCGAGTATTCTCCCACAATATATATGTTTATAAATTGCAAACATGGACCAGTTTCAAGACTAATCAGACTGGCTCCAGAATGTCTGTTTTAACCACTGCACTCGACTGCTCTCACCTGAGGACAGTGAAAGGACTAAAGCCTCTTCTTACGACAGAGGAAGGAATCAGACATCATGCTCAGAAGCTGAGTATTTAAGGAGTTCCTTTATGATAGAGCAAGACCCCGGCAGCAAAATAGTAAAGACCAAGAGCTTGAGGGTAAGGAGAGGAGAAAGAGGCAGAAGATAGTGAAGAGACAGACTCCCAGGGGATCCCGAGGTGGATCCTGATGGGACTGAAAGGCTTTTTTTTTTTTTTAGATCAAAGTATAGTTGATTTACAATGTTGTTTTAGTTTCAGGTGTACTGCAAAGCGATTCGGGTATACATATGCATATATATATATATATTCTTTTTCAGATTCTTTTCCATTATAAGTTATTACAGGATAGTGACAATAGTTCCCTGTGCTATACAGTAGGTCCTTGTTGTTTATCTATTTTATATACAGTAGTATGTATCTGCTAAGAGAAAGGCAAGGGAAACCTTTGCACCGTGTGCTGTGCTTCACAATTGTGCGTTAGGTTCTTTTGTTTCTGGTAACAACCTGGACCTGCAACCTCTTCTTGATGCCAGACAAGACGGATGAATCACAGTAATAGACTTCCATGAGTTTTCACACAATCTTGATACCCTGACTTTTTTTGTTTGTTTGTTTTTCTCACGTGGTTTTAGTGTCCTCTGCCACCTGCCTACCGCCATGGAGAACTCAAGAAACAACTTCTCAAGACAGAGAGGGGAACAAGCAAAATTTTGTATATAAACTCATATTTTGTATGTGAACCTTTCCAGATCCTTTCAGTGTCTTAAGGAATCATCTAGAGATCATTATAGCAGACGGGATCTTGGGCACCATGTGGTACGATCCACTTCTCCTGAATGAGGACCAGGGAGAGAGTGCGATGATGCAGCCAGCTGGGAACAGAGCCAAGGCGGACACCTAGGACTCTGGTCTGCGTGGCTTTTTGTTAGCTAACAGGTCAGGTTTGAAAAACATCTTTTAAGTCAAATATTTTACCAGGGTGAGCTCAGTTCAGGGCCAGTGGGAAGGTACATTTGTTTTCTCCTAAGCTACTAGGAAGCTTGATTAAACCAAAGCATAAATATACTGAAGGTCCCTATGACGAGCTAATTTTGTCTCCCCCAAATTCATATACTGAAGCCTTAATCCCCAGAACCTCAGAATATACTTGGAGACTGGGCCTTTAAAGAGACGATTAAATTAAAATGAGGTCGTTAGGGTGGGCCTAATCCAATCTGACTGGTGTCCTTTAAAGCAGAGGACATTTGGGCACGGTACTGTACAGAGAAAAGACTGAGGACGCAGGAGAAGACAGTCGTCTGCAAATCAAGGAGAGAGGCCTCTGAAGAAACCAACCCTGCCAACAACTTGATCTTAGACTTCCAGCCTCCAGAACTGTGAGAAAACAAATGTCTGTTGTTTGAGCCATGCAGTCTGTAATATTTTATTTCTGCAGCTCTAGCAGACGAATGCATCTCCTTTCATTTCTCATAGTAATAACAGCAGTAGCTAATATCCATCTTCAAATGAATTTCTCGTTTAGTCTTCATAAAAATTCTATAATGTAGATGCAATTATGAGCTTCTTTTTACACATGGAGAAGAAACAGACGCTAACAGAAGTGAGGATGGGGCTGGGCTGGTTGGAGTTCCATAGCCATGCTCTTCATTGTTACTGGGGTTGCCATGGTAACAGCTGGGTGGGAAGAGGCAGTGCTCAGAAGGAGGAGAGGATGCCTCCCATCACCTGTTTAACAGGAAGGTGTGAAGAGCAATGAAGGGACACCAGGTTCAATGCCAGATGTTGGGATCCTCCATCTCATCCTTGCCAACTGCCTCCTTTTGAATCTCTGGTCACTTCAAGAAATATTTTAATATTATATATAGAATGGATAAACAAGGTCCTACTGCATAGCATAGGAAACTATATTCATTATCCTGTGATAAACCATAATAGAAAAGAATATGAAAAAGAATATATATATGGGGCTTCCCTGGTGGCGCAGTGGTTAAGAATCCACCTGCCAATGCAGGGGACGTGGGTTCGATCCCTGGTCCGGGAAGATCCCACATGCCACGGAGCAACTAAGCCCATGTGCCACAATTACTGAGCCTGTGTGCCACAACTACTGAAGCCCGTGCTCCTAGAGCCCGTGCTCTGCAATAAGAGAAGCCACTGCAATGAGAAGTCCATGCACCGCAACAAAGTGTAGCCCCCACTCGCCACAACTAGAGAAAGCCTGTGTGCAGCAATGAAGACCCAATGCAGCCAAAAGTAAATAAAAAATAAAATAAATAAACTTATAAAAAAAGAATATATACATGTATAACTGAATCACTATGGTCCAGGGGCACTGCCACTTCCTCCCTCTGAGCTCTTCAAGTTCTTAACTAGCCCCTTTCCTCTAAGCATGGGAAAGAAACAGCCAGCAGACCTGCCTCTTTGTTTCCTTTCTTTCCATCTTCTGACAGCCATACTTCATGTCTGACAGACGAAATGATGCTTCTCGACAGTGACAAATTTATGAGTTTTGACTGTTTGTGAGGCTCCCTAATTAATTCTTTACAGACTTCTACTGGCAACTGAATTTGAGTTTTGAGTTCAAAAGCGAGTTCGGATGAATCACGGTCGACCGTTCTGCTCCCTTTGGAAAACTCACCCTCTGCACTGCACACTCTTCATCTACCTGCTTGCCAGTGGCATCATTCCTCTTACAGTGGTACCCGGCAGGTGGTTTCCATGGCATAGGACAACAGCGCCAGCATCCTTCCTGTTGGCACGGAACCCCTGGGCCATCTCCTGAGCAACCCAGTAAATGCTCCTGAAACATCTCTCCCCCACCTCAGCACCAAAAGGGTTACTTTTAAATTTCTGGTGGGGGGCCTGAGATTGACACCTGATCAAGAACCTGATGTGAGTAAACAAGTCTAGGAAAGGAACTACAGTGAGCTTCTGTCCAGAAAGAGAGGAAGAGAGAAAGAGGGAGGTGGGGAGAGATGGAAGAAGGGAAGGAAGGAAGGAGTGAGGGAGGGAGTTGAAAAAGAGGGAGAGACAAGGAGAGACAGAGAAACAGAGAGTCAGAAATATAGAGATAGAGGAAGGGAGAGAATGCACCTGAAATAGGAGAAATAGATAATAATATTAATAGTTAATATTTACTGAGTGCTTGCTCTGTGCCAGGCACCATGCTGGGTGCTTCTAGCTGCGATAACTCATTTACTCTTCATGACAACCTTATGAGGTAAGTACTGTTGTTTTTCTTCCTTTTGAAATGAAAAAAAAAGAGCTCAGAGAGACTAAATAAATTGCCCAAGTTCACGTAGCTCTTAAAGCGTGGAGTCAGTGTGCAAGTTCAGGTAGATGGATCCAGAGGATATACTTTTAATGACTATGGTTGAGAGACAGGAAGACAGAGAGTGTATGAGAAACTGAAAGGAAGAATTCACACACACGTACACAGAGATGCTGAGAAAGACAGAGACAGAGAGAATGATCTGGAGAGAGAGACACAGCGAGATATGCAAAAAAGACAGCGTTAAGGAAATGCGCAAGGACTGAGATAATTGACTTGCACGGAGAAAAACAGAGAGAGGCAAAGAGAGAGAGAAGGAGAGACAGAGAGGACTTCTGCTAAGAGGGCACGGCCCCTTCACACAAGATGAAAATATCTGGGACATCAGTAGCGTGTACTGTAATGACAGCATGTGCCCAACGCTGATACACAGTTTTCCTTCTTTTTATTCAGTTCGCGTTACCATTTATGTTCTAGAAATGCTGAAACACACTCCAGAGCTGCTTGTGATGGGACACACAGGTTTCAGAGGCACAGGTATCTGAATTCGGAACTCTGACCCCATAGCACGTGTTTTTCTCCCAGTGGAGGGAAGCTGGGGGATGCAGCTGGGAGTTTTACAGGGGTATGTGGTGGGTGGTGGAGGCAAAGGAGGGATGGAAGGGTGGAGGTCATCTGAGTTCCTTCTGTTCCATCTGTTCTGGGCCTTCCTGGTGGCTGGTAACCTGAGAGCTCGGTGCGGGTGGGGAGCGGGGGACATTGACAGCCTGAAAATTGAGACGGTTGGCCATTTGGTACGTGTGATGTGTGGCTTCTCCTTACAAAAGGCTTATGCATTTGGAGTATCATCCTTATAATGTCGATAAGGGAATACAGTTTGCAGGTGGTGGGACTGAGACTAGAGCCCTGGAAGCCTAGATTAAGAGCCCATGGATGGATAAACAACAAGGTCCTGTATAGCTCAGAGAACTATATTCAATATCTTATGATAAACTATAATGGAAAAGAATAGTAAAAAAAGAAAGTATATATATATATATATATATATATATGTATAACTGAATCACTTTGCTATATAGCAGTAATTAACACAACATCGTAAATCAACTATACTTCAAAAAAAAAGAGACCTTGGCTCTCGGCCCACGTTGAAGCCAAAGAACGGGGCCAGTGCCAAGCATGTATGGACCCTGCAGGAGCTGCAGCCACTCTTTCAAGCAGCCTCCCCGGCCCTGTTTGCAAGGAGACCATGGAGGGCATTAGCATCCGTCAGATGGACAGGTCGAACATCCGCGACTTTCAGTAAGGAAAACAAATCTGAGTTAATTGGGTGCAAATACTTGGCGATTCTTAATTGCCTACCAGGCACAGCCAAGCAATGCTGATACCTCTGCAAGTTTTGTCCCGCGCCCCCCCCCACCCCGCCATCATCCTTGACCCCAAATGCGGTAGATTACACACTGTGGGACGATATCCAGTTTAATTCTGCTACTCTGAATCCATCATGGTGGGGCTCAGAGAAGGGCAAGAATCCGTCCTCTATGTGTACTTGACTTGAGCGGAGCCATAATCCATCCAAAGGTCCCTCTCACAGGTCAACATGGGATTTGGACACACACCTACAAGACTATCATTATCAACAACAAGAAGTGGGTCCCAAGAGCATAGCACTAAGCTTCGTTGATAGATAAGAACATTCTGGGGGGGGGGAAGATAAAGCAGAGGGTGAGAGCTTGGGCTGTGCAGTAGGACAGCCCTGTGCTTGAATTTGCTGAACTCTGCCACTTATTAGCTGTGTGATCTTGAGCAAATGGCTAAACTTCTCTGAAATACAATTTGGTTTCAAATCTTGTGCTTTCCTTATCACATGAGACACAGAAGCTACCTGAAACCCAGTCTTTGCTCCTGCACATACAGGTAATTATCTACTTAACTGTGGAGGCAAGGACGACATCAGGACCACCCACAAAGGTCAGGAAAATTGGTCAGGAATAAAGTGGTCAGGAAGGGCTTTCTGGATGAGGCAGAACTTGAGCTGTAATCCTCCTCCTCATCAACACTGTTGTCATCATCATCGTCCCTGTTATCACATTAATTATCACCTCTTGAATATTAATTATGGGCTAGCATGACACTAGGAGATCCACGTATTCTGCCTTTATTTCTCGGAGCCATTTTGAATTATTTATGCCATAAAAGTGGAACCTGAAGCTTCAAGATGGAACGTACCTTGTTCAAGGTCACAGAGCTGGCAAACAGCAGAGAGAGAAGCTCAGATCCACCTGACAGCAAAGTTCAGGTAGCCCTCAGAACAGACATTTATTTCTTGCTTTCCTCTCTAGCTGAATTTCTGCACTGTTTGTAGGCCTTTTCCCTTTGAAATTGAATTGTACTTTATTGTTGGCTTCTGTTATAATTTTGAAGGTAATTCATCTTCATCACCGATATCTCTTCCATTGGTACCAGCTTTGCCAACGTCAGCTTATGTTATTTGTGGTCGTAATGTTCCCTCAGTTTCTCTGCCAAGTAGTAAATGGTGTATAAACGAATGCTGAAGTGCACCCAAGGATCTTGCTGCTAGATTGTCCTTTGGTAGAGTGACGATTTCCATTGTTCTGGGAGTACAGGTCCCTGAATTGTCAGAGGAACGTATCCATTGAAGCCACATTGACTCCTGCTCTGCAGAAGACCATTTTCCTGGTTCCAGTAACAAAAGACCTCAACGGATTGGTCCCTCTGCATTTGTTAATAAGATTTCTTGGTTTTTCAATAACAAAGCTCAACTTTAATCATTTTGGGCAAGAAGTAATTTGTTGGAAGGATACTGGGGCATCTCAGAGAATTCAAGGAAACGTTAAAAAAACTTTTGGTTTCAAAAAAAGAAAAAAGCTACTCCAGCAATCCCACTCCTGGGCATATATCCAGAGAAAACCATAATTTGAAAGGATACATGTACCCCAGTGTCCACTGCAATGCTATTTACAACAGCTAGGACATGGAAGCAACCTAAATGTTCATCGACAGAGGAATGGATAAAGAAGATATGGTACATATATACAATGGACTATTACTCAGCCATAAAAAAGAAGGAAATAATACCATTTGCAGTGACATGGATGGACCTAAAGACTGTCATAGTGAGTGAAGTAAGTCAGGCAAAGACAAATATCATATGATATCACTTGTACGTGGAGTCTAAAAAAAATGGTACAAATGAAACTATTCACAAAACAGAGTCACAGATGTAGAAAACAAACATATGGTTACAAAGGGGGAAGTGGGGGGAAGACAAATTGGGAGATTGGGATCGACATATACACACTACTAGTATAAAATAGATAACTAATAAGGACCTGCTGTAGAGCACAGGGAACTCTACTTGATACTCTGTAACGACCTATATGGGAATAGAATCTAAAAAAGAGTGGGTATATGTATATGTATAACTGATTCCCTTTGCTGTACAGCAGCAACTAACACAGCATTGTAAATCAACTATAGTCCAATAAAAATTAATTTAAAAAAAAAGGCTGCTCCAGGGACCTATGTAAAAGGAGTTTATACCTCATTCCTCTTGAGTTTTGTAACTAAATCTGCAGAGCTGGGTTAGGTGGGCTTCTCCTCTGGATCTACCCGTATTTCATACTTACCCTCAGTCATTTGTTAGGGCCCAACTAACAGTTCACAAGAACCAATTATGAAAATTTCAGAAAGTTCATGAATCAGCACTTACGCTAACTTCGAATCAGCCGTGGTGGGAGTACTTACACCATGGGAATTGGCAAATGCTACAAATTAAAGCTTTTTTAGGAGAGGTGGTTTACCGGCACCCCCGCCCCAACAGTAGGCTATACATGCATGAATTATCCAAAGTCATGTGGAAGACAATGAACTTTGAATCAGACTCTGTTGGTTTGATGTCTGGCTGGGTTACTTCCTTGCTTTGAAGTAAACTTGAGTAAGTTTCTTAGCCCATCTGAACCTCGGTTTCCTCACCTGTAAGAGGAGGATAATAATTCTACACCAAATAGAGTTTATTATGAGGACAAAGTGAGCTCATCCATGCTGCTTGGCCCATGGGAAGTGCTCTGTGTACATTAGCTATTTTCCATCCTGCCTTGCAATCGTCTATCTGTTTGCTATCTTCTGAGTCCTCAGTGCCCTGCCAGTTCTTGGTGATAGCACTGAAATGCTTGATGAACGGAGGAAGGAAAGGAGAGTGGAACCATGGGAAACACGCACATCTTGGCTTACTGATAAGTCCCCAGCATCTAGAACTGTGCCTGACTCACAGTTAGCGTTCAGTGCATCTCTTCTGAGTGAATTAATAGATGTATGAACTCTAAACCTTTTTTGGAGATACTTTGTTACGTTCTTCTGCTTAATGTCAAGTGGACATTGTCCTCCATGTATATTCCATTCATTATTCGTGTTTCTACTCTTCAACTAACACGAATGAGACCATTTGCTACCTTTGTACAGCAATGTTTAAGATATTTGAAATAAGATATCTCTCCGTGTTTTTATTTCTCTGAGATGAGATTTCCAAAATGTCAGTGCAGAGAGGGGAGGGGAATCTTTGCCTTTAGGGTCACATTTAGTAATGAGGTTCTCATGGTCTTAAAGACGTGGGCTTCCAATGTTCCATCTCTGGATAAAATATAGCTCTTATATTGTCTTGCTTCATCATCTCCCCAAGGTCCACTCATGGGGCCAGGTGGAGGGACCTAGAGAGATTACTGATCGCAGCCACACTCCTTACCAAGAATCAGACACACAACCACCCTGTCCTCTGTGTCCCAGCACGAAGAACTAAGGAGGATTTCCTGACAAACTCTAATGGAGAGCTTTCCCAGAAGTTGATTATAAACCAGAAAAGACGGGAACAAGATAATAAATGTGGCGGCTTCTGGGCAGGGAACTTATCAGCTTCCAGTCTGTGATACGCCAGGACATCTTCCCTCACTGAATAGCTCCCAAGCATTCCTTAGAAACTTGAAAATACCAAGACAAAGCTGGTTCACAATGCCTGGGGGAAATTTAATAACCTTATCAAGTCTCCAGAGAGAGCCGTGTGATGACTGGAGAAAATTTCCAGTCAGGGTTAAATGGATTTAGACCCCCTCACGATACAAGCACAACATGGGGAGAATTGGGGTCATTTTCAGTGGAATCATATCGTCTTCATGTCATTTATGGTCGAGAGCATTTTTCTTGATGATTTCTGTCTTTCTGGGGCCAGGAGAGGTATCTGGTTTTTGAAGATCCCATTACAAAGCAAACAAACTTTTTTTTTTTAATGATAAAACAAATTTTGTTTATTTATTTATTTATTTTTTATTGAAGTATAGTTGATTTACAATGTTGTGTTAGTTTCAGGTGTACAGCAAAGTGATTCAATTCTACAGATATATGTATCTATTTCTTTTCAGATTCTTTTCCCATATAGGTTATTACAAAATAGTGAGTACATTTCCCTGTGCCATACAGTAGGTCCTTGTTGGTTGTCTAGTCTATATATAATAGTGTGTATATGTTAATCCCAAACTCCTAATTTATCCCTCCCTACCTTCCCCTTTGGTAACCATAAGTTTGTTTTCTATGTCTGTGGGTCTGTTTCTATTTTGTATATAAGTTCATTCAAATCATTTTTTTAAGATTCCATATATGCACAATATCATATGATATTTGTCTTTCTCTGTCTGACTTACTTCTCTCACTATGACAATCTCTAGGTCTATCCAAGTTGCTGCAAATGGCATTTTTTCATTCTTTTTTATGGCTGTGTATATGTACCACATCTGCTTGATCCATTCATCTGTTGATGGACACTTAGGTTGCTTCCATGTCTTGGCTATCAAACAAACAAAGTTTTCAGACCAGGAAGCAATCTAAGTCCCTATCAGGCTTATAAAGTGTTACAGGCAAAAAGGGCATTGAAGATTATTAGAGACATTCTCAGATCATTATGATGGAAGAAAAGGAAAATTTGTGTGCAGACCTCTGGGTCTTCAGACCCAAATCCCCTGATGTGTGTTGTGTTTTTTATTTCCCCACATCTTTATTGGAGTATAATTGCTTTACAATGTTGTGTTAGTTTCTGCTGTACAGCAAAGTGCATCAGCTATATGTATACATATATCCCCATACCCTGATGTGTTTTTAATCCCTGGTGGAGAGTGCTTATACAGCAAGGGCCTCAGCTGGGCTAGGAACCTCCACTCCTATTTTCTTGTTTAGTTACAGGAGCCCTATGAGGTTAGTATAACTGGTTCCATTTTACAGATTAGGAAACTGAGATACAGAAAGTTTAACTAACTTTCCAAGGACACACAACCAGCACGTGGCAGAGCCAGACTTGGAACAAATATGTCTGTCTGACCACATCATCCATGTCTTTCTGCTTGTCCTGGCTGCTTCTCTATAATTTATCCATCAACCACATTCCAGAGAATTCTCTGACTCCCCCCATGAAGACTTGGTGGCAGAACCTATAGGAAAAAAGAATTACATGCCTTTTGCCTTCAACATTTTAAACTTCAGCCTCTTGGTGATTGTGGCTGATTTTTTTTTTCTTTATTGATGTGAGAGGGATTCTTGGGAAGAATTGAGGAACAGAGATTTGTGGCCACAGGGCAAGGCTGAGCAGATCTGGTGCCTTTCATGGGAAATGGCCATGTCAAGCCCAGGTTTTCCAGGGAGGATACCTCCACTTCCAGAATGCAATCTGAATGCATAGAAAACCACTAGGATGAGTTTCCATCCAATGTTTAGAGGCAACTATAGGTGCTCACTTGAGAGTCTGGCGGAGCAAGGGGACTCACCAGGGAGGACGAGGAACTGCCTGGCAGGGACAAGATGAAGTCACTCATCTCTGCCTCCTGGATGGGGAGCCGGGCTGCAGAGACGAGAGGGCGAAGCCTCTGCTTGCTTACGAGCAGAGCAGGCTCACGGTTAATGCTCATTCAGTTAACTAAGCATAGAGCTTCCATACTAATGACATAAGGGCTGCGTGCCTTACACAGAGCCCACTGAGCGGCATTCTCGATGCATCCTTTCTCGGCCTGGAGCTACAGTGGCTAATTAAGCATACCTTGCAGGGTCTCTCTGGAGCAGAAACTGGCTGCCAACCTGCATCAGCCCAGACTCACTGTCCTGCTGCTAATCTTTATTCTTGAACTGTTTGGCAGAAACAATCAGCCGAAGGAGAAAGGCCTTCTTCCCCTCCCACAAATGAACTTGCAGGCGATTAGTGAGGTCGCAAAGCTAATGTCAGCCTGGACTAATTTTCTGGACAGAGGAACTGGGGTTTACCGTGTTAGGTTATAAAAGCACAGTGGAGGGCTTCCCTGGTGGCGCAGTGGTTGAGAGTCTGCCTGCCGATGCAGGGGACATGGGTTCGTGCCCTGGTCCGGGAAGATCCCACATGCCGCGGAGCAGCTGGGCCCGTGAGCCATGGCCACTGGGCCTGCGCATCCGGAGCCTGTGCTCCTCAATGGGAGAGGCCACAACAGTGAGAGGCCCGCGTACCGCAAAAAAAAAAAAAAAAAAAAAAAAAAAAAAGACCTCAAGTTTCTAGGCTGGAAAAAGACTTCGCTGAAGTTAATAGCTAAAGACCATGTGTCTATAAAAAGATACACTGACCAGTAATAAAAATGTAAAAAAAAAGAGTGTCAGAGAAACAATCAAACCTGGCAAAGCTAATCCAGGGTAGAGAGTGTCCTCACCAATGGACTTTGAGTATTAGGGCCCCACGAGAAGTCTCTCATAGTGTGAAAATGGATGCATCCACCCTAACAGAGCTTGGTGCCATTACCCATGGGCAGTAATTCAATGGACCTGCCCATGCTTGCCTTCTGGTCTGTTAATATTCTCTTCATGCCTGGCTGGAATGCTTCCTTTTGCACATCTTTTCTGGAGAGTCAATTTGCAATGTGTATCAAGAGACTTAAAAATGTTCTTACCTGTAACCCAATAATTCTACTGCTGAGGAATCGATCACAAATAGGGGTGAAGTTTTAGAAATGAGAATATACATCACAGAGTCATTTATAATAGCAACGAGGTGAGACGATCCAATTGTCTGACCAAAGAGGAATGGGTAAGTTCACTATGGCGATCTTAAGATCAGATAGCCTAATTTTGGAGAATACAAAATGGCATGAGGAAATACACATAAGTCATGCTATCTAAAGACACTTTGTATAATTTTAACCCCAAAACCCAAGTAATGATAATATCAAGTGAGTACAAGTAAGGTATAGTACTTTTATACAACATGATCCAGAACTTAATAGGTGATTTCCACTGTGGATAAACTATTTGGTTCTGAAAGTGACCCTCATCTACTGCCAGATGCCAGCATGTTGTGTGAGTGTAAAAATGGAAGGAAATAATAGCATACTTCTCTGTATTTGCCAAAATTTCCGTAACGAATATGTGTTGCTTTCACAAGAGAAATACATAATTTTCAATTGCGTCATTTTCCTGATTGTAAACCTCTCTGTGATAACCCTGTCAAGACTCATGATTATTGATGAGTCTTAGACTAATGTACTCTGGCTAGAATTCAGTGGTCTCCATCAGCAGTTCCTAGCTTTCTTCCCACTGACCCATCCTTCAAAACTTCCTAGATCCAGTCGAGCTCACCGCCATTTATACTGATGGCGGTATACCCTTAGTAGATCCACTTTGTGGTGTTTGCCCAGCCCAGAAGCCAATGCCCTCAAACTCACCAGCTGGCTTCCCCAGCAGCCATGTTCGTGATGCTAGCCCCCTTGGAGAAGCTCATTGGATGAAGGATGGACAGATGCCTCAAACTAGGCCAATCAGATTCACTCTGTTGGGAAATTGGAGTTGAATTGAGAGGCAGCCATCCTCCACCTTGTAAGAAGCAATGGAAGTTTGTTGGCTGAGAAATAATAAAGCAGGGAGAAAAGGCAGAGGGCGCTCTGGTGGCATCTGATCCCTTGATTCCAGTTTTTCCCTGGTGCGCTGCCATCTTGGGTTCTGTATTCTCATATTAAATTTGGAAACCTACTTGTTTGGCTTAAGTTGGCTTCAACTGGTTACTGTTACATGTAGTGAAAGAGACAGAACCATTAAGTATCCCGTGCTCACATTTTTCTAAGAAAGGTGTAGCTCTAAGATAGGTTATTCTTTCTTTTTTTTTGGTCAATCTGAATCCCACTCTTTCTCCAGCCCACCTCCTCTGGGGAGTCTTCTCTGATTAACCCTATTTACACTCACCTTCCAGTTGCCCATAATTGCTTCCATCTGTCCACACATCCACCTACTTCATTGTGTGTTGGCATTTGCTGTTTCATAGCTTTGCACTTTGTGAGCATCCAGGGAGCTGAAAATTGGTGTTTCATTTATTTTGAATGCCACAACACCTACCACTCTGCTAAGGAGAAATTAATTTTCCTGAATGGGAATAAAACTTCAGGGCAGTAGTTGGGAAAAGTGGCTAGGGAAGACTTCAGCCCGTGTTGACAACCCCACATAAGCCTTCTCTTACTTTCTGAAAGTGGTCCCTGGTTGGTGCTTCTGCCCACAGATTGATTCAGCAAGCACAGGTGGGTACTGGCGTGACACAGGGGAGAGAGAGAGTTTTTAAGAGTGAGTCAGCTTCCTTTATTTCCTAGCTGTGTGACCACAGGAAAATTATTTAACCCCACTGAGGTTCAGATTTTCATTTTTAAAATAGTTAGGAATAACCCTTCTCTTTAGAATTTTTAAATTTAATTTAATTTTTTGAGAATAAAGCAAAATAACATTTTGCATTTATTGTGGAATAGCATGGTATTTGAGAACGCAGGTTCTGGAGTCAGACTCTCTGGGTTGAGATCCTATCCCCACCACTTATGAGCTGTGTGATCTTAGATAAGTGACATGACCTCTCTGTGGGAGATGGATGCAGTGATGGCCCCACTGTAGTCAATTCTCTCTCTCTCTACATGCAATTAGGTCGTCCCTTCTGCAGGGCTCTGGGATTGGTCATGTGACTTGCTTTGCCTCATGAGACAAGAGCAAACGTGATACAAATAGAGACTTAGAGAAAGTCAAATAGAGAAGTGCTTGTCCCCTCTTGCTACTTTGGAACACTGATGCCACGTGAAGACACTCATACTAGCTGTCTGGATGGTGAGAGAGACAGGATGCCTTGTCTCCTGGCCAACAGCCTTCCAACTCCCAGACGCATGAGTGAGACCATCCTCACTCCAGCCATCAGCCTATCCCCAAGCTGACAGAATTTGCACGAGAGAGCCCAACCAAGATCAGCTGAAGTGGTTCAGATCAGAAAAACCCTCAACTGACTCACAGAATCAAGAGCTAAATAAATGCTTGATTTTTAAAGCTATTATGGCTAGGGGATGTTTGTTAGCTACAAAAGATAACTGATACACTTCCCATGCTCACTTCTCCTTATATCCATAAATAATAATAGTACCTACTATATAAAGTGGTTGTGAGAGTTAAATGAATGGGTATGTGCACAGCGCTTTCAACATGCCTGGACACATGGTGCATAAAATGTATAATTTATCAATAGATGAAAGTTTTGGGTGTTTAGTACACTGTTTCAGGCACATAGTAGGCACTCAATGAATATTCATTCCCTTTTCTTTCAAAATGTGTTCGTTGATGAATGGAACAGAAATTCAAATTAAACCTCAGGCTGATTTTCTCCATCTCTTCGTAGTCTACTAAGAGAAACCCGTGGGATTTCCACCAACAATATTTGAACTAACTTGATCTGAAAATGTCCCTCACCTTCTGACAAGACCTTTGAATCAAGCTGTTGCAGAGACTCTGGTGTGACAAATATGCACCCAGGTCTTTCTTCTCCTCACCCCGGAGGCAGCTGAGTGATTTGTGTTCAATCACCTGGGGCATCCGGGAGGCTGGTCTCTGAGATGAGTGGATGGGTGGTGTCCATCCTCTGCCATATGCCTCAATCTAAGTCATGCTGGGAGAAATCTCAAAAAGAGCAAGAAGGATTTTTTTTAAGATGAGGCAAGATACCGATCTTAAAATAAAAGGCAGTTGACAGGCAGGCAACACAATTTCCTTTGTCGGAAGACACCTTGGTATGAGCAGAGAGAAAGAATGCCGCTGGGAAGTCCTGACTAATGCAAAACCACTCCTTTTCAGCTAACACACGTGGGGAGATTTACAACACCTTCTGTTTGTTTGGTGGCTGTGAAATCCCTCTGTTTCTGAGATTTAGTCATTGTTTTCAATTTGCCTAGAGGTTCTTTTCTTCAGCAAAGAAGTTTCCCCTGAAGAAAAAACTATTCATAAACCAGGATGGTGTCCAAAAGAGGATGGAGCTCCTGTTACTGTCCTGGGAGTCTCTGATAAGATTCAGCTGGACACCCGGGAGGCAGGAGAGCCCAAGGTTAAGAGTGTTGTCTTTGAACTCTGCCAGACCTGGACTAGAGGGCTGGCTCTGCCCTTCACTAGTTTTAGGACCTTGGGCTAGTTATGTAATGACCCCAAGCCTTACTCTCCACATCTGTAGAGTGGGAAGGCAGTGGTTCCAACCAACTGGGATATTGTGCAGGTTTAATAAAGTAATAAATGAAGACTGTTTAGCGCAGCTCCTGGCAAAGTTAGTGCTTGATAAATGACAGCTGATACTATTGCTATTATATCAGACAATTGTTGTATGTCTATTGTGTACCAGCACTGTGCTAGGCATTGAGGGGTATAAGAAAGAAATCATTTATAACCTTTGTCCTAGAGCAAGGAGTTGGCAAATTTTTTTCTGAAAAGGGCCAGGGAGCAAATATTTTAGGCTTTGTGGGCTAGCTTGTCTCTGTTATTCAACTCTGCCATTGTAGCAGAAAAGTAGCCAGAGACAACAAACAAATGGGCATGGCTGTGTGCCAATAAAACTTTATTTACAAAAATGAGTGGTTGGCCGGATTTAGCCCATGGGCTGTAGTTTGCCAACCCCTGTCCTAAAAAATTGTACAGTTAGGGGTGTCTCTGGCTACAAGTAATAGAAAACCCTATTTATATGAGGTACACAGTTATTGGTGTTGATTCAGTGGTCCAAAGATGTCAACTACAATCTTTATGATTTTCTACATATTTCCTTAACACTTGTCAATCATATAACATGCACGTTCAAGACAGTAAGGAGAAAAGGGGCAGAGTCAACTGAAGTGTTTCTTTTTATTAGGAGAGCCAAGACTTTCCCAAGATCTCCTTGAAGATGTCTCCCATGTTTCATTGGCTGGACTGTGTCGTACTCCCAGCTACAGTGGAGGCTGGGAAGGTGAATGTTTGTCAACTCTATCACTAATGATGGTGGTGGCCAGGAGGGAAAGGGGGCGTGACATTCAATGTTGATAAATCAATGAAACTGTTGCACCATTCAGTAACGTCACATCCTTGAGACACAGAATTACAACTCAGGCTGTTTAATAATTTCACTCACACACACACACACACCCCTAACCAAAGATGTAACGGGAACAAAGAACAGAGAATCTAATTTCTTGTTAGTTCAGAATATTATAATTATGCAGTCATCAATAAGGTTATTTGAACAAGGAAATACAGGTGTCTAAATGGTGATGAAAACATTTGATAAGCCAAATGAATTATCAAAAGACTGAGCATTATTTTGTTAGATCAGTTATTTATTGTCCCAAATATCCACTCCCTCTCACCCCCACGGGAAGAATACGCTCACTGGACCCATTTGTGTCGAATCTGGCCTTGTAGCTTGCTTGGCCTCGTGATGGGCAATGCGCACTCTTCTGCTCCTTGACTATGGGTTGGGTCATCTGACTTGGCCAACGAGATAGTAGCAATCACGATACAAGCAGAGAAGTGTGAAATGTGTTTTCAACGTTGGGCTGGTCCTCTTGCACCTCTGCCGTCACCATGATAGGCGCTTCCCTTTGGTAGCTGTTGGTGTGTCAACCTGGCCTCAGAATAAACATACCTGCAGTCAACCTAAACCAAACCTGCAGTGAGCAGTCAAGCACACCTGAACCCAGGCTTGAAGCAGAGCTCCTACCCCACCTACACATACATGAGCAGGAATAAATGGTTGTTATTTTAAACCACTGAGTTTGGGGGTGGTTTGTTACACAGCAATACCTAAATGATACATTGTGTGCTATAAAAGTACATGAATTCCAAACCTACTAATTCAGAGCCTGTGTTGGCATGGATTAGTTATTCATTCACGATATTTCTTTGGCTGGACACTTGACATTCTAGACCCTCTGCTAAATTTCAGGGATACTAAGACAAATGAGATAGGGCACATTTCAATGCAGTGTGGTATGTTTAAAAATACAAGTAAGAATAAAGTGTGGATCTCTAAGAAAGAGGAGAGGATTATTAATTCTACGGAGAAGAGAAAGAACCAGCAGGTAAGGAAGGCTTCTTGGAGGAAAGGAGCATCTGCATTGCCATTTGAAAGTGGAGTAGAAGATGACTAGGCAGATGAGAACTGAGGTGACAGCGAGAGGAGGGCGTTCCGAGCAGCGAGATCAGTATTATGCACAGTCCAGAACATCAAGGAGCAGTCTAAGCGTGGGGGGACAATTAGCAATTTCCAGAAGGTCAGGGGTGAGGGACAAAGTAGCCAGAGAGGAATCTCTTGAGAAGGGTCTGCCATGCAATGGTGAAGGACTTCTTAACCATGAGGATAATGGACAGTGCATACCTGTTTTAATTTATTTAAATTAGCAATAATTATAATACTAACGGCCAACAATTATGGAGTGCTTACTAAGGTGCTGGGCACTGGGCTGTGCCCATGGATTCCTCCCAACAACTCCAAGTGGTAGGTACTATTATTATTCCCATTTAACAGATGAAGAAACTGAGGCTTAGAGAAGTAAAGCGGCTCGTCTAAAGTCGTAGGGTAACTGCCAGAGTGGAGATTTGACCCAAGCTGCTTCCTTCCTGATTCTTCTTCCTTAACCACTGCTGTGATTGCTTCTCTGTGAAGCAAGGCTAGGAGGTGGCCAAGTCACTCAGGAAATTATCACCAAACATATTGGAACACGTATCCCTTACATCTACAATTTCAACGATTTTATTGACTCATTATGTGAAAGTCACTGTGCTGTCAATGAAGGGTTCAAATATGAATAAGACTTGACCTTGCCCTTAAGAAATTTGAGTGACAGAAAAGCAATGCATTGCACCAACAATTCTTATCTGTTCATGAAGGTGGCTTCCTTGAGGCAGTGGCTCCTGAACAAGGCTCTGGGTCAAAGCACCTGAGGACAGGAGGATATTTGGGTTTTGTTTGCTTTTTTTTTAAGGTAGAGTTTCCAGGTGTCACCCCAGATCAACTGGGACAGAATCTTTGGGGTGACAGTTTTGGAAACTTTCTCCCTCTCCCTGTCCCTCCTGTCTACCTTCCTCTCTCTCTCTCTCTCTCTCTTTCTCCTCTTCCCAGGGAATTCTGAAGTCCCCATGAAGGTGAGTTTCCAAACAGCACATTGGCAATCCCTGTTGGTTCTCCTCAAACTCCCCAAGCTATGGTGTGCTTTGGGCCAGAGCCTCCTCCAGCCACTGGTCATGCATGGCCGGTCGGCCACTTCCTCTGGGGTGAGTGGTGCCTAGAGGCTAATTATAATTCCAAAGGGTCTCCACTGAATTCTAAGAACTGTCCATCTTTCCCTTTTCTTCCTGGACCAGTTCTTTGAAAATGCCCATTCGCCTCAAGCCACTGTTAAACTCACAGTATCACATCTAGCATGGAACTCCTCCCGGACTCATCGGTGGCTACTCCAGCCTTTTTTGGGTCGAAAGTGTTGACCATAGGAGGGATCACGGCAGAAGTGTCATCCATACGGGAATGAACAGACTGAGTTGTGCTCAAATTAGGCTCGCTAAAGCTCGTTGGTCAAAAGAGGAACCAACTTCTCTGGATGCGCATGGGATACACTCACCACTGCCATTCTGGTCGACCATCCTAGAGAGTGGGGGACATAATAACACAGGCACCCTCTCTGCTCAGGACTATAGTGGATTTGAAAGTATTTTTTTTAATACTAAAATCTTTCTGGGATGAGTAGCTTAGTAACCAATCGGTATTGTCTAAGATAGCCCTACATGATGTAAGCCAGTGCACGAAAGGGTTGAATCTGCATTTCCTTAAAAAGTCTTAGATCCCCTGTTTTTTTCAGAAAAACTCCCACCCAAGAAGTTGAAATGGAGGAGATTTTCCTGTTACTTTACCAGCTTAGTGACTGTAGGAACTGCAGTGGGCTGAGTGGTACCCCTCTCCCCGCTCAAATATGTCCTAATCCCTGGAACCTATGAATGTGACCTTATTTGGAAAAAGGGTTTTTGTAGATGTAAATGAATTAAGCTTATTTTGAATTTTCTGGGTGGTCCCTAAATTCTATGACAAGTGTCTTTACAAGAGTGAGGGAGATTTGACAGACAGAAGAGGTGATGTGGCCATGGAGGTAGAGATTAGACTGATGCAGCCATAAGCAACTGATGCTGGCAGCTACCAGAAGCTGGAAAGGCAAGAAATGGATTCTCCCCTAGAGCCCCTGGAGGAGGCCCTGCTGACACCTTAACTTTGGACTTCTGGTTTCCAGAACTGTGAGAAAACAAATTTCCTGTTGTTTTAAGCCACTCATTCGTGGTCCTTTGTTACAGCAGCCTCAAGAAACTAATACTGGAACTAAACTTCCATATCCCCTGTACAGACCAGAAAGGACTGACTCTGACAAAAAAGTATTCGGGAAAGCCTGGAGGGGCTTAGGGATCCGACAGAGTCTCCAATAAGAGAAATAAATGGTGGATCGGGAGGGCAGCTGAGTACCCCCGTGGGTGGGCTGGACTCCCACACCGGCTGCAAACCCAGTAGCCATTGTAGAATTTTCCCTTCTTGGCTGTCAGCTTTGGAGCCGTGGGAGCATTCTGTCTGTTCCTCAAATAGGACTGCAAGGGAGGCAATCCGATTTTACTTCGATATTTAGATCCACAGTTAGGCCTGATTTCTGCTGAGGCGGTGGAAAAAAATCTCTGAGCGAACGCACATCTGTACTCAGTGGTGTATCCACGGGAGGACGGTTTTAGCTCAGGTTCAAGTGTGTGGGTCTGTGTTCAGTCAAGTTGAATAAAACTTTGCTGAATGTTTCTTCTATTCCCGTCTCTGTCCTGAGCCTTGGGGCTACTGAGATGCATAAGACACTGTTTCCACCTGAAGAAACTCACAGTCCAGTGGTGGAAATGAGAATTCAGTGCACGATGGCACGTCTTAAGCACATTTGTGCATATATGGTACATGTGTAACTACACTTGTGGTTTTGTGGGCGTGTGTCTCGTGCGTGCACATGTCCACCCCTGCCCGTCTCAGTGTGAATGTGTACATGCTTGGTGTGCAGATCCATGTGTTTGCTTTCATCCACACAAGTGAGTCTATATCCATGTGCAATTTGCACATGCATTTTCCAAGATGAATGTGTTATCTGTCTTTATTTGTTTATTATTTTTGCCGCACTGAGCGGCACGTGGGTTCTCAGTTCCCCAACCAGGGATCGAACCTGCACCCCCTGCAGAGGAAGCGCGAAGTCTTAACCACTGGACCGCCAGGGAAGTCCCTGTTATCTGTCTTTAGAAAGGTTTTGTCATCTTTGCACAAAGACTAATCGCTTTTTCTTTTTCTCATAGTCAGAGTCAGTCCCAGCCAGGGCTTAGCACAGTAACTGATACCTGCCCCCCGTCAGTTAATACACCGAATGTCACATGAAGTGGCTGGATGGCCAATGGGCTGTCCACCAGATAAGCCTCCCAGATAACCCCTCTCATTCCCCTCTTCCCAAGACCCTCCTTCACCTCCTGGGGTAGTCTAGAAGCATGCAAATTCTCCATTTTGTCCTGCTCTCTTTGCCGTACCCCAGATAGATGCAAACGTCTTTGTCTTCGGCAATTTTGTTGCTAATCCCCAGTTAGGAAGGGATGAGTCTCCTGCCCTTAAATTCAGAGATCTTATGACCTTTGCGGAAGCAACCCTGAGCCTGCAAGTTGTGTTGCAGGTTGGAGGTGATGGATGTACCTTAAAGCATCCAAGGCCATCCAGTTGAGGCCCCAAAGCTCGCTTACAGGTCTTTACAATGGCAAAGCCACTAAGAGGATTTGCTGTTCAACATCAGGAAATATAAAGTTGATGAGAGTGTGGGGATGAGGGAAAAAGCCATAGAGAAGCAGTGCCTATTGGGAAATGCCACCAAATAAAGCCTGTGGTTTAGTCTCGGCTCTGCTGCTCATTGCTGTGTCACCTTGAGCCAGTCACATCCCTCTCTGAGCTTTAGAGGGGTTGAGCAAACATTAGAAACACCTAAAAGGACTAGTTAAAAAGAAAACTACCTGGGCCTCACTCCAGAAGCACTGAATCAGAATCTCCAGAAACGAGGTCCGAGGACCTGTATTTTTAACATGCTTCCCACGTGAGGCTTCCATCCTCTGGAGTTTGGAAGCAAATGGACAAGCTGCCCCCTGAAGTCCCTTTCAGATACTCTGGATATTTTTCTGGGAGAGAAAATATTTTCAGAGTACAGTGGGGATTTGCTCAAGGAAAAGAAATGAAAACTTTCCATCTTTCAGGAAATAGAAAAAAACTGTTTGAGGAAGAATCACAGGAGGCTAGCAGGAGAGAGCCTAGGGCTGGGGGTCTGGCCCTCAAAGCCAGGCTGGCCGGGCTCCAGGACCAAGGACATACCGCCAGCCTCTCCTTATCGATTCATCTCCCCAGCCCCTGCATCAGGAGAGCATTCTGAACTTTGAGGCATTTGGCAACTGTAAATCAGAAGCCCTGCTGCTTAATAAAGAGCCATCTTGTCCCAATCCTGTGCAGTACACGGGACTAGCATTTTCCAATTGATGCTTTGCAAACTGGCTCACAGGTGATCCGGTCCATCTATACCGGTAAATGATAGTAATACTAATGACAATGACCTAAGTTTTGTTGAGCAGTTATCATACACCAGATGCTATGTCTAGCCATTTATAGGAATTCACCCACTTAATCCCTGCAATAATTCTTTGAGAAAGGTGCTATTATTACCCACATTCCAAAGACATGAAAACTGAGGCCCAGAGAGGTTAAGTGACTTGTCCAAGGTAACACAACACAGTGCCTCTGCTAGCCTTACTAGTCTATAGGCAAATCAGGAAAAGGCACCCTCTTTTGAATTAGAACAAGATGCGCTTTTGGGCAGATACAGCTCAACCAGTGTACAGCTTGGCAAGTGGTTAGCATCTTTACATAAGAAAGAAGCAGCCGCTTGATCCAGATGGAGTCAACCCCAAGACGGCTTGACAAATACAGGGCAATCTGGATTTCAGCCCCCACTCACTCACCTCCTCATCTGTATGCATGTGTGCAGTGCACAACCTGCACAACTGTGCTGAGCAGACGTAATACCACTACTAAGCGGCGAAGCTAGGGTTTGACCCTAAGCTGTCTGATTCTAGAGCCTATGCTTTTGACCATAACAGATTTCAAGTATTGGTGATATGTAGGAATAGTTTTCCTTCTTTTTAAAATGGGAGATGTATGGGAGTCTTCTAGTGCACATCAGGTGGCCTTGCATGGAAGGTAGTGGAGAACAGATGGGTTACTTACTGCTCAGTCACCAGGTGGTTGACCACTCAGCAGTGCACTGGCCACCAGAGAATTTTGGCCATTATAGTTAAAATTTTTTTTTCTCAATCAGATATTTTTAATGCATACCTGCAATGAGCCCATTGTTGGTTTAAAATAGGATATAAGAGAGATCGTGTGGCTGAACTACACATCCCTGGGAAGCATGCTAATTCTGCAAATGAGGCTCAAGATGGTCTTTAACAATTTCCATAGGCAGCGTCCATCTGACCAGAATTCTTATTTAGCACATCTGGTATTCCAAAATGAATGTTAAAAAGAGAAACTTTTATTAAGGACTCTCTAAACTCAACAGTAAAGAAACAAACAATCCAATTAGAAAATGGGCAAAAGACATGAAAAGACACTTCATTAAAAAGGATATACAGATGGCAAATATGCACGTGAAAAGAAGCTTAACATCATTAGCTGCTAGGGAAATGCAAATGAAAACCATAAAGAGATTTTACTACTCACCTAACAGAAGAGCTAAAATAAAAAACAGTGACAACACCAAATGCTGGTGAGGATGTGAAGAAACCAGATCACTCATATATCGCTGGTGGGAATGTAAAATGGAACAGCCACTCTGGAAAATAGTTGACAACTTCTTATAAACGAAATGTACATTAACCATACAGCCCTGCAATTGTCTTATGGGCAGTTATTTCAGAGAAATGATATTCTATGTCTATATAAAAACCTGTATATGAATGTTCATAGAAGCTTTATTTATATTAGCTCCAAACTGGAAACAACTCAAATATCCTTTGATGGGTGACTGCTTAAGCAAACTGTGACATCCATACTATGGAATACCATGCAGCAATAAAAAGGAATAAACTATTGTTACATGCAACAAATAGAATGGCTCTTAAGAGAAATATGCTGACTTTAAAAAGCCAGTCTCAAAAGGTTACATAGTGAACCCCACATCTGGGCATATATCTGGAAAAGATGAAAACTCTAATTCGAAAAGATACATGCACCCCTATGTCCATAGCAGCATTATTTACAATAGCCAAGACATGGAAGCAACCTAAGTGTCCATTGACAGATGAATGGATACAGAAGGTGTGGTATATTATTATGTGGAATATTACTCAGACATAAAATAGAATGAAATAATGCCATTTGCAGCAACATGGATGGACCTAGAGATTATCAGACTAAGTAAAGAAAGTCAGAAAGACAAATATCATATGACATCATTTATATGTGGAATCTAAGAAAATGATACAAATGAACTTATTTACAAAACAGAAACAGACTCACAGACACAGAAAACAAGCTTCTGGTTACCAAAAGGGGGAAGGGGGTGTAAATAAGGAATTTGGGATTAACAGATACACACTACTATGTATAAAATAGATAACCAACAAGGACCTACTGTCAATATCTTGTAATAACCTATAGTGAAAAAGAATCTGAAAAAGGATATATATATATATATATATATATATATGTAGAACTGAATCACTTTGCTATACACCTAAAACATTGAAAATCAGCTATACTTCAATTTAAAAAAGATTACATACTGTATGGTTGCACGTATATAACATTATTGAAATGACAGAATTATACAGATGGAGAACAAATTAGGGGTCGCCAGGTGTTAGGGATATGGTGGGAAAGAGGTAGGTGTGGCTAGAAAAAGGTAGCACCAAGGAGCCTGGTGATGGAACAGTGCTGTATTTTGATTGGTGGTAATTAAACAAATCTATACATGTGTTAAAATTGCATAGAAACACACACCACACATACACAAATGAGTGCATAGAACACTGGTAAGTTCTGAATAAGCTCCGAGGATCCTATCGATGTCAATTTCTTGGTTTCGCTATGGTACTAGAATTATACAAAATGCTATTATTGGGAGAAGCTGGGTGAAGGGTACATGGGACATCCCTGTACTTTCTTTTTCTATTTCCTGTGAATCTATATTTCAAGATGTGGAATTAAAATGTAATTAGGAAATTTTCCTACACTAGTAGGTTATAGGAGCTCTATAGTATATACAATTACAAATTATGCAAGTAATAATAATAAATAATACACCGAGAAGTAAAAAACAAGAAAAGATACTTTAATCATAAATATCACAGTATCTGATTCAGTTTTTTATATACTAAGAGCAAATATGATCTACTTTCAAATGTGGGAAGAGTGGTCTAAATCCTCCATGCATGCCTCATTGTTTAAGACCTGTTCTGGAGAAATTCTCACACATATGCATAAGAAAGCATGTGTGAAGATGCTAATAGCTACACTGTTTACGACAGTAAAAACTCAAAGACAACCTAAATGTCCATCAACACCTTATGGGGTTCCACTTTACGGAATACTGGACATCAGGGTAAGAATGAAGGAGATATTCACGGGCAAGCATGGAAAGATGCTGAAGATCTCCTTGGGTGAAATAGAAGCCTGATATTTTCATGTAAACAAAAGTAATTTGCAGAATGATAAATTCTGTGTGTTATGTATATGTATATATACATTAGTATTATATATACAGGTTTTTTTTGAAAATGTTGGGGCATTTATTTATTTATTTATTTTACATCTTTATTGGCGTATAATTGCTTTACAATGTTGTGTTAGTTTCTGCTGTACAACACAGTGAATCAGCTATATGCATTCATATATCCCCATATCCCCTCCCATCCTCCCTATCCCACCCCTCTAGGTGGTCACAAAGCACAGAGCTGATCTCCCTGTGCTATGCAGCTGCTTCCCACTAGCTATCTATTTTACATTTGGTAGTGTATTTATGTCAATGCTACTCTCTAATTTCATCCCAGCTTACCCTTCTCCCCTCCCCCCGCCCCCCGTGTCAAGCCCATTCTCTACCTCTGTGGCATCTTTATTCCTGTCCTGCCCCTAGGTTCATCAGAACCTTTTTTTTTTTTTAGATTCCATACATATATGTTAGCACATGGTATTTGTTTTTCTCTTTCTGACTTACTTCACTCTGTGTGACAGACTCTAGGTCCATCCACCTTGCTACAAATGACACTGATGAAAGAAATCAAAGACGCTACAAACAGATGGAGAGATATACCATGTTCTTGAATTGGAAGAATCAACATTGTGAAAATGACTATGCTACCCAAAGCAATCTACAGATTCAATGCAATCCCTATCATACTACCAATGGCATTTTTCACAGAACCAGAACAAAAAATTTCACAATTTGAATGGAAACACAAAAGACCGTGAATAGCCAAAGCAATCTTGAGAAAGAAAACTGGAGCCAGAGGAATCAGGTTCCCTGACTTCAAACTATACTACAAAGCTACAGAAATCAAGACAGTATGGTACTGGCACAAAAACAGAAAGATAGATCAATGGAACAGGATAGAAAGCCCAGAGATAAACCCATGCACATATGGTCACCTTATCTTTGACAAAGGAGGCAAGAATATACAATGGAGAAAAGGCAGCATCTTCAATAAGTGGTGCTGGGAAAACTGGACAGCTACATGTAAAAGAATGAAATTAGAACACTTCCTAACACCATACACAAAAATAAACTCAAAATGGATTAAAGAGCTAAATGTAAGGCCAGACACTATAAAACTCTTAGAGGAAAGCATAGGCAAAACACTCTATGACATACAACACAGCCAGATCCTTTTTGACCCACCTCCTAGAGTAATGGAAATAAAAGCAAAAATAAACAAATGGGACCTAATGAAACTTAAAAGCTTTTGCACAGCAAAGGAAACCATAAACAAAATAAAAAGACAACTCTCAGAATGGGAGAAAATATTTGCAAATGACAAAGGATTAATCTCCAATATGTACATATAGTTTTTAAATAAAAAAAGAGGGAAAGCACACCAGCATATATATATTTGTATAAATGAAGAGAAGTGTTATTTGAAAAGATGTATCCCAAACTGGTAGTAGATGTTCAAAGATTAGGTCAAACATTTGTCAAGGGCCAAGCCATGTGCTTTATAAACATCTCCTTCAATCCTCACAATCACCCCAGGAAGCCAGCCCTGCTTGTGGAACTCCATTTTCCAATATGGTGGCATGGAGGTGGGAAGTCACATGTCCAAGGCCACGCATCTGAGCTGGGACTGATTCCTAAGCCAGTGCATGTATCTCTCCACTAGGCTGACCTCAGACCCTCTTGTTGGGTCCATTGGGAATGGCCAGTCCAGGGTCTGAGAGAAAATGACTCATGGCTGGAGACTACAGCCATGAGTAAAGCAGAGCTGAGCTGGGGCAAGAACAGCCCGATGAAGGGGCTGAGTGGGAGTCCAGGCCCCACCTCCGAGGCCCCGCTTTCACTGCACACTTTGGCCAAAGCTGTAGTAAGTCAGGCCACTGTCTGTGCAAGGAAAGCAAATGACAACACCGGGCTGTCCCTGTCAAGTCTAACGTCCCTGTCACGTTAGACTTCACGCTAACCCCCATCTGCGTGAAGTCTGGGAGGGGCTGGCTGGAAAGCAGGGTGCCTCCATGCATCTCCTCTCTGAAGCCTGGCTCTCTGGAAGGAAGGGAAGTGCCTGGGTCAGGGTGGGGGGCGGTGGTAGGAAGAGAGGATGGGAGGGGTCAAAAAGGAGGGCTCTGGGCTTCCCTGGTGGCGCAGTGGTTAAGAACCCGCCTGCCAATGCAGGGTACACGGTTCAAGCCCTGGCCCGGGAAGATCCCACATGTTGTGGAGCAACTAATGGTGGCAACCACCATTCTACTCTCTGCTTCTATGAGCTCGACTCTTAGATTCTTCTTATAGGTAGCATCATGCAATATTTGTCCTCCTGTGTCTGGCTTATTTCACTTTGCATAATGTCCTCCAGGTTCATCCACGTCGCTGTGAATGACAGCATTTCCTTCTTTTAAGTGGGTTTCACGAGGATAGAGGCCAAATCTGCACTGTTAATTACTGAATCTCTAGCCCCCAGCACGGTGCCCAGACATAGCAGGTGCCTGATAAATGTGGAAACGTGGATCCTGCATTAAAAATAAAGTTTCCACAGTGTTACAACTATAACGAATACACGGAAATACTTGGTGATTCAGGATCTTGCTTCACTTACGCCTTTAACTACTGTTTATCTTATTTATCCTCTATGATGTACGTGGCTTTTCCAAACACTGGGAGTACAGCGGTGACAAAACAGACATCATCCTTGTCTTCAAAGACAAAGCGCACTGTCAAGAATGGAGGGGCCTCACAGTGGAGCTGTGGAAGCTGAGGTCTTTTACAAATGTAGCACAGCGGGTGTCTGCTGGTGCCTGGGCTCAGGGTCCTTCATGCCTCCCAGGGAAACCCATGTATATTTCCCCACTCTCTTCAGATTTCTGATTATCAGGGCATTTCCCTGCGGTCTCCATCAAGGGAGCCTGTTGGACGCCATGGAAAAATACTCAGGCTGAAGTCAGAAAAGAATTGGGTTCTAATCTAGCCTCTTCCCCTCTCAGAGCCCCGCAAACCTGGGGAAGTCACTCAGACCCTCTAAGCCGTACTTTCTTCATTAGCAAGAAGAGGTTGATCCTATATCATGGGGTTTTGGTGATGATTCAGTAAAGCCAGGCACATCATGCACCAGGCTCACGGCTGAGCCCGTGGCACCTACTCCACAGAGGCAAGGTTCCCCCCTCCTCTCTTCTCTCATTGTGTTCTCCCATTAAGGGCTTTTTTGCATTTCGGGGCCTCAGGGAGGACCTTGGTCATCCTGCTGTCCCCAGGGTAGATAAGGAAACGCAACTCTAACGAAGCTTCTGGGATTTCTGATAGAGTTCATTTCTTGATCAGCAATCACCTGAGTTTTGAGAAACAGACAAACCCAATACATTCGTTTGTCTGTTTTTCCAATGCCCCACGAGGCTGATTTTTCTTTAAAGACAAAGAATCACATCGCCACTTAGATGTTTAAAAATGCTTGTCTCCTTCCTTTTTTCTTTCCTTGTCATTTGTTTCTCTCTGAGCTGGTTGGTGATATTCTCTTTCTCTCTTTTTCTTTTCTTTTCTTTTTTTTTTTTTTGTGGTACGCAGGCCTCTCACTGTTGTGGCCTCTCCCGTTGCGGAGGACAGGCTCCGGACGCGCAGGCTCAGCGGCCACGGCTCACGGGCCCAGCCGCTCCGCGGCATGCGGGATCCTCCCAGACCGGGGCACGAACCCGCGTCCCCTGCATCGGCAGGTGGACTCTAAACCACTGCGCCACCCGGGAAGCCCTCTTTCTCTCTTTTTCTAATCATCATCGTCGTCGTCATCCTCTGCCTTTCTAGTGAGTACATTTTTCAGGGAGTCATATGACATAATTTAATACTCTTTACAAATGTACATCCGAAGTGTGGGGGCATGACCTGAATGGATTTGCTGGTGCATTTTTTATTTTCTCCTTTTTCGTTCCTGGATGTTTGCCAGGAAAGAATGAATTGCAGCTAGGAACAAAAAGAAGAGATTTGGAGAATATGCCTTTTCCAGACTCATAGACAGAACTGTCTACTTGGCCTCTCCCGAGGGATGTCCGACTGGCATCTCAAATCCGAGGAGCCCCAAACTAGACCTCCACGCACCTGCTCCACCATATCTTTCCCATCTTTGATGACAACCCCGTCTTCCCGGTTGCCTGGACTCATCTTTGATTGCATTTTCTTTCACACCCCACATCCAGTCTATCAACTAATCCTGTTGGCTCTACATTCAAAACATATCTGGAATCTAAGCAATTTTCACTGTTTCCTCTGCTCCCACTGTGATCTCACTCACCATTACCCCTCACCTGGATTTCCATCAAGTCTCCCAAATCATCTCCTTGCTTCCTCTTGGTCTGTTCTCAACGCAACAACCGGAGGGAACCATTTGAAACATAAGTCAAACTGCATCTTTCTTATCTTTCCTTTGCTTGCAATGTTGCTCCAACTCACTCAGGCGAGAAACCTGATTTCTTACAACTGGTGTCGCGTTATCTCTCTGACCCATTTCTCATTCTCTGTGGTCATAATAACTGTAATACCTAAAGGTGATCACGTGCCAGAGGCTAAGGCTGAAGATGTATTGCTTGCTCAATTCCCATAACAATCTTATAAGATAGGTACTATCGTGATCCCAGTTTTACAGGTGAGGAAATTGAGTCACAGAGCGATTAGGTGGCTTGCTTACAATCTACTTCTTGGAAGTGATGGGCCAGGATTCCCACCCACACACTCTTTTGTCATCCACTATTTTTAGCATCACTAAGTGAATCTTGCCCGCAGCAATTACCACTGTGGTGTAAAAGGAACAGGATTGAGCTCTAGCTTCACCACTCACTAATCGTGTGACTTTAGGCAGGTCACTTTACCTTTCTGCATCTTAGTTTTTCACCCATAAAATGGGATTTATAATAGCGTTGGTATTATTATATAATAGGGTGGGTATTATCATCATGATACGTGAGAGGGTTGGAAAAATGCCTCTCACACATTTAGGATGCCATTAGTACAAGATCTCTCTTTGTCCCTGTCTCCTCCCCTAAAGAAATGGTGAAATGGTATATTCATCCAAGGGACAAGACATTGAAAAGAACATCCTTCTGATGCCAGCTGCCAGAGTACACAGAGATTTCAAGACTCCCAGAAACACAAAGCACTCCATCATTTCAAGTAGCTTCAGGATCCTTATTATGCCTTTGACAGAAGGACATTTGGAGTTTCCTGTCCATGTCCAATAATTCACATTTTCTATGGGGCATATCAATTATGCATCCACTTACTTCTATTAATATTTCAGGCTTCATAAGCATCAGTAAAACATACATTAATTAGAAGTTTGCAATCAGATCATCCTTCCCCCATCTCCTCCCGCCACCAGCCTTATTTCCAAAGCCAAGCATTAGAGTGTATGGTCCACAGTCATAAATTATTGAGTACCATCCTTGCAGGGCAGGGGTGTGCCCCCCCACATCGGGTCAGAACCATTGGTTCAAAGAACCCTGGTAAGCAGTCACTGAGCAAAAAAGGCAACCAAACTCTATTGTTTTTCCTTTTTAAAAAGAAATTAAAATTATTCATGAAGTGCGGCTCAGCTGAACACTTGGATCTCTTTCCCTGACAGCAGGGACAGATTTCCTGGCCAGCACTGGCTGATAAGGAATTTGTTAAATTGGTTAAAAGCGAACATCTCCTCCAGGGGAGGATGTTATTACACTTAATGTTTAGGGAGTCTTGGCAGCCCCTGCTGAGAGGTTGCCGAACAAATTACGTTAGGTCAGTACTTTTGCGCTTGACAGGACGAACAGGTGGCCCACATCTGTACTGTACACATCTCTATTCACCCGGATCAAGTGCAATGCAGGTGTACACTCTTCAGATCTCCAAAGCATGGACTGACCAGCACGTTCAATAGGTCCTCTGACAGCACACGTGCAGTCACCGGGAACAGCAGAATTGGGGCACTGCTCTCACTTGTGCGGCAAGCTGAGAGCCAGGGCACCTATAATGGTTTTCTCCCAATTAGCAGATTAGGCAGAGGACAGGAAGGAGGCTGATGCTAGCTCTCAGAGCGCCCACTATGTGCTCAAATGCCCACAAGCACAATGAGAACAATGGAAGCGGGCTGAGAGGTTAATGCGAACAAGAAACCCAAGGCAGGACAGCCGGGACACACAGGTCTTAGTGATGGAACCAGGCTTTGAACACACGTCTGTCTGGCTCCAAAGTTTTCAAAAATCCTTTCGTTCATGACCCAGATCACAAGATAAAGTGTGATGAGCTTTGTCAGTCAACAAATGGCCAGGGGTTTCTGTTGTAAATCGATCCGTGTTTCCAACTTTTCATGGACAGATAAGTGGTGGTCCTCTCCATTCTAGAAGAAAAAGGATTTTGGTGGCTGCAGGATTCATCCCATGTGCTTCTACTTTTCTTGCTCTTCTAAAGGCTTTTGCTCTAGGAATTCCAACAAAGGCAACGCCATCACCTGCCATGTTCCTCCCTAATGATGCGCTGTCTTTTGAATTCTTGGCTTCCCTTCCCCTCTGTACACAGACCTTGGCTTCAGTCATTCCTGCCCTGAGCGCAAGTCGGATCAAGCCTGAAAGGTCTTTTGCAGATTTAAGAGTTACCGATCCAACCGCAGAAGCTCGACAGCGCTCTGCACCCACCATTAAAGGCAGGGGGTTTCGACAATTGCCCTGTGCCCTGCACTTCGGTTGAACGTGACCTGTGTGAATCCTTTATCAGTTCATGAATCACCCAAGTTTACTTGAAACGTGATCTTCAGTTTTGGTTTCTGACATGCCATCCTTCAGCAACCTGTGCCAACTGGAAAGGATCTGGTTAAAATCCCTTATAAAACAGGTGCTTTTATAAATTGCCAATGGCTGTGAAAATTGGTGCTACCTTTTAGGAAAAAAAGTTGGGACACTAATCAAGAATTCTTAAGACTGTTCCATGCTGTTTTACTCAGTAATTTGACTTCTGTTGATTTATTGTAAGGGAATCCTTCTTTTTTTTTTTTTTTGCAGTACGGGCCTCTCACTGTTGTGGCCTCTCCCGTTGTGGAGCAACAGGCTCCAGACGCGCAGGCTCAGCGGCCATGGCTCACGGGCCCAGCCGCTCTGCAGCATGTGGGATCTTCCCGGACCGGGGCACGAACCCGTGTCCCCTGCATCGGCAGGCGGACTCCCAACCACTGTGCCAGCAGGGAAGCCCGGGAATCCTTCTTATATCCTTGTATTATTTATTGAGCGCCTTCTCTGTGCCAAGCCAGAGTTGACATAGACTTCTCATTTATCCTCAACACTGCCACAGGGCAGGTAAAAATATCGTACCCACAGAAACATAAGGAAACTATAGTTCAGAGAGGTTGAGTCACTTGTCCAAGTCCTTCAGCTGCTGGGCAAGAAAGGATTCAGGTTTCAGCCCCAAACACTTTCCTTTAGACAAATTTTGCCCATGCAGTTGGCCACACTCCAGAGCAATGCTATTTTGGAAGCTCCATTTAATAAATTAAAATGAGTTTTACGGGCAGATGAGTAATTATCTGACTTGAACCCAATTAAAAATTGAGTCCATTCTGCCTGAGTTAGAGGGATTCTTTTGATGAATTCTGGACAAATGGATTTCTCCTTTTAACCAGAACTCCAAAGTCCAGATGGCCAGGCTGTCTTCTGTACAGAGTGTCCACATGGGTTTGCATGACGGACCCACCCACACCCACTTGTCCACATGACTACATGGCATATATGTGCACCAATCAGGGAAAAGACTCTTGACTCCTGCAACCAGACCTTACATTCTCAGCAGCTAAGTTGTTTAATTGGAACGTATTTCTTTTCAGAAGTTCAGTGAAATTCAGAGGGCCTGAGCTTTAGAATTTCTAGACCTGAGTTTGTAAGTGGGCTCTGCCATTTAGCAGTTGTGTGACCTTGGGCAAGTCACTTCACCCCAGCAGCATCGTTTCTTTCATCTATAAGTGATGGAATGAGTGGTCGGGGACTTTGGTAGCAGTTAACAGAAGCTAAGCCTGGGTGTCATAAGGAAGCTCACCACCAGAGGACCAGTGAGTCATTTTCAGAACCATGAAGCAGCTTCAGCTACCCAAATGTCCCAGCAGAACTAGTCGTCATCACTCCCAACATCACTAAGAGCCTTCATGGTCCTCAGCACCGGCCCTGGACATTGGGTGTGCTGTTAGCCTGGGAACTTGAAGGAAGCCAGCACCACAGCCATCATCCGTTTTCAAAATGGATTTCACTTGTCCGCAGTTTCTTGATGCCTACAGCTCCAGTTCCACTTTGGAGTTGGTGCAACAGATTGGCAGAGCTTGGCAGCCACCGAGACCCATGAAAGTGGGTATTTGGCATTTTTATCTTCTGAAGTGGGAGGTGGGCTCTGCCTCAAAAGGTGGGAAAATGTTCTGGGTGAAGAAAGGAGCTTCAGGTGCTGGGTAGCTAAAAAGTGAACTCACTACCAATGTAAATAATCGTTCCCATTGCTTTGTTTCATTCATTCATTCCACAAGTGTTTACTGAGTACCTATTATGTGCCAGGCACTGTGCTAAGGCTGGGCTACTGCTGGGAAATAAAGACTTATTGTGAAGATTTACATTGCTGCTCAAAACAACAATGTTACTGACATGGATTTTCATTTTTTGAGCTCATGGGTTGTGCCAGGCGGGGTGCTGGTCACTTGTCTGTTTGTCTCACTGTACAAGTTAATGAAACGTTGTCTCCAAAAGATCACAGTGCTATGATAGCTACAAGATGATACCCAATAGCTGGTGCACAACAAAAGTGAATTTTCTCTCTCCTCAGCCCAACAGTGTCAAACTCTGATCCCGAGAGATTAGGTTTTCTTGCTTTTCTTTTAGACATCAATGAGCTTAAAAATCAAAACATGGAAACCTGGCGATTTTGTCTAAATGCATGATGTCAGCTGCTCCAGCTCAATCACGGAGTACCAGCTGCCAAGCAGGTGACAAATGGGATGAAGGGCTCCGGGGCATTGACGTGCTGCTTGAAAAGGCTTGCCGTGTGCAGCCTTGGATCATCTGTCGCCAGACCCCTCCCTGTGCTAAGGGATATAATTAAAGGCACGTTTCTATTTGGGAAGTGACAGACCGAGCCGGCTTTCGGGGCTGCCACATCGGTCATCCCAGCTTGTTGCTATCTTGGGACCTGGGCTCGGAGCATGGTTCTCCCTAAATCCTTAATGCCCTGAGACTCAGTTAACTCAATTCTACAATTGTCACAAAAACAATACCCAGTCCTGGGGTTGATGAGAAACTTAGACAAGGCTAGCAAAGCGCCTGGCTTACCATATTATTGCATGATTTTAGTCAAGTCACTTAGCCCTTTGGGCCTCCGTTTCCTCATCATTAAGCAGAGATACCTCTTCCAGCCCATCTCATGGGAACGGTATAAGGCTAAGCAGAGAAAGCAGATATGCCAACACTTTAAAAATTCCCTTCTGAGGATGGAGCTACTCCTTTGCTTGATATAACAGGAAGGGAAAATGCCATCTTGGACTGTGTCTTCACTCCAAAGCCTGCCTCTTGGTAACGGGTGACTTGTTATCTGAGCACCACTTGGTCTTCTGTAAAACAGGGCTCTCTGCCTACCTCTTAGGGTTACTGTGACAATCAGGTAAGGAGATGCATGAGAAAGTTCCATCAATTATTGTGTGTTCTCCCAACGACACATGGTAGAGTGGTCAAGCTCCCAGACTCTGGGTTCAGACCTCACCTTGTTTCCTCACTGGCTGTGTGACTTCAGGCCAGTCACGTAAGTGACCTGGGCCCAGCCTCAGTGCTCCCCACACTCTGACGAGAATTTGAAACTCCTGGGGATCTCGTATAAAATGCAGATTCTGCTTCGGGAGGTCTGGGCAGGGCCTGAGATGCTGCGTCTCCAACAGGTTCCCAGGGGATGTTGATGCTGGAAGTCTGAGGACCCCAGTCTGAGTAGCGTGGGGTCAGGTGTGACAGATTCAAGCCCTGGGCCATCGGGGAGTATTCAGATTTGGGAGCAAGTTGACAAATTAATAGGCTGATGTGAGGATCAAAGGATACCGTGAATTTAAAGTCCTGAATCCACAAATCTTGGCTCAGCAAAGCGTTCCTCACATCAGCTGTCATTCACGGAGACGCTCCTATGAGAATCAATGGGAAGCAACTTTCTATATGTCAGTCAACGTGCTAAGTACTCTGACATGCAAGCATCTTATTTACTCGTTACAACAGCCCTATGAGGTGGGAACAACTGTTCCCCTATTTTGCAGATGTGAAAATGGAGGCTCAGAGAGGTTAAATTATTATCAATCTAACAATTCTTTTAATGGACATGGTAGATATTCCCCTTCTTTGGCTTTCTCATCTTCCTCTTTTAATAAAACCACCAAGGGTCTGAGAAGATCCAATCTGTCCCCAGCCCCTGTTACTGCCACGTGGGAGCAGATGTGAGGGCACCAGCTATATTCACCCTCCTTTTTATTCCTTCCTGCAGCCACGGTTTCTTTAGCATCCACTATTGCAAAGCACTGTGGATAAAGTAGGGGAAAAGACATTTTTCCGGCCCTCATGGAGCATACAGTCTAGGGGGACTCAGACATTAACCAAAGTAATGCCACAGATAAACAGGATTCCAATTTGTTGAAAGGAGTTATGAAAAAAAAAAAGATGTGGGTGTTAAGAAAATGGGGAATTTGATTGAGACTCTGTGAAAGCTTCTGTGTGGAGGTGACCCTGAAATGATATGAAAAAGGTGAGTAGGAGTTAGCTAGTTCAAGGGGAAGGGTAATGGGCACTCCAGCCAAAGAGAACAGCTTGTGCAAAGGCCCTGTGGCAGGAGGAGCATGGCACATGAAACCAAAGAAGGCACATGTGGCAGGGGCAAAGGGAGGTGTGAGCTGAAACTGGAGAGGTGTCGGGGTCAAATCCCAGAGGGCTTCACAGAGCATGTCAAGGATTCCAAGGCTTTGTCTAAAGAGCCGTGGGCAGCCATTGCCTATTTTAAGCAAAGGAGGAGTGAACAGATCAGGCACAAATTTTGAAATTGCTCAAAGGGATTGATCAGAAGGATCTGGGAGGAGGAATTGAGCAGAAAGAGAAAGAGGAATGAGGAAACTATAGCTGTAGTCCGTGCAAGAAAAGATGGGGACCAGGCTGGGGTGACCCAGGCAACAGCAATGGGGAGGAGGGGCCTTCGGTAGAATGTACATGGGAAGTAAAGAAAAATGATGGGGCTTGGTCATGAGGTCACTGCTAGAAGCACAGTAACAAAGTTGGGGGGCTTCCTGAGTATCCCCCAATATTAGGGGGGATGATCCTAGTGATCACCTTGTTCTACATCTTCCTTAGGGGCCAACAGGTCCCAAGAGGGGACTTATCCAATGTCATACAGCTAGATGGGCGAAGGCAGGGTGCAGGACCAGTTCTGAGATGATGTATGTGCTGAAATCGGTTCTCCCTTTAATGATGCTGTTAGAATCTCTATTCTCAGGATTCCAGGTAATCCGTCTTCCCCTCAGCTGTGACCTTTTGCTAGAACCACAAGCAGAAGCTTGAGGTTCAATGCAGGAAGACTTGGGTTCAAACCCCAGTGGTGCTTGTAAGTAGCTGCTCTGGAGAAGCGCTTGTCTATATGAAACTAAGGATGTGCACAGGAATCTTCATTGCAAAACTGCTCTTGGTAATAAAAAAAATTGGAATCTACCTGAAAGTTCATCAGTAGAAAGAATAAATAGAATATGGTATATTTATACGATGGAATGAAACATGATCAGCAAAAGGAATGTATTTACATCAGCCGGAGAGGTAAATCTCAAAGGCATATTGTTGAGTAAAAATGTGAGTTGCCTAAGGATAAATTCTGCATGATACCATTTATGTAAAAAAAATCACAGAGGATACCATATATTTCATGGACATATTTATGAGCATGTGAAATAAAAAAAGGTCTGGAAGTTCTGAGGTTCTTAACATTGTTTGGAGGTGGGAGATTTTTATCTGCACATTTTAACTTTATAAAAGGGAAATAGATTCATTTATTATAAGAAGAAAAACTCTGGCTGTATGATCTCAAACAAATAATATAAACTTTTCTGAGCCCCTGTCTTGTCACTTTATAATTGTACAAATGTTTACTGTGTTGTCTGTGTAAGTTGCATGAGCCCCTCCCTCGGAGGAGCCAGTCTCCTGGACAGAAAATGAGTCATTGAACAGAGAGAACAGACAAGACAGGTATCAGGGGCCCCAAAGAAGGGTCACCACCCAGCCTGGGGTACAGGGAAGGGCCCCCTGGAGACTGGATTGAACTGCACTTTGAAAGGCAAGAAAGTATTAGCCAGTTTCAGGATGGTGGGGACAGGTGATGCAAGCAGGAAAAACAGTGAGCGCTCAGTGTCAGGCTGATTAATTACCATTTAATGTGAAATGAAAAAAACATGCTGCTACTATTCTAAGTTTGTTTTATTGCTTTTTGAAAGCCAACACCATCAGTAGGGCAGGAATTTATATTTAGCACAGCAGGCTGTTTTGAGGAAAGCATCCAGCATATAGTAGGTGCATAACAGATGCTAATTCCCATCTCATCTGGTGTCTCATGTAACCCACTGTAGTGGGCTGAATAACGGCCCCTAAAGATAACAGGTCCTAATCCCTGGAACCTGTTTATGTACTTTATTTGGGATGTGGTTAAGCTATGGGTTTTATGATTAAGGAGGTTATCCTGAATTATTCCGGTGGGTCCTAAATGCAATCATAAGTGTCCTTGTAGGACAGCAGCAAAAGGAGAGAACACAGACACACAGGAGAGGAGGAGGCAATGTGACCAAGGAGGCAGAGAGAGGTTGAAAGATGCTGACCTTGAAGACCGGAGTGATGCAGCCACAAGCCGAGGAACGCCAGCAACCACCAGAAGCTGGAAGAGGCAAGGAAGGATCTCTCCTAGAGCCTCTGGAGGGAGCAACAGCTTGAGTTCAGCCCAGTGATAGTGATTTTGGACTTCTGTCCACCAAGTTTGTGGTAATTTGCTACAATAGCCACAGGAAACGAATGCATCCACCTCTATTATCTGCAGTTTTCTTTATCCTTACTGCATTGTAGCAAAGATAGCCAATAAATGCATTTGCAGTAAGAATGTGAATTCTTGGTCTCCTAGGAGAATGATGCTTAGTTCAATTGAGCATTTCAGACACTAGAACAGCGTTGAGTTCTGGCCATAAGGCCAGTTTGAAATATTTGTTGCATTATCTGGAGGAAACTGACAGCCGTGGGGGAGGTTCCTGGGGCCTTATCCAGGTAAAACCATCATCTGAGGCTGTCTTAAGGACTGGACTGGGATGGAGAAGCAGAGGCATCCACAAGAGGAAGATGAATTCAGCTTCGTGGAGCAAATACAAGGAGTAAGACACAGATGGAATAGAACAAGCCATGACAGATAAATAATTGTTAACGAATGTGGACTGTTCAGCTACTGGGTGTGGGCCATTGTACTAAGAAGCTACACCTGTTCGATCATCACATTCTTATTACTCTTAGGGAAGCCTGTTTTACAAATTAGGGATCTTAGGCTCAGTGAGTCTGCCCAAGGTCACAGAGCTGGAAGGGGCGGTGCCAAGCTTTATACCCAGGTCTTCTGGATTTCAAAACTAGCTTTCTCGAAGTTGGCTGAAGGCTGGGGAAGGTGTTCCAGGTGTACCTGACTGGGGGTCGCATTTCTTACGTCCTTTCACTTTATGTCTTGCAGATCTGCCTGCTACCCAGAAGCCTGATTCTCATGCCAATGTTTTCCAGGTTTTTTTGTTTTTTTAGGTAGACTCATGCCAACCAGAGGTGGTCCAATTATTTCTGGAAGTTCATTTGGGCTAATTCATTAGACTGGAGCTGAGGAGGAGTGAGTGTGGTGTGTGTGTGTGCGCGCACACATGTACATGCACACATGAACACATATTTGGTCTTATCAGCTCCCTTGTCTACGGCTGCGCTAAACTACTGTCTTTTGGGGAAGAACATTGCCATTTGGTGTCAAGCTGATTAATTCCTGCTGCAGCTCTAATGAAAAACCACATTTCTGTCCCAACCTTGTTACCTTCCATATTTTCTGTGAGTTTTTTCTTCTTTATCTAGCTTCAGAATCTGAACAGCTTTTGTAATCTTCGAAGAAGTCTGTAGGACTTTCTTAGGTGACTCTTTCTGAGAAAATGGGGGGGAAATTACATTGCTCCGGCTTCTCACGAATATGAGGTTGTGGGTAGCTCCTCAAATTATGGGCCATTTGAAAGGTAATCTCTTGTTATCATAATTTACTAAATCTTGAGTCTGATTCTGGCAGTTCCTAATGTAGTTCATGGAAAGATCGTCATAGCTAATACCAAATTGGCTTTGTGTCAGTTGCATTTTACATATATTAACTCATTTTAAACTATGCAACCATTCTGTGAGACAGGTACTATTATTAACCCCATATAAAAGATGATTCAGCTCAGATTCAAAGAGGATAAGAAAACTTCCGAAGGCCACACAGCTATTAATGCTAGGATTTGGATTCAGCGGTTCTTTGGAAGTGAAAATAGCTTTATTTATTTATTTTTTATTACACAGAAAATTCTTGGTAATAGTAGAAACTTCAAATAATACCGGAAAGAATAAAAAGACAAAAAAACTCACCGAAATTCCCAGCAGTCCTAAATAACTTATTAACCACTTTCAATATTTTAAAGAGCATATTTCCAGACATCTTTCTAGTGCTTAAAGAAACACACACCTCTGTACTTCACAGGAGCGGGATTATATGATACAGGATGCTCTGTCATTTGCTTTTCCGCCCAGATGATGGTGATTATAATGGACAAGTAAAGCAGAACCAGAATAGGAGAAATATATCCCGCATCAAAGTGATGAATACAAGCTCAGTGTTCTCACAGCCTAAGTGTTAAGTGCTAACCCCGGGGAGAGGGGTGTTGGAGGGGGGGGCCGTATGAGAACAGAAGGAATCTGTGCTAATTCCCTGGGCCTTACTCACTACATTCCTTGACCAGAATTCATCCAACCAACTATCTGTACCACAAACAAACATGTTCCCAGCTGCCCTCTTTCCATGGCCATTCAAGCCCAAATACTATTTGCGTACAGTCTACGCATTGATCATCTTCTAATCAGGGAAAACCGCTTCCAGAATAACTCTGAGCCATCAAAGGCTGGAATCAGAGGTAAAATGATGGGGGCGGTTGCTGTCCATTTGACTCAGATGAAGCCTCCACGTGTTGTATCATTTCTAAGTTGAAGTAGAAAAAGTCAAAAATGACATTAGGGAGGAATATTCATTTAGGCCAGTTCCTGGATTTTTCTGTCTAATGGAATTCCTCTCTGCACACTTATTACCTCATCTCCGAAAAAACTAGATTTGAAAGTAGTCCTGACGGTGCTTCAGGAAACAGGCAATTTTATCATCTCAGGGAGGTCACGTGGTATGACTATCTGAATAACTAATGTCTGTTGCCACGTATCAGGCATCAGGCACTTGGAAGCAGCTTGCATTCCACCCTGAGGACACCCTGGTGTGGTAGTACTGTGGTCATGAACATTGAGTAGGTGAAGAGGCTAAGGCTAAAAGTGGGTGGGTGACCCCTCTCCCCCAGGCTACCCAGCCAGCAAGTGGCAGAGCCAGGAGTTGGATCCAGGGCTCTCTGAGTCAGATCTGCCCTTGGAGTTGCTATGCTGCTATGCTGGTATTGATACATAGTAGGTATCATCTCAACACATTTTCCCTTCCTTTCCCCTTCCATAGGGGGCTTTTAATGAGGAGAAACTTTATGTCTTCATCATCTGATTTCATTTTTTCAAAGCACTCGATTGAAGTATGATTGACATACAAAAATCTGTGCATACTATTCGCAATAGCCAAGACATGGGAACAACATCCACTGACAGATGAATGGATAAAGAAGATGTGGTATATAGATATATACAATGGAATACTATCCAGCCATAAAAAAGAATGAAATAATGCCATTTGCAGCAACATGGATGGACCTAGAGATTAGCATTCTAAACGAAGTAAGTCAGAAAGAGAAAGACAAATACCGTATGATGTCACTTATACGTGGAATCTAAAATATGATACAAATGAACTTATCTATGTAACAGAAACAGACTTACAGACATAGAGAACAGACTTGTGGTTGCCATGGGGGAGGGATTGATTGGGAGTTTGGGATCAGCAGGTGCAAACTATTATATATAGACTGGATAAAAAACAAGGTCATACTCTATAGCACAGGGAACTACATTCAATATCCTGTGATAAACCATAATGGAAAAGAATATGAAAGAGAATGTATGACTATATATAACCGAATCACTTTGTTGTACAGCAGAAATTAACACATTGTAAATCAACTCTACTTCAATCAAATAAATTTTATAAAAAACAAAACCAAAAAGCTGTGCATGTTTAACGCATACAACTTGATGAGTTTGGAGATACACACCCATGAAACCAACACCACAATCTATACCATAAGCGTAACCATCATTTCCAAAACATTTCTCTCACTCAATTAATTACCACTATTATTTTGCGGTAAGAACATTTAACATAAGATCTACCCTCTCAGCAAGTTTTCAGCTATACAGTACAGTATTGTTAACTCCAGGCACGACGCTGTCCTGGAGATCTCTAGGACTGATTTGCGTTGCGTAACTGAAACTTTGGACGTTCTGACTCATACTTCTCATTTCCTCCTCCCTAGCCCCTCAGCATTCTATTCTCCGCTTCTATGAGTTACTACTTTAGATTCCTCATATAAATGGGATCATGCAGTATTTGTCTTTCTGTGTCTGGCTTATTTCACTGAGCATAATGTCCTCCAGGTTCATCCATGTTGCTGCAAATGTCAGAATTTCCTTCTTTTTTCAAGCTGAATAATATTCAATAATAATATTCAACTTTATATATATATATATACACACACACACACAGTGTGTGTGTGTGTGTGTGTGTGTGTAATACATACACCACATTTTCTCTTTTTTTTGAGGGTGTGTTCATTTTTAAATTCAGGTATACTAGATGTACAATATTATATAAGTTGCAGGTGTACAACATAGTGTTTTACAATTTTTAAAGAATTATATTCCATTTACAGTTATTATAAAATATTGACTATATTCCCTGCATTGTACAACATATCCCTGTAGCTTATTTATTTTACACATTGTAGTTGTACCTCTTAACCCCCCACCCATATCTTGCCCCTCCCCCCTTCCCTCGCCCCACATTTCCTTTATCCATCCGTCACTTAATTGTCATGCCACTCTTCAGTATTGATGTGCAAATTATAAACGAGCAGTTTGAGATCCCCAATCACGTTACCTGCGCATGGTGCCTGATCTCTGCCCGGGCAGAATAAGACAGCACTGGATCAAATCCATACTTAGCAGCCTTGTTCACCTGTAACTTTACCTCTCTGAACCATTTCTTCATCTGTTAAATTGGAGCGATAACCCCTGTGCCTCCATCAAAGCGTCTTGGTGTGGATTAAATGAGATGATGCATAGTTTAGGGACTTGCATATGGTGGGCGTGAACTAGATGTTAATACTTAATCTCTTTGGAATCACAGAGGCCTGTGCATTCATCACAGGATGGGGCTCTTCCCTGGAGGTCAATGCAACCCTGGGGAAAGGATTTATCCAGCACTGGGGCTAAGGTTAGAAATCAGAGACTCAGAAATCGACGACAAGGCAGTTATGGCCATAACTTCTCCACTTGGTTAAGGCATTCAGGCGCTTGGGCCTCAGTTAACTCACCTATGAAATGGGGAGAATAAAAGCTTCCTTGCAGGGCCACTGAGAGGATAAAATGAGGTGACACTTGTACTAAGCCCAGAACTGTCCCTCAATCTTGACGGCTTCTCTCCTCCTCCTTATAAGTAACTGATCTTAGTTGCCAAATACCTGTCCTGGGATTTGCCCTCACATTTCGTGTCTGCTCCGGGTTAAAGAAAATTATGCTCCTGTCTTCTCGCATATTGGAGCTGCAGCTAGTTCTGAGCCTGGGGATTTAACGTCTTTGCAAATTGCCCGATTCTGACATTTACCGTCCTCTGCTTGTATGCGGCTGGTTCCTGTGCAGAGAGACAGCTGCGGACTTTGTTCTGAGCAGAGGCCATGCACGCTGCAGCCTGTTTGTGGGGCAGGAGGGAGAGAAGGTCTGGGCTCTCTTTTTTTTTTAAGTCACAAAACTGTCAGTAGTGGGTCTCATCATTGTCTCTCATCTGGGATGCTGTAACTGGTCTCCTGAGCCCATGCTTGCTTCTTCCAGTCTTTTCTCCATACAGCTGCCAATTGCTCTGAGAATCCTTAAAAATGCCCCATCGCATCTTGTTGCTGCTCAAAACCTTCCAGTGGCTTCCACTGGTCTCAGGATAAAGATGAAATCCTTCCCAGGGTTCATAGTGAGAAGGAGAAACTTTCTCTTTCCTCTTTAGTCAAGCCACACTGGCCTGCTTTTTTCAACTTGATTTTGCGTATTTCCTTCCACTACAGGGCCATTTCACATGCTAGTTTTCCTTTGGGTGGAGGTGCATTGGGGCATTTTGGGTTAGAGGAAGAGGCACAGTCAATAAGGTAGGACATGCAGAGGCCCAACGCCCTGAAAACCGCACACGGCCGCCATATGCAATTTAACAGTAGGTTACAACGTACAATTTTATTTTTCCAAATTACACACATTCAGATGCTCAAATCAATATACCTCTTGTTTGCTTGCTCTCACTCTCTCCTTTAAGATTTTCTAATTCATTCTCTTTTGCTCTCTGTCTCTCTGGGTCCCCGTTTTTCTGATCCCCTAAACCTGTACTTAATTTGCCAGTCGAGAATTCTGGAGTCAATCATGGGCTTTTTAGAAAAAAGAAGGAGGAATTGAAAGAGAACAGAACAAGGAACATTTAAAGAAGACAGGAGGTCTCTGGAACAATACCACCATCATCGTCATGATCATTTTTTAAATACTAGTGACAATAATGACAAAATCACCCACATGCTGGCTATATAGAGTGAAGCAGGTTCTTCACTGGATCCTTCTCAGAGCTCTTTAAGGAAGAACTCTTATCATTTTATAGGCAAGAAAAGCTAAAGGTTGTGTTGATGCCCAAGGTCACCAAGCAGCTGGAGACGGAATTCACATTCAGATCACCTGACCCCAAAGCCCAGGCTCTCAACCCAAAGCTTAGCTCAACATGCACATTTGGGTTCCTGAGACCAGGAGGTCCCTCTAATAAATATTAGAGATCCGCTTTGACCTGGAGCCTCGGGTTGCAAGGATGGGAGGATCTCAGACACATCTGAGTTGAAGACCTTGCATGTTACAAAGCAAGAAAGGGAGGCGCTCAGAACAGGCCTGGGGTGCACCGGGGTGTGTGTCAGTTTCCTAGGGTTGCTGTAACAAATTACAACAAACTGGGTGGTTTAACACAACAGAAATGTGATCTCTCACACTTCAGGAGGCCAGAAATCTGAAGTCAAGGTGTCAGCAAGGTTGTTTCCTTCTGCAGGCTGAGGATCTCCTTCCCACCCCTCCTTCCTTCCCTCTCTCTTGTCACAGGGGTCAGATCCGCACCATGGTCTGAAGACTCTCCACACCTACTCCTGCCCTTTTCCCTTTATGCTTCACAGGCATCCCCCCTCAATAAATCTCTTGCACTTCTAATTTCATCTGGGCATCTGCTTCTCAGAGAACTCAAACGGACACAAGAAGAAGATGAGAATAGAGACATACATCTTCAACTTTCTTAGAACCCCTGATGCTCTGAAACTCAAGAACTCCAAGATTGTAATAACCTATAAGGGAAAAGAATCTGGGAAAAAATACATATATACACATATGTAACTGACCACTTTGCTGTACACCTGAACTAACACAACACTGTAAATCAATTATACTTCAGTTAAAAAAAAAAAAAGAAATCCAGGCTTCATGGTCCTCCATCCACGTGGATGCCTGGGCTTTCACTGCATCTGGAGCATGTAGCAAAGATGGCACCAAGGGTAGCTGGCTGGCTGGCTCCTCCCTACCTATTCCCATCCACTGCCTTGCTTCTTCCTGCTATGGAGCCTGGAAAACCTCAATACTCATTTCCCAGCCTTTTTGGGTTGAGAATTGCTTTCCCGATAAAGGAAGACAAGATGAAGCCCAGCTCTACCTCTTTCGCCACTTTTTTCAGCCTTGAATATGGACAAAGTGCCTGGACCCCCAGCAGCCACTTGAGAATGCGAGATAACAATCATGAAAGAAAGACGTAGAGAGTCGCTGAGACCCCAGCCTTGGCAAAATCAAGCCACGAACGAAGAGCAGCTGCTGCTTCACCGCTGGACTTCCTGTTACATGAGAAAAATAGACTTTTGTCTGTGTAAGCCACAGTGCGTCACTTGCAGGTCAGAACATGCCTAAATGATGCAGGTGATCTGACTTGAAATATGTGCTCTGTGGATTTGAGCCAAAGAGCTCCGGCAAGACTAGCCGCACCTTTTGGTACAGGCAGAATTTCACGGACAGAAGGGTCAGCAAGTGCCCAGATCCCTGTGCACTTGGCAGCCCATGGAGAAATACACCTGGACTTGGCATCACAGGGCTGTGGAAGACCCTTCCTTCCATTACTTTCTGTCTTTGTAGGGGATGAGCGAGATATTTGGGCTCAGTTTGTCTCTTCCCAACTTTATCTGATGAGCAGGAAGAGACAAGAGACAGAAGCTGATGTGACAGTGGGAGTTTATAAGAAAGAATATAAAGCATCACTTATCCAAGTGAGAGGGGGTGGGACCCACAAGGGATGGTCCTGGGAAGATCCCTGCAAGGGAAGACACAAAGGATCCAGCCACGCACCCCCGTGTCACGAAGGGGTTAATCTTTTTTTCTATTTAAAAAAAAATTCAAGTCCACTTTCCACGTCCCCCCAAAAGCCCACATCTCCACCAGCTGAAAGTGAATCACCCTCTCACACTCAGAGTACAATTCGATGTCATGTTTTTCACTTAATATCAGCAGTAGTAACACTCGAGCACCAAAAAAGCCCAAGTAATTATACGCCTGTTTTCTCCGCTGTTATTATTTTCATGGAACAAAGGCACCTGTCACGTTAATTATGCCCTTTTTATAAACATCTCCAGCCAGCCAACCAAAAATGCATTTGAGGGGAGGGGTTATGTGTTGGACGGAGAGGATTTGTATGTACAACAGATTTTCAGATTTTCCTTGAGTCCAACGATACCCTCGTTCACACAAGGCTGCCAAACCTTCACCCAGACCATCAGGGAAGATGATTCGCTGAACTTTAAAAAGATGAGATAAAATAAAGTATCCTTGGAGAAACAGAATCAAGAAGGAAGTCAACCAGACCTCCCTACCTGTGTTCAAAGTCACAAAAGTCACAGCATGACATTGAGGATGAGGTTTCCTAAAGAAAAATAGAAAAAAAGAAATGTGGACCTCACAGCTGTATCATCTAGGCATTGTGAAATACTCCTTGACAGGTTTTTTTTCCTACTTACGTGTAGAGGCATACCATACAGTAAACGGCACACATCTTAAGCGTACAGTTTGATTAATTTTTGGGGAAATTTTTAATTGTGGGAAAATATATAAATCCTGAATTTGCCATCTTTATCATTTTTAATTGTAGAAGTCAGTGGCATTAAATTACAATCGTGATGTTGTACAACCATCATTACTACTTTTTCCAAAATTTTTCATCATCTCAAACAGAAACTCTGAAACGTTACGTTTGGTGAATTTTTACATAACATACAATGTGTAGCCAAAATCCAGATTGAGATCGAAAACATTCCCAGCTTCCAACTGGCTCCCTTATGCTCTTCCCTGGTTAATGCCTTCCCAGAGGTAACACCAGTCTGACCTCTATCACTGTGGATTAATTTTGCCTGAAACTTAATATTAGTGGAACCAGAGAGTATGTATTAGGCTTCTTTCAATCAACACTGCCCATAAGATTCATCCGTGTCATTGCATGAATCAGTAGTTTGTTCTTTTTTTATTACATGAACATATGACAATTTATTTTTCTTCTCCATTCATTCTCTTATGAACAGACATTTGGGTTTTTTTTTTTTTTTTTTTTCCAGTTTGGGGTTATTAGAAATAAAGCCTCAGACTCATGGTCATAGAAAACAGACTTGTGGTTGCCGATGGGGAGGGAGTTGGGGGAGGGATGGAGTGGGAGGTTGGGGTTAGCAGAGGTAAGCTATTATACAGAGAATAGATAAGCAACAAGGTCCTACTGCATAGTTTGGGGAACTATACTCAATATCCTATGATAAACCATAATGGAAAAGAATATAAAAAAAGAATGTATAATATATTTATGTATAACTGAATCACTTTGACGTACAGCAGAAATTAACACAACTTTGTAAATCAAACATACTTCAATAAAAATAAATTAAAAAAAAGAAATAAAGCCACTGTGAACATTACTGTGTAAGTCTCTTAGTGAACATGGATTCTCCTTTTCCTTGGTCATAATATTAGTCTTCTAGGGCTACCATAACAAAGTACACAGACTGGGTGGCTTAAACAACAGAAATTTATCTTTTTACAGTTCTGGAGGCTGGAAGTCCCAGATCAAGGTGCTATCAGGGTTGGTTTCTCCTGAGCTTGTAGAGATGACCTTCTTCTCTCTGTGTCTTCACAGGGTCTTCCCTCTGTATATGTATCTGTCCTAATCTTCTCTTCTTATAAAAACACCAGTTATGTTGGATTAGAGTCCACCCTAATGGCCTCATTGAACCTGAAATCCCTCTTCAAAAACCCTGTCTCCAAATACAGTGACATCCTGAGGTATTGGGAGTGAGGTCTTTAATATATGAATTTGGGAGGACACAATTTAGCCCATAACAGCCACGTACATGGGACTGACATCACTTGGTCACAGGATGAGCATGTATTTAGTGTTAACAGGTATTTCCAGTTTTCCAAAGAAATTGTACCAAAGTCCCACCACTGTGTGAATTCCAGTTCCTCCACGTCCTTGACAACACCTGATGTTGTCAGTCTTTTCATTTTAGCCATTCTGGCGGCAAGGTAGCAGTATCTCATTGCAGTTTCCCAGGTACTTCTTTTTTTAAAAATAAATTTATTTATTTATTTTTGGGTGCATTGGGTCTTCGTTGCTGTGCATGGGCTTTTCTCTAGTTGCAGAGACCAGGAGCTACTCTTTGTTGCAGTGTGGGCTTCTCATTGTGGTGGCTTCTCTTGTTGTGGGGCACAGGCTCTAGGCATGGGGGCTTCAGTAGTTGTGGCACGTGGGCTCAGTAGTTGTGACACATGGGCTTAGTTGCTCTGTGGCTTGTGGAATCTTCCCAGACCAGGGCTCAAACCCATGTCCCCTGCATTGGCAGGTGGATTCTTAACCACTGCACCACCAGGGAAGTCCCCAGGTACTTCTTGAATATTAACTCAGCATCTGATTTGATAGTTCCCCTCGAGTTCATATACTCTCAGAACATATTTTGTGGTCGTACCTTGGGCGCTGTTTAGCTCACAGAGATTCCTGTGGTGCTTTTGTCTACATAAGTCTGGGAAGTGGTGTTTATTCGTGGTGGATGGAGAAATTGTGGGTGATCTAAACTGACATTTTTATACCTTTACAAAATGTCTCAAAACTCCTCAATTTGTGTGTGTTACTTTTCTAAGAAAAACACAGCCTGATTTTTAAAGGGGAGGTGGAAACGTCAGGAAATGTGTCTGCTTGGGCATCCCTGTAGGAGTTCTGGAGAAGTGATTCTGGGGTGCAGTTGTAAGTGTGTTTTCTGATTGGTTTCATTTTTCAAATAGTTCAATCATCAGAGAGACTTGGGGTCACCCACATGCTGTTGGGAAGCTTCTAGAAGAAGACAGAGGATGGGGCTTGATTATTTGAGACATGCATGCACAAGTACAGATATGTGTGTTTGTGTGTGCATATACACATACACATACTTCTTTTTTGAGTGACCTGTACCAGAGGCTGCCCCAAGAATCTTCTCAGCATCTTAATGAGATTGGTGGTAGCACATCAACAACAATACTAATAGCAATAATAATAATAATCACTCATTTATTGATTGATGTTCAGAGAGGTTAAATGACTCACCCAAGGCCACACAGCTTAAAAATGGCAGAGCTAGGGGTCTGAACTCAGATCCACCTGACCCTTACTTGTTGACATCCTACTGCCTCTGTTATGGTCCGGGCTTCTCCCATGCTTTCCCTGCAGCATCCCTAATGCTCATGATTCTGCAAGGTGGTTGTCGTGATGGCCCATTTTACGGATGAAGAAACAAAGGCATTTGCTCAAAGTCATATGGTTAGCTGACAGGGCCGGGATTCAAACCCCGTTGGTATGACTCCTATTTCTATGATTGCTATTATTATTTCTATGATTTCAAGTCTCTCTCAGGCAGGCTTTGCATTATCTTTGAGTGACAGGTCCATCTACCAGAAAGTTCACACTTGCACTGAGCTGAAATTGGCCTCTTTGAAACTTCACACAATTGCTTCCAGCCCACAGCCCAGCATTCGGCACTTAATAACATCTTGTCTTCTATTATGCAGTAATTGTCTCTTGTGGTTCCTCCCTTCTCCCCTGCTCATTTGCCAACTCCTCGAGGGCAGAGGCCAAGTCTTGTAGTCTGAACACCTTGCAGAGTTGCAGAATAAGAGCTTATTAAATAAATACTTGTTGATTGAAAGTTCCCACCAGGATTTCCTCCTGGGGCCTCAAACCAGGTGTGTGGAAGACAGTGTAGGAAGATCGCAAGGGATTTGCAAGTTAAATATGCATAGAGTTTGTATATAATTTGCATACTCCCGCTGTCAACACTCAGCAATTTTACATTTAAAACGATATTGCTCCCCTGAAGGCTGTCATTACTTCAACTCTCTCTTCTTTCCTTCTTCAACATTGTGTACATATCAAATCAGAACATGGGGAGTTTACACCCTACATGTAAAGTGAATAGAACCTAGGTTGCAGCAAGAGAAGGTTAGAGTGAGGTTGCCTGGTTGAGACTTCATTTGCCCTTTCAAGGGTAATTGTCACACGTGTTTACTGGTGCCCTCAGACACAATTACTCACTCTTACATTACTTTTTTGTTCCACCTGCAGTGACATCACCACTGTGTATCCTAGCTAGAAATTAGTCTGCCTTCTTACAGTTGCAAGTGATTGGAACCTTACTCAAAGCAGTTAAAGCCAAGAAAGAGAATTTGAACTCATTGGCTTCTGTAACTGAACAGTTTGGGGACTTCAGACACAGCTGGAGGTGGAGACTGAAATGATGTCATCAGGGGTTCATCAGAGTCTCTCTTCCCTTTTCTCTACTCTGCTTACAGTCCCAGCGCAAAGAGCTTCACTTACTCAACAGATGAAGTCAAAAATCCCAAGGCTGCGTCTCATTGGTCTGACCCAGGTCATGTGACTGTCTCTACACCAATCACCACGTTTGGAACAAAAATATACTGATTAGCTAGTTCTTGGGTGAGTCCTTCTCCATGCCCCAACCGTGTGGTCTGAGAGTGAGGAAGAGGAGCTGTCCAAAGAGAAGTCTAGGGGCTTTCATTAAAAGAAGTGCAGGTACAAGCACAGACACCCTTCACCAGTAGGTGCTGGGTAAGTCTGTCTCTCTTCCTAACCTGGGGACTCCTCGGGGGCAGGAAGTTGGGAGACTCCTCATGAAACTACATGTGTAAAAAGGGGTAGAAAAAAAGAAACCTTCAAGGCACTAGAGAGTTCTTCCTTTCCCAACTGTTTATTGAATGGCAAGCATTGGGATGACAAGGATGAGCAAATGCAAAGGTGGTCCCTGCCCACCGTGGGGCGTACAGTCTTGTTGGCGAGACAGAATACACACACCAGACTTGAATAGTAAGAGAGTGATGTTCATATACTAATTGTTGTATGAACAGATTCTTCTCTGCAGCCTAGAACACTCAAGATGATAAAAGAGTAATAAAGTGACATCTTACATCCTTCTCATAAAGCCCTTTTAAACACCTTTATAGCAACTTCTAGGACAGTAGATGCAATGCTTCCCCCACGTTATAGATAAGGGATGGAGACTCTGAAAAGGAAGCGTACCTACAATGTGCCAGTAACCAACCACACTACGTGCCTCTGTGTAGAAGACCCTATTTTCATTAACCTGCCCAAAAGCCTTGCGAAGTGTGATCTCATTTCATAGACGAAGGAAGAGCCCCTCAGAAGTGAAGAAACTAGCCTGACAGCAAGTGGCGGAACTGGGGGCCCAAGTAAGTGACTTAGCATCACACAAAACCCAAGGCTAGGTCAGAACTCACTGCTGGAACTCAGGGCTCCAAGTCCAGTGCTCATCCCCTGACCTAGCTGGGTGCTCCCTGTGCCTTCAAGCCATGTCTGTCATCCGGCGTTACTCTGATCCGTTATTAGTCTGTGACTCTTGCAACTGGACAGATAGCTATCATCAACCTTGACCCCGAGGAAGAACAAGGTTTCCTTTCTGCTTTCCTTGCCAGAGCCTTGCAGCCCTGCCCCAGAAATGCCAACCTCCTTTTCCCCGGGAGTTATTTCTGTCCCCTCCATCACTCATCACTAACCCTGTTCCAGAAGCTGGGTGGTGACGGCGGCAGTGGCGTGCAGCCAGCCCCACCAGGGCTTGGCTGGGTGTGTGTGGCAGCCGAGATCTGGCCTATTTTGCTCATGTGATGAGCAAAGGCCTGCTTGCTATTCTGCCAGTGTGTCGTGAGAGAAAGGGAGGGGTCGAGGATGCCTCTGACATTTTTTGTCTGAAGAACTAGAAGTTGTCGCTGACTGAGATGGGGAGATGTTGGCCAAAGCAGATTTTGAGCAGGGTGGAGTCCAGAGTTCAGGTTTGTATCCGTTAAGTTGAAGATGCTTGCTTGACATCCAAGAGGAGACATTAAGGAGCAAATGCATATGGAAAGAGGATGAGGCTGGAGATAAAAATGTGGGACGCGTTGTCATAGAGACAGTAATAAATGCCATGGGATGGTTGAAACAACTAGGGAGCGGGAGTTTCAAAAAGAGAATGAGTTAGAGGACAGCATGGAGCACTTCGACCTAGAGCACAGGGGGATAAGAACCAGGGAAAACTGAGAAGGCGTAGTGAGTGGGTAGGAAGTTACCCAAGAATCAAGATGGAGGCCAAGCGAAGAAGGGATTTCAAGGAAGGAGCAATTAATTACATCAAATGCTACTGCGAAATTGGGTTCGGTCAGAACTGAGGATTTACATCAGTTTAGCACATCAGATGTCACTGGTGACCTTGGGTGGAGTAGCCTGGTGGGGAGGTGGGGAAGAAAGCAGGAGAGAACGGGCAGAACATTGAGTGGAGACGATTCTTTTTACAGGTTTGCAGTAAAGGAGAGCAGATGGGACAGTCTCTGGACAGACCAGGGATGATTTTTCTCAAGCTGGGAAATATTGTATCACATTTGTGTTTTGATAGAAATGAAAAGCAGAGGGATAATTTTATGATGCAAGGAAAGAAATGGGGCAGTTGCAGGAATACTCTCCCAGAGCGGCTGGAGCAGGTGGGATCCAGCGGACCACTGGGGTTTTGGCCTTAGTTTCCAAACCCAGGCTCTCTCTACCCTGCCAGGGAGCCTATCCCCATCAACACGGTGCGTTCTTGCCTTCTCTGCTCAGAACCACTGCAAACTTCCTGAAGAATGCTCCTGTGTGAGAGAACAAAGCCTAGGATGGAATACTTGCTATTTCTGCTACCGATAACCATGAATTAGAGAGAAGAGAGAAACAGGAGGTGAGAGAAGACAGCTATGAATTGAGGTGTGCATGCTGTGAGTGCGCTTGCAAAATCACCTTGCTTGGCATGTTTTCAAGGTTGGGAGGCCATTTCAAAGGGAAGCTGAGACAAAATGAACAAACACCACTAAAATACAAGTGGTGGCGTGAGCTAAGAAGTTTAGCAAAGATGTGACGGTTACCACGGCTTCCAACTTAAAAACAATTGGTGTTTAATAGGTTCCTTTCAAGGTCATTCAGGCAGCAAAGGTAAACTGACAACTGGGCAAGGCCTTGGAGATGGAGAGAAGAGAGGACTGTGGTCTTCAGGGAGCTGGAAGGCCAGTAAAGTATTATTAACACGGGATGTTCACAGTACAGCAAGTCATGGATGCACAGAACAGGGTTAGGTAACCTAGTAAATCTGAAGGAGGCAAGGCTTAGGCAAGTGTCAAGGAGGAGTAAGCTCTATGCTGGGAAGTGTAAGGAAAAGTGTGTCTCTAACACAGGGAACAGCATGTGCAAAGCCTACGTGGTGTGAAATACCAAGACACACTAAGACAACACCAAATGTCTCTATACGGATGGAGATGGAACTTTACCCTGAGCACCATGAGGAGCCACTGAAAGATTTTAATTGGGGAACAACTACAGTGGATGTGTTTAGAATTCAGAACACAAAAGAAGTCAAAAAGCAGTGGTCAGGGGCTTCCCTGGTGGTGCAGTGATTGAGAGTCTGCCTGCCAATGCAGGGGACACGGGTTCGAGCCCTGGTCTGGGAAGATCCCACATGCCGCAGAGGAACTGGGCCCGTGAGCCACAACAACTGAGCCTGCGCGTCTGGAGCTTGTGCTCCACAACAAGAGAGGCCGCGACAGTGAGAGACCCGCACACCGCAATGAAGAGCGGCCCCTGCTCGCCGCAACTAAAGAAAGCCCGTGCACAGAAACAAAGACCCAAAACAGCCAAAAATAAATAAATAAATTAATTAATTAATTAAAAAAATTGAGCTAAAAAAAAACAAAACCTCAAGCCCTCTTTAAAAAAAAAAAAAAAATTAAAAAAAAAAAAAGCAGTGGTCAGGTTCCAAGGCATTCCCTCAATGAATGAATAGGTTAGCCTATTTATCACATGTTGTAGTTGAATTATAGCACTATCCAGGGTTTGGGGGTCCAGAGGCAGTTACGGGAAGAGGAGGAAGGGTGTTCTGTTTCATGACTGTGTACCATGCCAAGGTCTTGTGCATAACTGTAAAACAACTGTTCTTCAAATTAAGCTTTAAAGAACCAAAGTTTTCCTTTTTTTAATGGAAGCATACTTGATTTACAATACTCTATTAGCTTCAGGTATACAGCATAGTGATTCAGTATTTTTGCAGATTATACTCCATTATAGGTCTTTACAAGATAATTTCCCTTTTCAATGATTTTGCCATCCTGTTTTACACTTCAATGAGAAATGCTCAGTTTGGTGCTAATGGATCTTTAACATAGTTTTGGTTTTTTTTTTTTACTGCCTACGGTACACTTTGCCTTAGATTGTTTGGACAATGAAAGAGTATCTTAGGATATTCTCAAAATTTGGGGAGACCAATGGAAAAAGAAGGCCAGATTAAGACATGTGGGAGCACAAAGTAGCCCCTTCAAACCAGTGTTCTTCTACCTTGTTTAGCATCTATTTAGAGGAAAGGTGTGTAAGACGTGAGGGAGAGTGAGGCGCTGTCCCGAGGAGCAGCTATCATTTCTCCTGCTGGAGGAACTCAGTCATACGGGAAACTCCAACACTCCATTTAGCCAAAGCAAACAAACAAAAGTGGCCCCCAGTATCTGAGATTTGCCCTCCATAGTGTACACTTTAGTTCATCTGCCCTTCCTACAGTAGGCGGCATCCACTCACTCCGATTTCTCCAACCATCTTCCCACCAACATTGCTCTCTATGACCAGAGTTGTATCACGCATTTCACTCCATCGTGTTACCTCTCCAGGGATGTTTTAGCTTCCCTTAGAGATTAGGGGCAAGTGTCTGCTTGTCTCATTTTGTGTGTGTGTGGCTTAAAACAACGTTTATTTTGTTCCCCAGTCTGTAGTTTGGGCAGGGCTCAGGGTGGACAGCTTGCTAACGCTCCTCCTGGCATCAGTTGTGCTGGCTCAAAGGCTGTGGCAGGAATCATTTAAAGGTTCATTCACCCCCCACGTCTGGTGGTAGGTGCTGGCTGTTGATCAAGACCTTAGGGAGGGCAGCCAGAACACCTACATGTAGCCTCTCCGTGACTTGGGCTTCCTCCCAACATGGCGGCTTGGTCATGAGGATGAACATTCCAAGAGAGAAAATGGAGTGGAAGCTACATCACTTTTATGACCTAGCTATATGCCATGCAGCATCACTTCTGCTACATTCTCTTCATTAGAGGCCAGCCCATATCTGAAGAGAGAGGAATTAGACTCCATCCCTTGATGGTAAGTTACAAAAAATTTGTGGGCACATCTTAAAACCCACCACAGTCCACCCTCTAGCCACGAGTCACTTATATTCCTCCCACATGCAAAATAGAGAAACTCCCCCAAGATCCTACCTAAAAGTTTCATCTATTTAGAGCATTGGGTCCAAGAATCTTGCCATCTAAATCAAGTCCAGGGAATATCCTGGCAGTCCAGTGGTTAGGAAGCTGCACTTCCACTGTAGGGGGCACAGGTTCGATCCCTGGTTGGGGAATTAAGATCCCTCAAGCCCGTGCGTGGTGGGAACAAAAAACAAACAAACAAATCAAGTCCAAATGACGCTCATTAATCTCTCCTTTTAACACATTGAAACCAGGTCTCAGGCTTAGAACCTCACAAGAGGTCGGTAACCCACTAGTATTAAATAAGGTTTGATTGACTGATTGATTTTTATTGAGATAGAATCCACAACAACATTTTATTTTATCTTACAGCTCCCTTCCATTAGTGTAAGAAGTATTGGTTTTCCAGTCCTAGTGCTAATGCTTAGTTTTCTTTCAATACTGCTTTTTAAAAACAGTGATTTTAAAGAAAATAGTAAGTAAAGAATAGGCTAGGTGGCACTTGGATATGGAGAAAATTGTGAGAGTGGGTAGTATAAAGGAAAGAATTACGGGTATTTGTTACAATGTGGATAAACCTCAAAAATATTACCCGAAGTGAAAGAAACCACCTACAAAATGACACATAGTGCTTGAGTCCATCGATATAAGGTGTCCAGAAAAGGCAAATCACTAAGCAGATTAGTGATTGCCTGGAACTGGACATGGAAAAGGGAAGCGACTTTTTTTAGGTGATGGAAATGTTCTAAAATTAGATGGTGGAGATGGTTGCACAACTCCGTATATCTACTAAAAATTGTTGACTAGTACGCTTAAAACGAGTTCATTTTATGGTATGCCTCAATAAAACTGTTGAAAAACTGTGAGAGCTCATGTGAACGCTTGGAGTTTTTTGTTGTTGATGGTTTTTTTTCTTGTTGTTGTTGTTGTTTTTGCAGTACGCGGGCCTCTCACTGTTGTGGCCTCTCCCATTGCGGAGCACAGGCTCCCGACGCGCAGGCTCAGCGGCCATGGCTCACGGGCCCAGCCGCTCCGCGGCATGTGGGATCTTCCCGGACTGGGGCACGAACCCGTGTCCCCTGCATCGGCAGGCGGACTCTCTACCACTGCGCCACCAGGGAAGCCCGTTGATGTTTTTTATTTATTTTATTTTATTTTATTTAGTTTTGGCTGTGTTGGGTCTTCGTTGCTGTGCGTGGGCTTTCTCTAGTTGTGGTGAGCAGGGGCTACACTTCGTTGCGGTGTGTGGGCTTCTCTTCATTGCAGAGGCTTCTCTTATTGGGGAGCACAGGCTCTAGGTGCACGGGCTTCAGTAGTTGTGGCACACGGGCTCAGTAGTTGTGGCGCAAGGGCTTAGCTGCTCCACGGCATGGGGGATCTTTCTGGACCAGGGCACGAACCCGTGTCCCCTGCATTGGCAGGCAGATTCTTAACCACCGCGCCACCAGGGAAGTCCTGATGCTTAGAGTTTGGGAGACATTAGACAGTAACAGTAAGAGGGTTTTCAAATTACCTTCAACATAGCTGCCCACTTTGAAGGACAAAATATGAGAAGGGCCCATCAGGGCTGGCTCAGCAGCATTCTGATCTGCCCTTATTTGTTTTAGAAGCAGTTCAACGTAGAAACATGGCAATTGCTAGAAATGAACAGAGCTACCCACCAGAGCAAAGGCGGGTCCGCCCTGCCCAGCATCAGCTGATGGCATGAACCGTTGTATGGGACAATTTAACCTCTAAGTCTCATGGATTATTTATGAAGGTGACTCACGCCTCATTTATGATAAAAAGAAGGTCAATGTGTAAACAACTTTGAATGAAGCTTCTTTGGGAAAGGAAGAGACCAAGACAACTCAGCAGATAGAGCTTGGCTTTATTTATAAGGACGTGCATCTGTCACTCATGGCAGGGTCTTGGGATCTTGGCACAAATGGACCCACAAAAAGCTTCACAGAACCGAACCCATTTGTAGGTCGAAGACTGCCTGATTTGGACTTTAGTAGATGATTTCTTTGGAGGACAAGATCCATAAGCTGAAAATGCCTGGGAAGCGCACTGGGCCAGAATATGCAGGGTGGACACCAGCATCCCAGAGTCTGATTTGGTTTTCTAGACTTTCCACTAATTGTAGTAATTACCATCTGCGATTTCCTTTATGGGTCGGCAAATGAAGACTCTGAGATGAAGACAGCTGAGCAAATGACGGGGTAGGCCAGCCTCCCTCATGGAAATTCCGTCTGCAGGAGGTCAAACACCGCCCCCTACCCCCAGTGCAAATGGAGGGATGGGATGGGAACGGATCTAGGGTAGGTCATCCCAACTGAGAGTCCAGCCACCTCTGCATTCAGGGACAGGGGTTATTTCCTGCTGCTTTTTGTCACTCAAGCATAGCTTCTTTTAAAAAAAAAAAATTAATTCATTTATTTATTGAAATACAGTTGATTTACAGCCCTTCAGGTGTACAGCAAAGTGATTCGGTTATAGATATATATTTTTCAAATTCTTTTCCATTATACGTTATTACAAGATATTGAATATAGTTCCCTGTGCTATACAGTAGGTCCTTGTGGTTAATCTATTTTGTATATAGTAGTGTGTATATGTTAATCCCAAATTCCAAATTTATCCCTCCCCACCCTTTCCCCTTTGGTAACTGTAAGTTTGTTTTCTATGTCTGTGAGTCTGCTTCTCTCTGTTTCCTTCTTTGATGCCTATAGGAGAAAATCTCTGTTAAAAGCCACAGCAATCCTTTTAAAACAAGTAAATGAATCCACACTGCTGCTCAAATCCCTCCAGTGGCTTCCCATCTTATTAAGAATAAAAGCTGCACGGTAGGTTCTATATGATCTTGTTCTATGCTGCCCACGTACGGCTACTGAACACTTAGAATATGGCTAGTTTAAATTCATATATGCTGTGAGTGTGAAATACACAGTGGGTGTCTATTCCTGTATTTGAAGGCAATCTGAAGAAACTAATGTGAAAATGCTCATTAAGACTTTCAAATATTATTTCAGTTGAAATGATAATATTTTAAGTATATTGACTCAAATAAAATATATTAAGGTTATTTTCACCTTTAAAATAAAGTGTGGCTACTAGCAAATTGGAAATTACATTTGTGAGTACATTGTGTTTCTATTAGGTGGCATTAATCTAGCCCCTGCTCATTTCCTGACAGCTATACTGGCCTCTCCTTTCTTTGTGAACAAGGCAATCATGCTCTGGGCTTTTGCACATACTGTTCACTAATCTTGGAGAGCACTTCACTTAGCACAGATATGGCTCCCTCCTTTGCCTCATCCAGGTCTCTGTTCAAATGTAATTTTATCAGAGACGTCTTCCCTGAAACACACTTTCTGAAGAAGAACCTTAATCATTCCAATTACCTTTTCTTGTTTTATTTCAGTTCCTAGTACTTAGCATTGATGTTACACTGTGCCCTCGATTTGTGTGTTGCATGTAAATTTCACAGGGCAGAGGCTTTGATGTACTCATCGCTGGATCTTCCAGTGCCTGGCATGGACAGGTGAACTGTCTGATCACACAGAGCTCTGTCTCATGAGGGAGACAGAGGAGTGAGCAGATTTCTTCACTGCATTAGAATAAGTGTTATAAGAGGGAAGGATAGCCTGCCAAGGGATGCAAAGGAGGATGCGGTTCTTGGTGGTCCACCTTTCATCCAGTCTCCCTCTTCTTTACTTACAAAATCTTAATATCCTTCAGGTACCCAAGCCTCCCCTGTAGCCAAGTCCCTCACGGGGCAGAGACCCCATCCCCATGTAGACCTGATCTTCCTTGCCAGTGATTTGTTCAGGAGTGGGCATGTGACCCAACTCTGGCCAATGAGGATATGAGGGCTTACTGAGGGGATACTGGGAAGGTCGTATTGTTTCCTAGAAGAGATGGTCTCTCTTTTGCTTCGAGGCATGGTCGTGTATAGGTGTGACACAGGAACTGCTGCAGCTATCTTGTAACAGCTTGAGGATGAAGCCAGCACTTCAGATCCGTTGAATGGAGGGAGGAGAAGCATCTGGGTCTCTGAAGATGCCATTGAGCTCATGAATTGACTAACCCTGAAGCCTGTACTTCTGATTCTCCATGGAAGACAATAAATATCAAAATGTTTAAGTAATTTTGAGTTAGGGTTTTGGTGACATGCAGCTGAAAATTTCCTGGACCTGATATCTGACCTAGTCTTATGGGGTGTTGAGGGAGGCTTCTGTCTCCCATTGTGTTCCCCAAGAAGTAGATTCTGAATTGCAGCTTTTCATGCAGGAGATTTCTCAGGGAATGCCCTTGATATCAGCAACTTTGGGGAGTGAGGGAAGTGGAATCAGGCAAAGGCGGAGTTGAACTGTGATGCAAGAGCGCTAAGGCTTCAGATGATTCCTCTGGATGAAGTGAGCTCTGGAGCTGGGACGGCCCCAAGAGTTGTACTTTCTCGAGACGAAGAGGTCAGGTTGATATCAACCATGTGGAATAATTGTTGGGTGTGGGTTGGCCCCAGGAATGTGGAGTGACTTTGGGTGGGATAGCTGTCTTTGGCTGAAGACATTTCCTGGACAGTGACTTGGGTGAGAGCTGTCAGCCACTTGTATCCCAGTAGCTGGAAGTGAATCTGAGTAGCTTACCACAGCCTCCTAGAGGCGGTGCTATCTAAGCTATGGTCTAAAGAGGTAAGTAAGAGTTAACCCCATGGAGGGCTGGGAAAATGGAGACCATTCGAAGGACAACAAACAGTGTTTGAAAATCTTGGTGATAATAAAGAGCATGGTGCATTCTCAGTGTTGGAGAGGTGACCCTTTTCCTCCCCACCATAAGTGAGCTTCAGTTGGGTTTTCTGTTACTTGCACCCAGTGAGTCCTGACTGGGATGTACAGGTGGCAGAGCCAAGATCTGAACTCTGTCCTCCGTGATTCAAGAGTCCATGAGCTTTTACTCCACGTGTCATACTGTCTCCCCAGTTAACAAAATTTCCCTGAATCTGAGTCACTTGAAGTGTCTCTAGGCAAGATCTTCACGGTGACCACTCTTTGGAAATGAGGTTATATAGGTCATTGCCAAGAGTACTGACTCCCCCGTACTTTTGTACATTTCACCTCTGCTAAATGTAATTTCTGTTTATGAGCTTTTCTTTGTCCCACCCCTGTGCAGCAGGAGTTCCAGGAAGGAGAAGGAGCAGGGCCATGGGAAAGGCTGGAAGGGCCGGCACTCAATCATAGCAGGAGTCCCATAAACTAAGTCCTAATGATGGAAAAAGATTATTTCATTCACAGTAAATCAGTGGCTTACAGGCAGGGCTTCTGTCACCACCGCTGAAGGCCATATGTGTTTCTGCAGTGAGTTCATCAAGTGAAAGGAACGGCTAGAGACCAATCAACATAATGTTGAGGGAAGCAAACACCCAGGGTCTTGGGGCCCCGTCAGCAAGAGCTGCACCATATTCTGTGGGCTCATTAGCTGAGCACTTTCTCTCCAAAGCAGCCACACTCCCAGGTCAAAGCAAATCAGGTTATAACTGGGGAAAGAAGACGTTGCTCTCTTAAATGTATACCAGGTTCCGATATTTCCCCACCTCTAGACTTTTGATCATGCTCTTCTGTCTGCCTAGAGTGCCTGTCCCTCTCCTCTGCTTAGAAAACTCCTAGTCACTCTTCAAGACCCAGCTTGTGAAGCGTTCTTCATTGCTCCCAAGGATGAGTCCGTTGCTTGCACCTTGGAGGCTTCTCAGCAGTTTGCACGGACCCTTTCCACAGCATTTTCTCTCGGTACATAACACAATGTATTATAGTTCTTACTTTGAGCATCTGATTCCCCTCTAGACTATGACCTCCTTTAGGGGAGGGACGTGGGCCATTTGTCTCTGTAATCTCAAGGTTGCCTGATACATGGTATGTCCTCTGTGAGGGTTTGAAGAATGAATAAGTGACTGCATGAGTATGTGACAGAGTGAATGAGTGTGAAAGTGGACAAATGAGTGTGTGTTGCCTGAATGGTGAGTGAACAAGACGGCAAGTGTGTGATGGTATGTGTGTAAATGAGAGCCTGTGTTGACTACCGAGTGGGCAAATGAGTGAGTGAATGAAGGAAAGCATATGAGTGGCATCAGATTTCAGAATTCAGTCTTTGTCTCTGTTTTTCACTGAGTTATAATTAACATACTATATGATCTCAGTTTCAGGTGTACAACATAGTGATTCAATATTTTTATACATTATGAAATGATCACCACAGTAAGACCAGTCACCATCCATCACCATACAGAGCTGTTACAGTATTATTGACTATATTCCCTGTGTGTTCATCACGTACCTATGACTTATTTCTCTTAGAGCTGGAAGTTGTACCTTTTTTTTTTTTTTTTTTTGCGGTACGCGGGCCTCTCACTGTTGTGGCCTCTCCCGTTGCGGAGCACAGGCTCCGGCCACACAGGCTCAGTGGCCATGGCTCACGGGCCCAGCCGCTCCGCAGCATGTGGGATCTTCCCGGACTGGGCCACGAACCCGTGTCCTCTGCATCGGCAGGCGGCCTCTCTACTACTGCGCCACCAGGGAAGCCCGGAAGTTATACCTCTTAATCCCCTTCACCTATTTCATCCGTCCCTCCACCTCCCTCCCACTGATAAACACCAGTTTGTTCTCTGCAGGTCCATCCATGTTGCCACAGATGGCAAGATTTCATTCTTCTTTATGGCTGAGTAATAGTCCGTTGTATATAAATGTACACCACACCTTCTTTTTTCATTCTTCTATGGATGGACACTTAGGTTGTTTCCATACCATAGCTGTTGTAAATAGTGCTGTGACAAACATAGGGGTACAGAATAGAGATTACCAAAATGACAGGAAACAAGTGTTGCTGAGGATGTGGAGAAAAGGGAACGCTCATGAACTGCTAGCGAGAATGGGAGTTGGTGCAGCCGCTATGGAAAACAGTATGGAGGTTTCTTAGAAAACCAAAAAAGGAACTACCATACAATCCAGCAATTCCACTTCTGAGTATTTATCAGAAGAAAACGAAAACACTAATTCAAAAAGATATTTCTAAACTTTTAATGGTTTAATTCCTTTACTACCCAGACTTGGGTACCCTCTGTACCCACCAATCACTGCATTGTTTAGCATAATTTCCCTAAGGACTGGAAGACTTTGTTTCCAATGGTAAAGGAGTAGGCATGGAGGCATGGCAAAGCAGGGTGTACTGTAGTTGGAGAAAAGCAAGAACCTCGTGGGTGTTGAGATGATAAAAATCCTGGAAATGGCTCCAAAAGTCCTTATGGTGAAGGTAGATACACCGATACTCCTGGATTCATAAGTTGTTTTTTTTTAAAGGGAGAGATCTTTGACAATAGGGTAAACTCTACGGGCCTTCTTCCCAGAAAGTACGTACAATCACACATAAACACACACACATACATGCATAGTTATGTACATGATTTTAGACAGTTAATGGAGCTCCTTAACCCAACTAAAGGCTACACAGACCCTAACTTGGGGATCGCACATGTCTGTTTCAGCTTACCATGTATTCTCACAATGCATCCCAGAGCCTAACACAGAATACTAGGTCTGTACACATTTCTATTGAATTGGGTTGAATTGAAATTCTCTAACTCGAGCCGAGAAGCAGAGCCATGGACCTGCCCACTTTCTCAAAGTCTCAACTACCTCGGGAATCCTTGAACTACGTACAATGTGGCCCCAGGAACTGACTCTATACTGATGCAATAATCGTTCCAGACACTTTCCATCTTCAACCCTCACCAGGACATACGAATTGTTCCTTCTGAAAGCGTCATAGGGGAAAATACAAGAGTGTAAAATAGGATTCACATCTGGATGAGCAACCAGAGCTCTGTGTAGGAACAACCTAATGAATGGTGTTGCCCTAGGCCTTGTTCTTCAGTGCCACAGGCTATGCAAATAACACCCGAGCTTCTAATCTGAGCGGAGCTCACTAAGCCCCAACCTAGAGAAGACAGCCCAGACCCGTGAAAAAATTAACAGCTGAGATGGTACAGAATTTGGATTCAATTTACCCTGAACCTGGCCCTTCATGAAAGGTGTTTAATTTCATGAATACAGCTTAGAATGTCTCTCTTGTTCAGAAGGATTTGTATGAGGGCATGATGAGTAACTGTCAAATCACTAAGGGGGCAGAATGGCAAAGGTTGAAAATGCCCGTCATTTGTGGTTTGACCAGGGTGCGAAGAAATAGGCATCTTTACCTACGGTAGGAAGGAGTGTGAAAAATGCAAATATTTTGGAGCGCGGTTTGATAATATCTGTTAAAACTGTTGTCGAACCCAAGTTCGTGTGCGCATTGCACAGTGAGGCCAAATAAACTGAAACCTCAGAGTCTGGAGCAGAGAAACTTATTGCAGGGTCAAGCAAGGAGAATGGGCAACTTGTGCTTAAAAGACCCTAACTTCCTGGGTCTTTTTATAGGCAAAATTTGGGGTGAAGGATGCAGGCTGTTTGTTGGTGGGGAGGTAACATGGTGTTCCAGGAATCTCAGTTATCAACCTTCTGGTTCCAACCAGGCTGGGGTCTATGTGCTTGTGTTCAGCCTGAGGTCAACATTCTCCACCTGGGTGGGGTCCTTCCTTCCTGGAGAAGAACTCAGAGATATATGGTTATGTACTTCCCTTGAGGAGGGACTAGGATGCTGCTTTATCTCTGCACTACTGTTTCTTGACTGCCTTGCCCCTGTTTCTGCATTCCCTGCCTTTTCTGATTAGCAACTGTTTGAATCTGCCCTTTGGAACTCGGGGAAGGTCAAGGAGGCTGAGTGAAGCCTTTTTTCCTACAAAGAAGAAATGGGGGACACAGAAAGGATTTGTACCCAGGAGCGCCCCACAGGTCCTACTCAGTTTCATTATTAATATGACTATTTCTAGAGAGAACTGAGGAGGGGATCGATAATGGCATCAATACTTAATTTTCACTGTATATACTTTGTACTGTTTGAATCTTTACTATGAGCATGTATTACTTTTATTCACTAAATTTACTTTTAAAAAATAAGAAATTTATTTAAAAAATAAGCACTGATATATTATATTTATTTGTTCATTCATTTACTTAGTAAATGCTTACAGAGCCCTTCTTAGGAGCCGAGGTTTGATCATCCAGCCTTCAAAAACATGTGACCCAACATTCACCCATTGAGAGGATTGAACAGAATGATATACGTTTTACAAAGCTCCCTAGCCACACCACCCAGCAAGCCTCATAGCTCCCAAAGTTTGCTGGGGGAAGAAAATAAGAAAAGAAAGGTGACGATGATGTTTGAGCATCTGCTGTTTTCCAGCCACTGCACTGGGCACTCTGTTTCCCATCCCATCCGATCTGTTCTTCTCATCACTGAATTCCTAGCACCTCGGTCCAGGCTTGCATCTGACAAGCAAATGCACGATTGAATTTATAAATAAACAAATCAATTTAGAGGCAGGGTCCCTCTAGGAAGACGGAAAAAGTAGCCTGTGGGAGGGCAGACTCTGCTTCGCCCAGGGCCCAGAGTCCCCACTGAGCTGCTGAGGGCAAGTTGAGACAATTGGCTTTTCTGTTGCTGCCTCTGGGGAGAAGTGTGCAACCACCACTCAAGATGCTTGCCCAGGGTCTGAACAGGAAATAGCAGGAAGTGTGCCCCTAGGAGGCCTGTTTAATATTTTAATATTATGTATTTTAAAAATCTATCTCCAGGACACACTAGTCTGTTTCTCTCTGCTCTTAGTATATGCTTTGAAACTTAAGGGTTTCTGGAACTTTTTCCTCGGTGGGGAAAAGTCTTGATTCTTTTCAACAAATATATACTAGGTACTTTTATTAAGAATGTTGAGAAATCACAACTGATCCTTTCTCTTTTTAGGGAACACTTTACTCCATTTGGGTCTCAGTGTTCATTCTGTGTGACTATGTTTGTTTCTCATAGGTACAGTGGATCATGTACGATGTTGGGGTTTTCTTTTTGCATCAGCGACTAGGAAGCTCAGAACCCAACTGTGCCATCCATTTTTAGCACCGTTTCCATCTGGTCTGTGTAGATGGCTCTTAGCTCCATCTTTTCTACTACTCTCCATGTCCTTTTCCTTAAACTTATTTTTTCTCGTATTAAATGAACCCTATAAAGACCTTTTGGAGCAAGTCAGGTATACCAGTTTCCTAGGACTGCTGTAATAAGTATCCTCTAATTTGGTGACTTAAAACAATAGAAATTTATTAGCTCACAATTCTGGAAGCAAGGGGTCTGAAATCAAGATGGTGGCAGGGCTGGAGAATTTGTTCCATGTCTCTGTCCTGACTTCTGATGGTTGTTGGTAATGCCTGGTGTTCCTTGGCTTCTAGATGCATCACCTCTGTCTCAATTTCCCCATCTTCAAATGCAAAGAATGGATAGGATGTCCTAGAATCTTCTGGTTCTAAAGGTCAGTGGCTTGCCCAGTGGGGAAGGGTTGCTGACCATCATTGGATTTTATGGGTTCATGTCCCAGAAAGTGGCCCTCAAGGTGAAGTGGGGAGGACTATTGGGGTCACATTCTAGATGGGGGCCAGGACAAGGTGTTCTGGTGACCAAGGGATGTGGATCAAGATAAGCAGAGTGATGGGAGGGAGAACAAAATCATCATCAATAGCAATATCCTTGACATCTTTTCCACAGGCTTGCCACACCAGAGGGAGTCCCAGAGCAGCACCGAGTATAAATCCTGGGGCTGGGGTGGTGTCTGTTGTATCCCCACACGACTGCGTGTCTCAGAGCCTGGCATGGAGGAGATTTCAAACAGTATCTGCTGACTGGCAGTCCAGGTAAGTCATACAGATCTGGTTCACATTCTGGCTCCACCTCTTGGACGAATGAACTTTTGAGCCTCTGGAGATGCATCTGTAAAATGGGTACGACATTTGAAACTTAAGGGTTTCTGGAACTGTTTCCTTGGTGAGGAAAAGTCTTGATTTTTTTCAATAAATATATACTAGATACTTTTATTAAGAATGTTGAGAAATCACAACTGATTCTTTCTCTTTTTAGGGAATACTTTACTCCACTTGGGTCTGCCCGGCAGGGCTGTTTAATCCTGGCATCAAGAATTTGCTGGTTCAGAGTCTGGGTTCTGAGGTTGGATGCTGAGTTCCAATCCCACCTCTTGTACTTATCAACTGGTAGGTTTAAGCAAGACTCCTGAACTTTCTGTGCCTCGGTTTCCTTATCGATAAAAAGGAGATAATCCCACTTCACTGAGTTGCAGGGAGGATAAAATGAGATGTGCTCAGCACAGGTCCTGGGTCGGTAATTCTTTTCTGTTCTTTAATAATCTGCGAGGATGCAGGAGGGGCTTCCCTGACTGTCCTACACTTAACGGAAGCAGAGGCAGTGTTGTCCCCTTGCAGCCCCCAGACCCCTGGAGACTCAGGATTCCCTGCTTGCCAATTCGGGAGGCTGGGCAACACCCTTTTAATAAAAATAGAAAAGAAAGGTTTTTTCTTAGATGGGCTGGCTTGCTGAAGAACTCTCAGAAATCCATTAACTCCAGTATTACTGAACATCTGAATGCAATTTACAAGCTATAATAACATCTCTCTAGTTAGCAAATGTTTATGCCTCTCTATAATTTTCTTTTCCATATGAAAATAGACCTGTCATACTAACGTGGTCGGCCAGCTGCCTCTATAATATCGTTAATAAGCAGGAAGGATCATCCACTCTGCAGTCTGATGGGCTTGGTGTACATTTTTGTTCCAAGCGGGCTCAAGGAAGAATGGGTCTCCAGCTCTGGGAGCTAATTCACATGTATCACTCAATAGGTAGAAAATGTGGGACCCGAGAAGAAAGGAATTAGGAGGCAACAGACCTGCTCCCGACTGCCAAGCACAAAGCTGGGCTCATCTATATTGTAATGGTACCCCAAGTTGGGTGGGTGGGTGTGTCAAATTCCCCCATAGGACTGCTTACGAATATAGATTCCTGGGCCTTATCCCAGACTTACTGAATTAGGATCCCTGTGGGTAGTGCCTGGGCATCTGTATTTTTTAAATGTTTCTTTGACCACCTGGTGGTTTGTATGCATTTCAGATTATGGAGAGGCTAAATCGTTATAGCACAGAAGGAAAGACAGTTACGTTTCAGAGGAAATGTTCCTTTAATACAACAGATATGGGTCATTTAAGCTTTCCCCTCAAAGTTTCCTTCCCTTCAAATAACTGGATACTTTAGACTCCCAAACCAGCCTCCTAATTGTATTGTCTGAGGCATCAATTCAGCAAAACTGAGTGCCTACTCAATGCACTGGTGTTTGTGGCTGGAATTGAAGAAAGACGTTACCCCTGCGGAGGTTGCATCTTAGCAGGTAATTACAAGCACCATGAGTGGGGGAGGGGGAGCATGGAGCCCCAGGGAGGGGCGCTGACCTAGTCTCTGGGACACAGAAAGCCGTGAAGAGGGAGTGACAGCTGAGCCGATGAGAAGGACAAGTTAGTGGAGGGAAAGGGGGGGGTGCCAGGTGGGAGGAAGGCCATGTGACTGGGTCCCAGGGCTAGAAGGAGCTTGGAAGGTCAGAGGGGCTGTGGAACTTTCTGCTCTGCTGGCATGTAGAGTGAGAGACAGAAAATGCTGAAACTGCAATCAGACTGCAGAGGGAAGTTGGGTGTCACATTAAGTTCAGACTTTATCCTGAGGGCGGTGGGGAGCCACCCGAGGCATTCAGCGAGGGAAGACCACGGTCATGTTCATGTTTTATAAAGATCACGGTGGCTGTGACGTGAGATATGAATGAAGGGGGCAGACCTCACGTCTGGGAGACCAGCTGGTGGGCTGCTGCCATTGCCCAAGTGAAGGTGAATGTGACCTGGGCTAAGGTATTGACAGTGCAAGTGGAGACCAGGCGACAGGCCAAGGCACGTCACAGCGGTAAAAGCCACGCTTTGGGTGAGTGATCAGACACCAGACAATATGGGACATATTTAGGAAGCAGAATAATCAAGTGACCCCCCCCCCCAGCCCCAAAGCAATGACTATGGCCTCTATTAGTTTTGAGTTCTGATTTTTTTTTTTTTTAAAGGAAACAGAATTCGGTAGTCCCAGGAGCACAAGAAAGGTTTTAGCTGAAAGTAGAAGAAACGCTTAGTTTTGTTTTGTTTCGTTTTGCTTTGTTTTGTTTTTTTGGCCCTCCAGAGAGCATGCCGGTCTTATTTCTCTGACCAGGGATTGAACCCGTGCCTCCTGCCGTGGAAGTGTGGGGTCTTAACTGCTGGACCACCAGGGAAGTCCACTGATGTTTTTTTTTCATCTAACATTACCTCACATGCAGTTCCCACTCCATGACAGACTTTTCACACACATTATTGAGAGCAGCTGCATAATATCCTGCTGTGTAGATGCACTACGATTTTTAAACCAGCTCTTTTGAGGCATAATTGTTACGCAGAGGACTGCACATATTAAATGTGTACAACTGGATGAGTCTCGACATTTGCAAACACCCGTGATGCCATCAATATGATCAAAGTAATAGACTCATCCAACACTTCCCAGAGGGTCCTTGGGTTGGTTGGTTGGTTGATTTATCTATTTATTTATCTATCTATCTATTTATTTATTTAGAACCGATTCATCTAGCATAACTGAAATTTTATACCCATTGAATTCTCCCACCCTTCAGTCCCTGGAAACTACCATTGTATTCTCTGCTTCTATGAGTTTGGCTATTTTAGATATAAATGGAATCATGCAGTATTTGTCCTTCTGTGTCTGGCTTATTTCACTTAGTATAATGTCCTTCAGGTTCAACCATGTTGTCACAGATGTCAGGATTTCCTTCTTTTTTTTTTTTTTTTTTTGCGGTACGCGGGCCTCTCACTGTTGTGGCCTCTCCCGTTGCGGAGCACAGGCTCCCGACGCGCAGGCTCAGCGGCCATGGCTCACGGGCCCAGCCGCTCCGCGGCATGTGGGATCCTCCCGGACCGGGGCACGAACCCGCATCCCCTCATCGGCAGGCGGACTTTCAACCACTGCGCCACCAGGGAAGCCCAGGATTTCCTTCTTTTTTAAGGCTAAATAGTATAATAATTGTATACAGACCACATTTTCTGTATCCATTCATCTGTCGATGGATACTTGAGTTATTTCCATATACCACCACAATATAGTTAAACAATCCACATGGCTGCACATTGAATTGGTTCACATATTATTTGTCACTATTATAAAAAATGCTACAGTTATTATATATTGACTTAAATCTTCTCCCATATTTTAGACATTTTTGGAGAATAAGTATTAGAGAATATTAGAAAGTTTCCTTTTTAAAAGAGAAGGTAGACTGAAAGGAGGACTCAGTGCTGGTTTTACTGGGCAAGAGCCTTCTCTCAGTTCAGTTTACTTGTCTGTAGAATGGGTTCTAAATGCGATGATCTTTGAGCATCTACAGGCACCATCATTCTTTGGGGTGGCTCAGACTATCAGCATAGGGCAGCTGACCCTGACCCGGGACTCTTGGGAGGTCATTCCAGTGAGGGCCCCTCCAGCCAACAGCTCCTTTAATGGCCCAGAGGGAGCACCGAGGGAGCAGAGCCTGTCTAGTACTCCAAGTAGCAGAGGTTGAGAACACAGGCTCTTCACTCAGACATGGATCTGAATCCACTTACCAGCTGTATAATCTGGGTCAAGCTAATTAGCCTCCTTGGACCTCAGTTTCATCATCTGTAAAATGGTAGTAATGACAGGACTTAGTTTATTGGGTTATAACAAATGAGCTGAACCACGTAAGGTGCCCGGCTGATTTCAAGCAGTAAGTGAAGATCAGCTCTTGTTATTTTTCCCATCTCAGTACCTCCAGTCTTAAGCAGTAGAATCATTACAGTGTCCTGTTTGAGAGCGGAGACCCTGGGGTTCAAGGACGGCTCTATGACCTTGGGTGACCTCTCTGAGCCTCAGGTTCATCATATGTATTGATAAAATGGAGATGATAACACTTCCATATGAAAAGGTGGCTGTGGGGACTTCCCTGGTGGCGCAGTGGTTAAAAATCTGCCTGCCAGTGCAGGGGACACGGGTTCGAGCCCTGGTCCGGGAAGATCCCACATGCCGCAAAGCAACTAAGCCCGTGCGCCACAACTACTGAGCCCGCACGCCACAACTACTGAAGCCCACGCGCCTAGAGCCTGTGCTTCGCAACAAGAGAAGCCACTGCAATGAGAAGCCCGCACACCTCAACAAAGAGTAGCCCCCGCTCGCTGCAGCTGGAGAAAGCCAATGCGCAGCAACAAAGACCCAATGCAGCCAAAATAAATAAATAAATTTATAAAAACAAAAAAAGACAAAGAAAGAAAAAGTGGCCGTGAATTTTTAAATGAGCTAAGCATGTGAAGCTCTTAGAGCAGTGCCTGGTGCATACTGAATATCAGAGCAACACCAGCTAAAAAGAGTGAGTTTCTTCCAGCTAACGCAGACACTGCCCCAGGAGCTGCCACTCGGCTGAGTGCCCACTACGGGTCAGGGACGTTGTGGACGCCTCACACACAGTGTTCAGAACCCCCACGACAATGAGTCAAAGCAGGACTTATGATTCATCCCACTTTACAGATTGGGAAGGTGAGGTCCAGGGTGATGACCTGATGAGCCCAGGATGCTGGCTTCAGAGGAAGGAACTCCATCTAACTGCACACCCTGTGTCCGTCCCGTGACATCACCTGTCAGGCTCCTGGTGATTTCTGACCATCGACTCTGAAGAGAGTGGAGACCTGCCAGATAAAGGGTGTCCTTCAAGCCACGATGAAAAATGATCACTTTTTACTCCAAAGAGCTCGGATTCTAATTAATTTACCAGCTTCCTTTGTCCAAGGCTGGTCCAGAAAAAACTGGCTTGATAAGGGACACTCTGTGCCTGAGGGTCAATTTGGGGCTTGGAATCTGTTATATCTTTTTGAATCAGTGCCAGTGGTCTGATTTGCTGTCATGAACTTCCTAGTAAATGAGCCATTTGACTCAATTGCCCGTGAGTGTGCCAGGATTGGGATAAGGGAGACATTACAAAACGAATCCCTGTCTTCTGGAAGGTAAAAATTGAACTCCTTGGCATGGCTTTCATGGATACAAGCTGCCGACAGCAAGCGGAATAAAGCCAAGGAGAAACAAGGAAAAATGAAAAAGGGCCAGGGAAAGGGGCACATGGGGACATTGCTTAAGCTGCTTCGAGTTTTTTTTTTTTTTCTTCCTCCTAAATTCGCTACTGAAAAGTCCCAGGTGAAGTTGTCATCACGGTAAATAGTTCTGGAAGAGTTTTTGTGGCAAGAGCATGGGTAGGAGAAGCATTTTGTAATTCATGAGGTGAAGCCAGCGCCTCCCATCTGCCACCCCCTCGTCCCCATTTTCTTGACTCTATCCCAGCACCAGGTGTTTTACCCAAGTCAAGGCTCAAAAGTAAGCAGATGCCGGAATCAAGATTCAGATCAGTAGATGCCGTGCAAAGAGCATGGCTTTGGAGCTGGGCTGACTGGGGTTGCATTCAGCTGTGTCACTTACTAGTTGTGTGGTGTTAGATAAGCGTTTATTTATATTTTCTTCTGTATAAACCCCAGATATTCATACTAATCCTTCTGGGTTGTTCTGAGAATTGCACAAATGAACAACATGGATGGCATAGGACTTGCCACACAGCAGGTGCCCAGTAAATGCTAACAAATACCAAAGGATGGACAGGGTCCCAGATTCTAATTTTAAAATGAGGGGGTGGGACCAGAAATTCTCTAAAAGGCTGGCTGCTTCAGTCTCCACAAATTTCATGTCTCCAGACCCTCCTATAGAAAGGACTTTATGAAATACCTCTAAAAATTTGGGAAATCTATTGCCCTTCTACCCCTGAACCTCTTAACTATTTCTCCATCATTGTCTGCCAGGTTGAGGTCCAGGACTGAAAGGTTGCCAGAGAATGGCTCTTCCTTCTAAATGCAGTGACAAAAGGGTTCATTCAGCAGGGGGAACATCCCTGGTTAACTGCTACCCATCCCCCAGGCCCCAACTCACCCATCGCTGCTTCAAAGTGTGGCCTGTGGACCAGCAGCATTGGCACAGTCTGAGGGCATGTTATAAATGCAGATCCCCCTTCCCACCCTAGATCTGCACCCCAGAATCTGCACATTCACAAGGTCCGTGCTGAAGCGCACATACACCTGAAATTGGACAAGCAGTGCCCTGAGCCCTAGACAACGTCAGCTCCCCATCCCATCCTCTCAAGGATCCTGTATGTCTTCTTTGCGGCATCCTTCTCTCCTGTAAACAATTAGCTACAAGTTAACCCTGCTATCTGAAAGCAGGGCTTTCCTATATAACCTTTCATAAGCTGAAATGGCATAAAGGGAAGAAGCAATGATACACCTTTTTTTGTAAAAGCAGAAATCCTCTTGGGATTTCTTTCAGTTAGCAAAAACAAGTACTGTTACCGACTCCAAGCTTGTACTGCCCGCCACATGACAGGTCAGTAAATTGAGAGATGAGTCATTAGGCAAGGAATAGTGACTATTTGGAACCCAGCAGACTGAGAAGATGATGGACTGGTGTCCCAAAGAACCATCTTGCCAGTTTCTTTCCTAGAATGAAGGGGGTGGGGGGAGGGGAGGAGGTAAAGTAAAAAGGCAATAAGTTGTTGCAGATACTTCCTGGTTCCAACCAGACTCCCAAGGGGAAGTGTTAATTGCTTCTTTTCTGCAGTCATTCACAGGTGGGTCAGGTCAAGATGCTTCCTGTGGGTTAAACAAAGGTATTTTAGCTTAATCCTCAGGCATGGGAGGCAGGGTTCCCAGAGATGAGCCATTATGTATACTTTAAGCTACAGTCAGCATCCCTTTAGTGACTAAACATGTAGCAAAACAATAGAATACAGAAAAGTAAAAGAAACCAATCCAATATGGAGTCAGATCTGTTCTTCTCTATTACAGTAGTGAGGTAGGTCTTTCATAAAAGCAAAGTGGTGAAAAGCAGTCTTTTGAAAAGTGGGGGATACCTGTGTCTGGTACATTTTTTTGCTTGATTTCAGCCTTTTCTTCCTAGAGAGTTGACTCCTCAAAACCAGGGTCCGGGTTTATCGTGTTCACCTCTATAACCCCCAACTGTGGTGTGATTACTAGCGGTTCTATATTGGTTTGATATGATGTCAAATTCACTTTTTAAAAAAACGGCTAAGAATGCAGTTGTTTTGTTCTAAGGAGGAAATTGTTTACGCTGCTGTGTCCACTGTCGATATCTGTGGTTGTCGACAACCGTGCAGTAGCTCAGCTATTGGGAGCCCTGCTGGGGGCTTATGGATGAGACCACGTGGAGGAGTGACTATGACCAGGAGACCTTAACTACCAAGAGGTTTGACCCTAACTCGAGAGTGTTACGTCTGGGCAAGGCGACGCTTTGCTGATCTAAATAGCTCTCTAAAGACCTTGGGGCATTAGCTCCTGCTTGAGCAAAGCGACTCTTTGTCGGCAGTGGTGAGAACTGTGCAGCAGCTCCAGGAGGAAATCACCTTGCCCGCCAACATCCGTGTCTTTGCTCCCTAGCAACGTGCTCTAGCAACAAGGGACTTTTTCTTTTGCCCCAGAAGCTGGAGTCAGCTTGCGCTTGGCTAAACCCCTCTCCCAAGAACCAACTCATAGAGAGGGTACACCTCGACTAAATTTGGACTTTATTTCTTTCATCTCCCCCTGGCCTGGAAAAATAGTTCACTGTTAACCTATTATTAGTTTGGAGTATGTTATTTCTTTATTGGCTTATTAAGAGACATTATCTGCTATGCTATCTATTATAATTCTCACAGTGAAACTGCAGTAAATAAATTATTGGCAGAGACAATCTCAGTCTCTGAGCATAATTTACTGCTGGTCCCCCGCCCCAGACCAAACACTAGCACCACAAAAGAAGCCACTTGATTAGTATTGTGGAATGAATGAAAGAAGAAATGAAGGAAGGAATGATGGCCAAGGGCTTCTAAATCTTCATAAGTGGGTAATAAGCAGCCACCAAGACATAAGGGTCCAAGAGGCCAGCCCTTTCCTCGGCTCCAACACAAGCATCACCAGCGCCCTGGGGGGTCTGTCTGAGCTTCATGTGGGTGTTATTGAAACAAAAATGGAGGGGAGAACACCCCCAAATTATAGAAGAGGTTTATCTGTTGAGTCTGGTCAAGGAAAGGCCATGTAGTGATAATACCACTGGCTTGGGGAAAAAAGAGTAGACAGATTTCCTGAGATTTTGTGCACATCACATTCCCTGAGTTTCTCACCTTTGAAAACGAAAATACAAACGTGTGCTCCCCCAAACATCACATGGTGATTGTGGCGGGTAGTATTGTGATGGGGGAAAGATAATATCCCCTCTGCCCTTCTGGATTCTTGGCTGAGACCTCCCTGTAATAAAACACATGAACAGAAGAAAAGCAGAAGTTTAATAACATGTATATCTCCTGTATGCATGGAAGAGACCCAGGAAAACTGAGCAAATGCCTGAAATGGTTCAAGCCATAGCCTTAAATACCATCTCCAGCTAAAGACAAAGGATGTTGGTCGGGGGCGATGGGGGAGCCAGTTTGCGGAGGTGACCTGGAAAAGCATAGAAAACAAGGGTCTGGTTGCGGTGCAGATTTAAGTCATTGCTTTCTTCACTGATAGACTTAGGGTCGTCCTTCTCTTCCTGATACAGAGAGGGAGACGCCCTCACAACTGGAGATTTCCCTTATACGTGTAAATGTCTCTTACACAAGGGTAATCTCCACTCAGCTTTCAGAGCTGCTCCTATATCTGCTGTCTCTCAAAACGAATCAGCCCAAAATAATCCCTCTGCCAAAGAGACACACCCTGGGGTAGTAAATCGTGCTCCCCTTCAGTACACGACCGCGATTCTCCATAATCATGGCACCATTCAGCCATAGAAAGGAATGAAGCTCTGACACATGTCACAACCTGGATGAACCTTGAAAACATGATGCTAAATGAAAGAAGTCAGACTCAAAAGGTCATAGATTGTGTGATTCCACTTACATAAAACATCCAGGATAGGCAAATCCATAGAGACAGAAAGCAGACTGCTGGTTGCCAGGGGCTGCAGGGCGGAGGCGATGGGAAGTGACGGCTGATGGGGGTGCGGCTTCCTTTACGGATGATGGAAATGTTCTGGAACTAGGGAGACGTGATGGTTGCACAACATGGTGAATGCGCTAATTACCACTGAACTGTGTGCTTTCAAATGGGTAACCTTATGCTACACAAGCTTCACCCCAGTTAAAAACAAAAATCACACGACGGGCTTTTCAAATGCCGTCCCTCTACCCCATTGATTCTCATTCTTTTGATCTGAATAAAGGCCCAGACGTTGGTTATTTTTAAAAGTTTCCCAGGATGTTATAATGGGCTGTCAAGGTTGAGAACTACAGGCTTAAAGAAAACTGGTGGGAAGGGTGTGACTATGGTGTCCAGCCCCCCAGGGTTTGGATTCCTCTCCATGTCCTAATTGCTAATTCCCTGAACCTGTTTCCTCAACTGGGAAAATGCAAGCTATAATATTTACCACATCGGAGCTGCTGTTAAAATCACAGCAGGGCTTCCCTGGTGGCGCAGTGGTTGAGAGTCTGCCTGCTAATGCAGGGGACGTGGGTTTGAGCCCTGGTCTGGGAAGATCCCACATGCTGCGGAGCAACTGGGCCCGTGGGCCACAACTACTGAGCCTGCGCATCTGGAGCCTGTGCTCCGCAGCCAGAGAGGCCGCGACGGTGAGAGACCCGCGCACTGCGATGAAGAGTGGCCCCCGCTTGCCACAACTAGAGAAAGGCTTGCACAGAGACGAAGACCCAACACAGCCAAAAATTAAAAAATTAAATGAAGGCTCAACATTAAAAATATATATATATATATATATATATATAAAAAATCAGCTCATGCTGGTAAACACGTGGGCTTGACATCTATTAGGTGCTAAAAAAATTATTGTTACTATTATTGAGTAGATATCAAACTTGATTGTAAAAGTTAAGAACAGCCATTCAACTGCAAGGGAGTGGGATTTTTTTTTTTTTAACTGTTATTCCAGGATGCTGGGCTTTGTGGGGTGGGAATGGGGAAAGAGAAGTAAGATGAAAAGTTATCTAGAAAATTATTTTCTCTGCATATCAGCATGTCTGTATAACCTCGAATGAAAAAAAAAAAGGTAGCTCCTCATCACAGAAAGACCCTTTGAGCTTTTTTTTTCTGTCTTTGGAAGAATAAAATGAAAAAGCAAGCAAAGGGGTCTAGGACTCCTTGGCACTGAACTGGGTTTTATTTTATGGCCTTGAGATGTGGTTGTTTTATCTCTACTGCTAAGAGCCTCAATCTAGTGCATTATGTCCTGTAGTTGAGTTGATGGCAATGACTGATGAATTAAGCTTATTCCCTAGCTTTCATTGATTCTCTAGCTTTACTTTTCCTCCACCTCGATTTCCTGGTTAACCCAGGCTTGCATCCATTCTCTTCTTTCATTGCTTTCCTGGGAGTTGCCTCAGTGTCATGTGGCTGTTCTGACCTGGGGCTCTTACCTCAGACAGTCCCAGTGGATTCTTTCCCAGTTCAGTTCCTTCCTGGCTGTGTGACATCAGGCAAGTTTCTTAACCTCTCTGTGCCATAGTTTTCTCATCTCTACAACAGGGATTCTAACAGTATCTGCCTTGTGGGGTAGTGAGAGGATTTAATGAGATAGTATATTTATGGAGAGCTTAACATAGTCATAAAGTTAGTGCTGAGTGATGGATGGTAGCACTTGTTAGCATCCGTTCAGCTCTGATAGTATGAGATCACCTTACCTGGGCATGTTTCTTGGTCTCTGGCATTTGGGGATTTGGGGGCCCAGGGAAGGCTACCCCAAAGTATGCCTCAATGGCATATTGATTATTTTGAACTAAAGTTACTTAAGAAAGAGTTGATGTGAGAGGGTCACTCTGACCCCCTTCTCTGTCCTCCTGAAAGCAGGAAATACATCTCCCACTTGAAAATTTCCCTCCATGTACCGGGAGGTACAAAGACATCCGTATCACCAGAGATAAAGAATCCAGTGCTGAGAAGCCTGTATAAACAAACCTCCTTAGTTCTTTACAAATTAACTACCCAAGCCCAAACCTGGCTTAAACTACTTACCAGTTAAGCACCCAAACCCGATTTCTGTGTCAATTTCTCACAAATGTATTTCTTTGTATAAAAAGCTGCCTGCTTTGGCCACTTCTCAGGTCCTATTTCTGTGAGATTTCCAGGCACATTTTCTCTTGTTACTCTGTCTTGTGTCAATTTTATTATTAGTCCAGGCACAAGACCTCTAGAGGGGTTAGGGGGAAATTTCCTCCTCCCAACAGGGATCATGCTTCTTCAGATCCCCACCCTACAAAGCATCCTTCCTTCCTTTGGGAATCTGAGGTTGGTGTCTTGACCTCTTTGGTTTCAATCTGCCCCACCCAGTGGGATGCAGCTGTGTCCACCCCGGACACTCTGCCCGCGCAGAGTCTGTGGAGGACAGTGTGGCTGCTGGGGGGTCTTTTGCCCTGGCCCTTGTCAATGTTGCTCTTCCGATTTAAATTCCATTTTTAATGCCTGCTCTTACCCCCTGCTTTAGGCTGAATGAATTCAATGACAAATCAGTCTTTCCTTGCGTTCAATGCCAAGTGCTCAGGACTGTTCTCTAAGTGGTACACACGGCTGTCTGTCATGATACTCATCTTCATGTAAAGATGACATGAAACGCCCAGACACACGTGGGGCGTTTCTTAGATATTGGATCCACCATGATCCCGTTGTCCCTCTCCAGGGCTCTCCCAGGGAGGCAGGGACTTTTCCAGGCTAAGTGGTAAGGCCTGAGATATAGGATATCTCAGCAGATATAGGATGCTTTTTTTTGGTGAATCCCAGATCTGGTCTGTTCATGGATTCCCCTCTTCTATTGAAAAGTATTTATTAGCAATAGCAATAGATGATATTCACCAGGCACACGCAATCAGTCCAGCATCCTACCAAGTGCTTTATACTTAGCATCTCATTTAAGTCTCAAAACCACCCCATGAAATAGGCTCTTTAGTTTATCCTGTTTTTAAAATGTAAGGAAACGTCACAGAGATAATATGTACCAGATTAGGTTTGAACCTGGGCTTCTCACCCCAGAACCCAGGTTCTAAAGTATCATGTGAAGCTGCCTCTTCGTAACGATGATCTTTTTGTCCAACCCTGTAGTTTGACAAAAGAGGCAACAACTTTTCAAAAAGGAGGTGTGACTTGCCTGATCTACAGAAAGAGGGACAGCCACAGAGCCAAGGCTGGGTCTCACAATCTTCCTGTATTTTGCCCCTTGGTATCATTTTGCAGCCAAGTTCCAAAGTGACGTGCCTTGTTGTGGCAGTTACTCTTTTCTGCATGTTTCTGAGAATACTCCAGACCCCAAGAAGTCCCCTCCCTCTCTGACTCATTCCCTCCATGCCATAATATGTGGTCCTTAGATCCCAAGCCTCATATTTGGAATTTCAGCTCATTTTTCTAGGATGATATGTCTAAGACGATACTTAAGGCGAGGGCTTGCACCATTTCAGGGAGTGACTCAGTTTTTCTGAGTCTCTCCCATCTATACATGTTATTAAATTTTTGTTTGATTTTCTTCTGTTAATCTGCCTCAGGTCAATTTAATTCTTAGACCAGCCAGAAGAACCTAGCAGTGAAACAGGAGGGAAGGGGGCAGGGCACAACCTTTGAAAGAATGACAGCCCGAGGACGTGACATAAACTGATTAGAACCAAATGGGTCCAAGATGGCGGACAAGTAGACTTCCGCTAGACCGTGAGCCTCAGTATACGCTCACTGTAACACATCAGCAAGCGAAATGACACACCCACAGACGCCATGACAGTTCCAAGGCCGACCACAAAGATCAAAAGTGGGCGCTGGCCCAATTTCTGGAAATCGCCGCCCCTTCCACTAATACTCCTCCCATACATTAGCCTATAAAGTTTCCCACCCCTATAAAAACTGACAACCCCATACCCTGGGGCCCGTCTCACCTTCTGAGATGGCCCACGCTCTGTCTGTGGAGTGTGTTTCTCTCTAAATAAATCCACTTCTTACCTACCACTTTGTCTCTCACTGAATTCTTTCTGCCATGAGACATCAAGAACCTGAGCTTCATTAGGTCCTGAGACCAGGTGTGTGATCTCAGTTGGAAGACTGTGGGTTTTGGCCGGGTTCGAGTCCTGGCACGTGGGTTCAAGTCCCAATCTGAGGTGCACGTTATCAGCAGGGCGGGGAAAAATTTCTTCCTTCCTGACACATGTAATAAGTAGTAAATGCTGGCTACTTATTTTTAACAGTACTGTGAAATGTTTGCAGACTTTGGGGGAAACAGACATAAAAGCTCCTTGGGGGACGGGGCTTGTGTCTTTTATATCTCTTGTATTTTTCCAGCACTCAGCCCTTGACAGCATGGTGTCATGGGGAAATGTGATCATTCTTTCCTGTATTTAAAAAATAACTTGCCTGAGGAGTAATTTTATGAGAAATCTATGCATCCTTGCATTTTATGCCTTGGAGTTTCTTCTCCTGCCTGCTGCCTGGGCTTAATAAAAACAACTGAATAGGAGCAGCATCTGGACAAACTGAGGAGGGCTTTAACTTTCCAAGAACAAATGCAACATCACAGAGCATCTGCCTAGTGTACAAATGGGCAGGCAATTTGCTGCAACTGCTGCAGCTGTGACCCCGCGACCCCCCCGCCAAGACCTGCTGCCCTTCTCAGCTACTGGGACAGGGACGCTCAGGTGTGACACAAGTCTCCATGGAACTCAAAGCCCCATAGAGAAAACAATATTCAAATGCAGAGGAGAGGTGGTAACTTAGCACACCAGGACCTGCCATTAAAACAGATTTGGATATGAGCTCAGACCAAAAACTTCAAACCCACCATTGTCCCAGAGTCTCTGCTGGCCAGTGCATTTGTGCATGCATTTCTTTTGTTCTTTCCACTGCCCAAATTAGTTCTTTTAGAATCCCTTGCTGTGGCTAGTATTCCCCCACCTCCATGGGACCGAATCCATTGATTTGTAAATCTTAGATAATGCATCTCTTCAAAAACTACTTTGATCTTAGAAAAAAAATCACAGGATAGGGCTTCCCTGGTGGCGCAGTGGTTGAGAGTCCGCCTGCCGATGCAGGGGACACGGGTTCGTGCCCCGGTCCGGGAACATCCCACATGCCACGGAGCGGCTGGGCCCGTGAGCCATGGCCGCTGAGCCTGCGCTTCCAGAGCCTGTGCTCCGCAGTGGGAGAGGCCACAACAGTTAGAGGCTCGCGTACCGCAAAAAAAAAAAAAAAGCCACTAGATGAGATGCCATCAGAAATCTGCTTAAAATGATTAAGCATAAATGAAAATTTTCAAATATGAAAAAACTTTTTTTTTTTTAATTACTGGGCTCGGAACCAATTTTAAAATGTTAAGCAACTTAAGTTCCACCGGGCTGGTTCAAACAGCTGTTAATCGGGGAAGGGAGGGGATGCAGAGATAAGGGAGGAGCAGTCGAGAAACAATAGTGCAGCCTTGGGGCAGGGTCCTGGTTTCCCCTCAGGGGATACACATAACAATATCTTTGAGCTGCTTTGCAGATACTGAAACCCCTGCCTTGTGGAAGAAGTTAACTATATGCCACCCACAAGCACGTAGACCCCAGACCAGCTGGAACCAGAAGGTTGATGATGCTGACTCCCACTTACCTCACTACCAACCAATCAGAAGAAAGTCCACGAGCTGATCACGCCCTCCTCTTTGAACCATGACTATAATACTCCTCACTACCCTTTCCAGGTCCGGACACTCAGTTTTGAGAGCATTAGCTCTCTGTGGCCCCCTTTGCTTGGCAAAGCAATAAAGCTATTCTTTTCAACTTCACCCAAAACTTTGTCTCCGAGGTTTAATTCAGTGTCAGTGTACAGAGGCCGGGTTCTGCATCAACATTTCTGGGCTTAAACATCACAGAACTTGCTACAGAGGAGAAGCCTGCTCAGTTGGGAGGGGTGCAGCCTAGTAGCTTCAAGCAAAGGCTGTGGAGTTAGACTGCCTGCTTCAAATCCAAGTCCCATCACTTAGCAGCTGTGTGACCTTGGACAAGCTACCTAACCTCTCTGAGCCTCAGTTCCCTCACTTGTAAAATAGGGATAACAACAGTATTTACCTTTTCAGCTTGTGGGGATCAAATGATATTAATACATTGTCTGGATGTTAATCCGTTGTCTGTCTCATGGTAAGTATTGGCCCCTAGGACGTTAACTTTTGTTATGCCTGTCCACACTGAATAAGTAACTGGATTGGGTGATTCAGGACCCTGAAGATGTTACTTATCTTCACTTTGGAAAAGTCCTAGGAAGGGCTTAATGGCCACAACCCCAATTTATTCATGCTTTGCTGTCAAATGATAACATCCAAAACAAATCCCAGAGCTTAACACCCAAAGACAGTCAAGAAACATGAAGGAGAACCGTGGTATCCTTGTTTGGGGGAAACCTAAAGGTCACTTGTTTCTCCCATGATCCCAGTTGCCTGCCCTCATTCTAACAATGGAAGCTTCAATTCAAACGGGTAAATTTCATTCAATGAAACCTAAGATTTCCTGAGCGTCTGCCCCGTGATAGGCACCCTGCTAGGTACTTTTAAATTCTTTGTCTCATTAAATATCCTTCCAATGCCATGCACGGTAGGCATTTTCCTCCTATTCCCAACAAGATGACAGGCAAATAGAAGCAAATTTTCCTATGTTGCACAGCTCATAAGCAGCACATCTGAGATCCATCCCCAGCCTCTTTGCCCTCGAAGCCCTTGTGTATCTCACTACATCCCACTGCCTTCAGGAAAGTAAAATGAGATTTGCTGAACTGAATGAATAACCTTTCCTCCCTCTAGAAATGGAGGTGCGGTAGTCAGAGCCTGGATTTCAGGCGAATGCCATTTTTAACGTCCTCTTCTGACCACATTTAAAGCCTCTCTCCTACAGTCTCCACTTTCCCAAAGGCCAGGGGAGCAGTTCATAAACCGGCATTATCCCATGTGACACGTCCCTCAATGTAGGGGTCAAAATCTTTGGCCTCTGGGAAATAACCTGCTAAAGTGAGTCTCTCTGTGAAACCCAGTGGATAATAAATAGCCTTTTCTTCTTTCTTTGCAGCTCTTGCCTCCTCGGTTCGGCAGATGGCAGCTGCCCCTGCTAAGGGTTTTCTTCGGGCTGCTCTGAGTTTCCCACTCCTTTGAGGAGGAGGTGGGGATTCGGGAGAAGAGAGCAAAGACAGAAGAATCCAGAAGCCTTTTGCCCCAGCTTTGCTGCTTCCTGGCCATGCGACCCCGGGCAAGACTTTTCCTCCCCGAGTCTTACCTGTAACTTGAGGGATAATTTATCCATTCGGCAATAGGTCTGTGGAGGTCTATCTATCAGGTGTCAGGTGCTGTGCTGGGTGTAGGGAGTAAATACCATCCCTGTCCTAGTTGAAAAGTCCCCTTTGCTCATGACAGTAGAGTTAAGAAGAAAAGGAAGAAGAATCGCACAGATGAGCCCCACAGATGGAGTGACACCTGCTGAGAGCGCAGAATAGAGAGAAGGGACCTGGAGGGTGTGTTCGTGTCCCTGAGGTTAAGATGCTAAGGATGAATAAAAGCCAAGACCATGCGGAAAGCATTTTAAGCTGAGAAAACAGCAGGTTCAAAGGCCCTTCTGGGCAGTTATGTGGGGAGGAAATGAACTGATGCACAGAGGGCTGGGCGTGGCTCTGGGGGCAGGAGGAATCTTGACACTTCCTTGACCCAGGTCCTCTCCTTCCTCTAAATCAAACAGACGTGGGTCTGTCTGGGGCTCTGTCCCTGTGATGGGGCAGTCTCAGGGTGGGTTCCATACGTACATTTAGGTCAATTAAGTTCTTTTTTTCTACTCTCCCTCATATCACACAAAATTAATATTAATCAATTTTAATAAAATATTTTATTTATTTATTTTGGGGCTGTGCTGGGTCTTCGTTGTGGCATGTAGTTGTGGCACATGGGATATTTAGTTGCGGCATGTGGCCTCTAGTTCCCTGAACAGGGATTGAACCCAGGTCCCCTGCATTGGGAGCACAGAGTCTTAACCGCTGGACCACCAGGGAAGTCCCTCAAATATTTAATTTAATTTAAATAAAATTAAAAGTAACGAATTAATATTTTTACTAATTATTTATTCTTAAATAATAGCAATAAGTATTAACTTATTTCACAGTCATTTGCACCAGGTAATGTAGCTAGTTATGAACATGTCAAACCAGAAATATATTAATTCTTTTATTTGACAAACATCTATGTGGCAATCTCTATGTTGGATGTGAAGGATGCAGAAATAAAACGACACTCTCCACACCCTCAAGGCATTTGGAGGATTCATCACATGTGAGAATTAAATGCTTGACTGGGAAAATGCCTTTGAACTAAGGGAGCAAAGAGATTTCACAGAGCAGTGTGGTTCCCCGCCTCTATGGACTGGTGCCAGGCTAACCCTATTAGAATCAACCAGAGACTTTATTAAAACCAAAGAGTAGACATTCCTTGACGTTGACTCCTAGAAATTCTCCTTCAGTAGGACTGAGAAGGGGTCCAGGCGGCCGTATGCGACAATACACATGGAGCCTTGCCAAGCAGGGAAGCCCACCCAGGCCTCAGGGTCCTGGGGCCTCAGTATTACTGGGGCTCAATTTCATAGGCTTGGTTGACCATCCTTGTGTCTGATGTCAGTCTCCAGTCTTCTGGAGGTTGAGCTGATATCGTGTGACTCAGCCTCCACCCTAAATCACATGGTGTGACTGAAGGCCCCCAAGCAAACAAAGACATTTTCCAGGCTTGCCCTTCCAAGGGCTTAGAGATTACCCTTCAGAAGCCGAGGGCAAAGACCACGCCTCTCTTTGGGCAAGGCTGAATTCTTTACTCCACACCATGTGACTAATGGCAACTTCCTGACCTTCTTGAAGCCTCATTTTCCTCACCTGTAAAATAGAAATAAAGAGAACAACCACACATGACTGTCACGGTAATAACCTGAGAGAGTGGATGTGACGACCCAGCACATCATAAGTGCTTCAAAAATGGTACCTATGGTGTTGACGATGTTCCTCAGAAAGCTGTACCTCCAGGGAGGATCCTGGGTAGAAGTCGCATTTTCACTGCTCCATCCTCACCCTTCTTATGCAACATCCATCTCATCCTTCTCAGAGCCAAGTGCCTGTGGGCTATTCAGAAAGCTTCCCTCTTTATCTTGTCTTCACCTAACTCTGTGCTCAGTAGCTGTTTGCTTACCATGGTCCCTGTCCCCATATTTCAATGACAGCTCACCTAACAAAAGGCGTCTCAGAGAAATGGCATCTTGTTCTTCCCCAGAGGAACATTGTTCCCTTTCACCAGCCTAGGTTATCACAGCCCATTGCTGGGCCCACACAAAGGAAGGCTGAATGGGAGACACACTTGGCAGAGGGAATTCTGTCTGAATGGGGTCTTTCTGTTGTCTTAAATGGGTCTGAGGGGCACTTTCAAAGTTCTTCATTCACCATCACGAATGGGCTCGAAGACAGTCTCTGTCTCAGCTGTTTCTCTCCAGTGACAGCAAAGCCCTATCAACTCTCAACATCCCTTCCTTGTGGCTCAGAGGAGGTCCAGACACCTGAGCAGGGAGCTCAGCCCAAGGCTGAGACACAAATGAACACCACACAGAATGGCTTTACTCCGCAGCCCATCCCACAGAGAGCAGCTCCACAAGCTGTCAGAAGGCCCTCCAAGGAGGGGAGGAGACAGGGAAGAAGAAGGGCACAGAGGAGACGTGACCACCTTTGGAGTCAAGACGGGGCTGGCTTCCCACCCAAGTTCTGCGAATAACTCACTGTGTGACACGGCCAGATCACCTCACCTAAGGCTCGGTTTCCTCGTCTGTCAAGTAGCAATGTCTCATAGCACTGTGCTAAGTGCTCTGCACGGATTATTACATTTGATCTTCACATCAAATGTATGATGAGGCAGGTACTATTACCAGTCCCATTTTATAGATAAAGACACTGAGGCTGAAGAGGTAAGCAACTTGCCCAAAGTCACAGCCAGTCAGTGGTGGAATCAAAATTTCAACCCAGAACTCAATTCACATCCTTTGGTTTCACTTTCACCCATCTTTCCTCATAAACTCTAACTCCTATCAATCCCCAAAGTAGAGGATGCTATGTTGGGTCAAACTATCAATGGGAAGGCTCTGAGACTGCAGGGCTTTTGGCCAAAGTTAAAGGGACAGCAGAAGCCAGTCAAAGAAAGATTTTGTTATTAACCCACATATGGAAACATACCAGTCCTCAAACTGACTTTGTGCTTCCATATCAATCAGGGTAATTGAAGTTGTTGTTATACTAGATAACTAACGTTAGCTGAGATCTCAGTGGCTCAGACTGCAAAAATTTTTATTACACGAACCCAGATGTATCAAGACACACAGCCTCCATGGGTACTGTGGCAGGGGAAGAGAGTGTTGGAAGGGTCTTAAATGCCTCAACCTGGAAGTGTCATATGTCTGAACTCCAACACTGCTAATCATTCTTACATTTCATTGGCCGGCACTAGGCACATGGTCCACGCCAGCTGCATGGGAGGATGGGAAATGCAGAGGGTTGCTTGGATACTGGAGGAACACTAACAGGTTTGGCCCCAGGCTCTGCAAAGGTCCTTTGATTCAGTCATAACCTGGATCACCTCCAGCCCACACCTCAGCTAGCATTTTTATTCTCTGTAATTTCTGGAAGCTGGTTGATGGAGCAGTTGGGGTTGAGATGCCCTTCAAAAGAGTTAAGTGACACATAAGGATACCCTGGTAGTTTAGTTAAGGTCTCTGGCTCAGGAGGGCAGATATGTCAAGAGGAATGTAGCCCAGCAGTTGGGATAATTTCTGAGCCACTGGTTCTTCTTGAAGTAAGTTGCTCACGGTGGGAGGTGAGAGGACGCAGGACCAAGAGGTTCAGGGAAACCTGTAGGATGCAGGTGGGAAAGTCCAAAGAAAGCAGCTTGCAGGAGAGAGCAGGTGTGTGTGTTCAGAAAAGAAGGAAGTGATATTCGAGGCCAGCAGCAGGTCCAGTTGCAAAAATGACTCCCCCCACCTGTCCTTTTCAATACTTTTCTGAAGGGCTTTAGGCAATATCTGGTGCATAGTAGGTGCTCAACACATAGTGTTGAATTGGTGGGTGATGCATGGACATGAGGCAACCAGAGCCACAGTGCCAGCCCCTGAGCCCAGCAAGACACCTCTGTTAACCCAGGAAAAAAGGGCAGATAAACCCCGACCCCCTCCCTGTCCCAGTCACCCTTGTCCCAGCATCTCAGCCTCACTTTTAAAGGGAACCCTCTTTTGTGGAATCATCCCCATTGCTGCGGATGCGTTCATTAATTTTGCTACTTAAAGATCCAAAATAATAACTTGTCTTTTCCACTTAAGGAGGTTCATCCAACCCCCAAATACGTGTGGTTTTTATTTGTTCTTTTTTCAATTATAAAAGCAATATGTGTTTATTGGAGGACACCCCTCCCCTCCCCTGCCCCCTCTTGGTGGCCGATTTTATGGCTGCCCCAGTACTCAGATCATTCTGAAAGAATCCGCCCCAGGCTAACAGCATCTTCAGGGACTTGAGGAAATTACAAGACCAATGTGAGCATTTGATTCTTGCTCCCCAACTCCATCCTCAGAGTTTCCCCCTTTCTACAAGCAAAGACAGGCAGAGGGTTGAGACATCCACCTGAAGACCCCCTTGGGAAATCTGGTCTTGTTCTTCCGGGATAAAAGTCCAGGGGATGTGGGGCATCTAAGCATGCCAACTGGGATTCTGCTGTCAGGGACCAACAATGCTTTTTGAACACTTCCCCCAATTTTTAGAACTCTTCCTTTTAGCCAAGGAGAACAGTTCCCATTAAAAGGACGAAGAAACAAGAAAATGTCATTTACAGATATCATCAGACTCTCCATAGGCAACAGAAATTTTTACAAACATTCTGAAAAGCAGCTAATATACATCCTGAACTTTAGAAATGTTCTTACCTGTTGACACAGTAATTCCACTTGTAGGAATTTATCATAAGGAAATAATCACAAGCGAAACCAAATTTAATGTATGCATCTGTAAGATGCTCAAGAAACCATTATTTGTAATAATGAGACTTTGGTAATAAGCTACAAGTCCAATAGGAGAATAAAATGGTACATAATACTCCATGCGATGGGGTACTATGTAGCTGTTGAAAATAATGTTTTCAATCCTTTTTCTAATGTAGACAAGCACTTACCAGAGCTCTCCAACTTACGAGCTGTGTAAAAAAAAAAAAAAAAAGAAACAACCTAATAAAATAGGGTGGCAACAGAAACACTCAAATGATAACAACACATGGAGGGGCTGTGTTTGATGTGTTTACTTCTTACACTTGTCTCTATCTCCCAAATTTTTTCCAGTAAACACATATTGCTTTTATAATTGAAAAAAGAACAAATAAAAACCGCACGTATTTGGGGGTTGGATGAACCTCCTTAAGTGGAAAAGACAAGTTATTATTTTGGATCTTTAAGTAGCAAAATTAATGAATGCATCCGCAGCAATGGGGATGATTCCACAAAAGAGGGTTCCCTTTAAAAGTGAAGTTGAGATGCTGGGACAAGGGTGACTGGGACAGGGAGGGGGTCGGGGTTTATCTGCCCTTTTTTTCTGGGTTAACAGAAGTGTCTTGCTGGGCTCAGGGGCTGGCACTGTGGCTCTGGTTGCCTCATGTCCATGCATCACCCACCAATTCAACACTATGCGTTGAGCACCTACTATGCACCAGATATTGCCTAAAGCCGTTGAATTTCAATGATGAGTCACAGATTGGGAAGACTTTTTTATAATGAATTTTTAAAAATTGGAATATAGTTGCTTTACAGTGTTGTGTCAGTTTCTGCTGTAGAGCAAAGTGAATCAGCCACATGTATGCATGCATCCCGTCTTCCTTAGATTTCCCTCCCATTTAGGTCACCACAGAGCATTGAGTAGAGTTCCCTGTGCTACACAGTAGGTTCTCATTAGCTATCTATTTTATACATAGTAGGATATATATGTCAATTCTAATCTCCCAATCTGTCCCACTCCCCCCTTCCCTCCTTGGTATCCATATATCTGCTCTCTATGTCTGTGTCTCCATTTCTGCTCTGCAAATAAGTTCATCTATACCATTTTTCTAGATTCCACATATATGCATTAATATATGATAATTGTTTTTCTCTTTCTGACTTACTTCACTCTGTATGACAGTCTCTAGGTCCATCCACATCTCTTCAAATGGCACAATTTCATTCCTTTTTATGGCTGAGTAGTATTCCATTGTATATATGTGCCACATCTTCTTTATCCATTCCTCTGTTTTATCAATGTTAATTTCCTGATTTAGATGGCTGTACGTAGTTATTTAGGAGATTATGTTTTGGCTTGGGAAATACTAAAATATTTGGGAATAATGGGACATCATGTCTGCAACACATTCACAAATTATTCAAATTAGACTACTTCTACAATTTTTCTGTTTAAAATTATTTTGAAATATAAAGCCCAAACACATATTTTTAAATTCTTAAATATAAAATATTTCATATAAACCAAAAGAGGTGCAGAAAATAATTTCACAGAAAAAACCCCAAAAAGGAACCAAATAAAAAGCATGGTAACGTGAAATAAATATTGAGGCACGTAAACATTATAAACAAATTTCCTGGGTTCTAGTCCACCATCAGCCTTCATTAGCTGTATTATCAATCTGAGAAAGTTCCATGAACTCCCTTTGCCTCAGCTTCATCAACTGTAAAATGAAGGTAACATTAATATCAGCAGTCTCCCAGTCTATTTGAGAATTAAGTAAAATAAACCATACAAAGTGCTTATCATGTTGGCTGATCCATAAGGCAGCTCGGATTAGTGTTTGCTGTTTAAAAAAATTACTAATTTTTTGGGGCTTCCCTGGTGGCGCAGTGGTTGGGAGTCCGCCTGCCGATGCAGGGGACACGGCTTCGTGTCCCGGTCCGGGAGGATCGCACGTGCCGCAGAGCGGCTGGGCCCGTGAGCCATGGCCACTGGGCCTGCGCGTTCGGAGCCTGTGCTCCGCAACGGGAGAGGCCACAACAGTGAGAGGCACGCGTACCGCAAAAAAAAACCCCAAAAAACAAAAAAACTAATTTTTTATTTATCAAATTAAATATTCTCAGGTAAAATTTTGCATGTCTAAGTTTTGTCAAGACTATTTGAGTCTTCCAACAGTTTTTTGTTTTTCTTTTTGGTCACGCTGCGCAACTTGTAGTACCCTAGTTCCCTGACCAGGGATTGAACCCGTACTCTCGACAGTGAAAGTGTGGAGTCCTAACCACTAGACCCCCAGGGACTTCCCATTCCAACAACTTTTAATCAACAACAGACTTTGCCAGTCAGTTCAGTTTTTGCTGCTATCAGTTTTACTTTCTTTCAAGCGTTCTACCCGTTCTAATTTTTTCCTCGGGTCATTTTGCTTTTGCAGATTTTCAGTGTTACCAAAAAGCTGCGATTCTTCAATCAGTTTTTCTACTGTAACACATTTTACCATGTGCAGATTTAACAGTTGTCAGTTTTAGTTTGTGCTGTATATTTCTACGAGTAATATGTATGTTTAATTAGATAAAAGACCATTGGCATTTTATCCATCTCTTGAACTGGAGAATGCTCGTCTGGAAACCAGATGTGTAGGTATGGCTGTACATATGAGTCAAAATGGCGAGACACGATGCTTGCCCCGCATCCTACCACTCATCTGGGATGAGTTTGAAACACGGTTAGCAACTGATTTCAAGATGCCTATGGGAGATTTCACACACACATAGCAAGGTGTGCAGTGAGAAACAAATGCTCACTGCAGAAAGAGCCCTGGTTTTGAATCCAGTGCCTTGGTCTTAGATCACAGCTCTACCACAGCCCAAGCAGCGTGATGCTGGGTGAGTCACCTGACCTTTCAAAGCACTAGTCCTCTCAGTTGTAAAATGGGCAGAGGGTACTGTTCACTTCTAGAATTTCGGGGATTGAGGGAGATGATATATGGAATGCATTATCCCTGGTGCTCAATGGACAATAGGTGTTCAACAATTGAAAAGTCCTTGACAAGAAGAAGTCCTTGAACCATCGTGGTGATGGGATTGAGCAATCAGATGTTGGTGACTGGAAGCCCTGCCCTGTCCAACAGAACTCTCTGTGGTCATGGAACATTCTATATCCATGTTGCCCAATAGTGTTCCCACTAGACACATGAAGCCTTGAGCACCTGAAATGTGGTTAGTGTGAATAAGAAACTGAATTTTAAATTTAATATAAATTAATTTAAATGTAAGTAGCTACATATGAGTTGTCTATAGTATCGATCCACATTGTCATAGACCTATACATTTTCAAACTTCTCTCCAACACACATTAAGTCCCCCTGAATATATTCAGCTGGAATGAGTCAAAACCACGCGCTGTGTGTCTTTCTGATTTCTGCCCCAGGACCTACTCCAAGGGCTGCAGAAAACTGCCTGGCCCCGGTGCAAGCAAAGCCTGGGAGTACGGGGGATTAACACTCCTAGGGGCAACCCTCAACCACTGGGGAATGGGAGCTAATGGATAAAGACCCCAACCAACCTTTCGTTCTGAAAAAACAAAGGACTCTCTGGGGTCTTCAGAAGGTTCTGCTGGAAAAGGTCAGTTTGAGAAGTTTTGTCATATTCTATTATAGCTGCACGACCTTCACCATGCCACTTGACCTCTTTAAGCCTCGGTCTCCTCATCTGTAAAATGGGTGTAATGAAATAATCGACCTCATCGGATTGCTGGCAGATCATATGGGATGATTCATGCAAAACCCTTTGCACAGTGCTCAGCACGTAATAGTTCAACAGGTGCCTGCTGCCATGATATTGATCACCCCTGCCAGTCTCGCAGTTTGGAAATAGGCACAGCTCATAAATACCTGTTAAGCAAAGGTCAGCAAACATGAGCACTAGGAAAAAGCTAACTCTCTTTCCTGGTCCCAGACTGACGTCCTCATATCTCAAAGAAGCAGGAAGGGGATGGCTGGCTCGCAGCAGTGACCTCTAAACTGGATAGGAAACTTAAAAGAGGCAGTGTCACCCTCCCTTCTGCCCTGGTGCCCTTCTGTTTGCTGCGAAGGGAAAACTTTTCTATAAAGATAGGAAAAAGGGGATTTAGTATCCACTCTGATAGGCTCTCATGGTTTTATAAATACGTTCTCTATGGTAAGCAGTAGTTTATCACAATGCTTGGATATGAGTAGCTGCTTTATCAGGTAATGCCTTTTGCTTGAGCAACATTTAATATTTCTGCTACCGGAATGAGGTGTCTGCATTTCAAAGATTTTTATAACCTGAGAAGATTATAAAACCATATATTTTAAAAGGTCTTGCAATTGACCAAACTGAAGGAGGGAGAGTGGGGAAGAGGGTTGCGTCCACATCTCAGACATTCTCTGTGAGCTCTGTGACCTTGGATAAATCACATGGCAGCTCAGTCACATGATTTAATGAAATGACCAAAATTCCTTTAGAAGTAGAAAGGTCTGTTTCCAATGTTGGATTCACCGCATTCCAATTGTGTGACCTTGGGCAAATTATCCAGCCCTTTTTGAATCTCACATTTGTCATTGGTGTATGGAGAACGAGAACACCAACTTAGTAAGATTGCCCTGTGGGTGAACTGAAATCACATGGGCTAAATGCTACAGCATTTGTCACCAAGTGGGTGCTCAGTTAATGTGCGTACATTTCAATTGTCTTTCCCTTCATCCACCCCTCTCTGTTTCCTCATTGTAAAAGTGGGGCAGCTTCTACTTTTCCTTTCAACTCAAAGTAATTCTGGTTAATGCCTGGGGCTAAGTACTAGGATACAGATGGGTCAGGTACAGCCACCTGGAAACTAAGACAGGTGGGCAGGCATGAGGTCTGTGCAGGTGTGAACCTGAAAGAAGGCAGCAAAATCAGAGGAGCACATAGGTGAGTAGAATCAAAGCTACACTGAAATAGCAGCTGTTCTTTCATGGGATATAACGAGTGCTTCAGCTGAGGAATTTCAGACCTGGAGGAGTCAGGGGGAAAGGGAGTTCAGTGGATTGGTCATTATAGATTGAACGAGGGCCTTGTGCCTATCGAGAGATGAGGCATGTGCTAGACAGGCAGGACTTGGAATGGATCAGTTCTTCATCGATAAAGTGCCACAGACAAGACTCACCAACGTGAGGCTACAGACTCACAGAAGAACAGCTAGATTCTTTTGTGCTTGTGCGAGGCCCTGTCGTAATGTGTGTTAACTCATTCCTGACAATCACGTTATAAACACAAGTACCGGTGTTATACGAGGTATAGGAAACTAAAGGGCCCAAGTTTACAGAGCTAAGAAAAGGCAGAGTAGGGATTCAGATCTTCAGGTTCCAGGGACCCTGCTGTTACTCACTGCTTCTGTAAAGCATCAGGGGGACTTGTACATGTATTAGAGCCACAATGGGCTTTGTCTCCGACAGGTCTCTTGGCCCGGGGACGGGTATGGGTGGACCTGCTCCTTTGAATAGATTGAAAACCTGTGATAGATGTCAACATACTTGGCAAATGTTAGCCAATGCTCCTTAAGTTTTAATGTGCATGAGAATCACCCAGGGATTTGTAAAAATAAATATTCTTTTTCTTAAAATGTACATCACATTAGGCTTCTACAGTCAAACTTTTAATTTTGGCTAAGCCAAGTGTTTAATATCTGAGTCAGTAAGAATATTCTTCTCCTCGGGCTGCTGTAACAAAGCCCCACACACTGGGTGGCTTGCAACAAAAGAAATCTATCCCCCCAGGGTTCTGGAGGCTGGAAGTCTGAAATCAAGATGTGGGCAGGGTTGGCTCCTTCTACAGGCTCTTGGGGAGAATCTGTTCCTTGCCTCCGTTCTGGCTTCTGGAGGCTGCCGCCAATCTTGGGTGTTCTTTGGGCTGTAGATTCATCACTTCAGACTCTGCCTCCAACTTCCCACGGCCTTCGTCCCTCTGCGTGTATTTGTGTGTCCTCTCCTTCTCTTCTAAGAACACCAGGATGTATGATTTCATCTCGAGATCCTTTAGTTAGTATAATATGCAAAGACCCTTGTTCCAAATAATAACAAGAAAATAATTTCTGTAAAAAAAGAAAGAGAGAGAGAGAGAGAGAAAATTCACCTCCTGAGGTACTAGGTGGACATGCCTTTTGGGGTGACACAATTCCACTCATTATAGAAGGTCTGGGGTGGGGCCTGAGACTGCATTTCTAACAAGCTCCCAAGTGCTACCGGTGCTACTGGCCCACGGGCTCTAAAAGGCCCATGGGTGTATACACACAGTGGAGTATTACTCAGCCATAAAAAGAATGAGATAATTCCATTTGCAGCAACAAGAGATTATTATACTAAGTCAGAAAGAGAAAGACAAATACCATATCATATCACTTACATGTGGAATTTAAAATACGGTACAAATGAACCTATCTACAAAACAGAAACAGACTCACAGACATAGAGAACAGACTTGTGGTTGCAAAGGGAGAAGTGGGTGGTGGAGGGAAGGATTGGGATTTGGGGATTAGCAGGTACAAACTATTATGTATAGACTGGATAAACACCAAGGTCCTGCTATATAGCACAGGGAACTACATTCAGTATCCTGTGGTAAGTCATAATGGAAAAGAATATGAAAAAGAATGTATGTATATATATAACTGAATCACTTTGCTGTACAGCAGAAATTAACACAAAATTATAAATCAACTATGCTTCAATAAAATTAAAAAAAAATACAGGGCCCACAGGATTAATTACTTGCAGGATTTCAAGTGGGTTATATATCACATGGGTGCACACACAGACCTACGATAAGTTCTAACTTTTATTAGCCAAAATCCTAGAACTTTGCAAGAATGCAGAGTGAACGCATAGGGCAGGAACAGTCATAGCATAACCAGGGCAGGGATTTCCTTGGTCCCTGTCCCCCTAATGTGACACTTGCCTAGTAATGACAATGTCTCAACAGGTAGGTCCCTGTCAAAACATGAAAACAGCATGACCATCTTGGTGCCATTGTCTTTGTATTCTTGGGGCTTACAGAAATCTCTCCGCCTCCCAGAATAACTTATGCTGATAATATTATGTGTTTCCATTTAAAGGGATGTTTACATATATCAGAGTCTCCTTGTTACTTACCTACACTCACATCAGCAAGGCCACATTTTCATCTGGGAGAGTAGCCAAGGTCAGAGGCGGGCTGTCTCCAGACTGGAATTAGCTGCCTGGGTTCGAATCCTAGCGCTGCCACTTATTAGCTGTGTGACCTCGGGCAAGTTTATTGTCTTCTCTGTTTCAGTTTCCTTATCTGAAAAATATGGAAAATAATAGCACTTATTTCACAGAATTGTTTTGAAGATTTAAGAACTCATATATGGAAAGCATGTGGAGTGATACCTAGTACATAGTAAACACCCAGAAACCTTAGTCATTGTTATTATATTTACCATTATTATGATTATTTTCTTGTAAGCCACTCATGACTCTGATTTAATCCCACCTTCTTATCTGGGTGTTTTTAAATGGAAAGTTTGGTCCAGGGACCGTGATAACAAAATCCATTTCCTCAGACCTTTTAATATTTCATTTCATTTTTTGTATCTGTTGATTTAACTTATGTCTCAGCTCATCCCCAGAAGGATCTGAGACAGAAGAGAGCTCTCTCATCCTAACACTGTCTCCTAACACAGGGTCTTTTTGGGATTGTTTTCTGACCTTATTCTTTTGCATGTGTGAAACGCCCAAAGACGTTTCATCCTGAGAAGTGCTACACAGATGAGATCAGAGTGTCCCCAAGCCCTTGGGCTGACAGTGAGAAATGGAAGAAATATGGCTACAGACGTTCCCAGAGCTGGTCTGGATGGAGATGTTGAGACAGGCCTTCCCTAGAAACCTCTGTCTTTAGAGGAGCCTGTGGTCAGTGACAATCAGGAGGAGGCCATGTTGCAGTAAAAATACCCAGGAGACACACAGCCCAATCGCTCCTTCCCTCCGGCTAAAATCTCCTTCTAAATTGTAAAGTTTTCTATTTACCCAGCATTCCTTCTTCCAGATAGAACTCTTTGGAAAACAAACTTTAAATCTTGATAAACAGCCATATGATTTTCCATAATAATCAAATCTTTACATTTTTTTTTTTTTTTTTTTCTGGCTGTGCCTTGCTTAGCTCCCCGACCAGAGGTCAAACCTGTGTCTGCTGCAGTGGAAGCGCGGAGTCCTAACCACTGGACGGCCTGGGAATTCCCCGCAATCTTTAATATATGGAGCACAAATCATGTGTTGGGCCCAGTACTAGACATCTCACGTATTGTTGGCAGGTGGGAATTTCCCCCTCTACCCCTCTTGCATTCTTGTGGCTGGACTGATAATAAGATAGGAGAAAAAGAAACCAATTTTAACTTGTGCACACTGATGTCTCATAGAAATAAGACCTAGGAAGTGGCCAAAGCAGGCAGCTTTTTAATTTTTTAGACAAAGAAACAATAAATTTGTGAGGAATAAAGAAACTTAGGTTTTGGGTGTTTAATTGGTGAAGAATCTAAACAGTTAGGGCTTGGGGAAGTCAGTTAAAGAAGTGACAAGTTTTGTTGTTGTAGGCTTCTTGGATGGAACTCCCTCTCTCTGACGATAAGGGTGTTTTTCCACCTCCAGAGGGAGGGAGGATACCTTTCGCAGGGATTTACTTCCTGCTTTCAGAGAGACAAAGAGGACGGTCAGAGTGTACCTCTGCATTGGCCATTTCTTAAGTAACGTTAATTCAAAATAATCAATATGCCAATAAGGCACATTTTGGGGTGGCCTGCCCTGGACCCCAATAATATAGTTTCACACTTGATCCTCATAACAACCTCTTGAACTAGACATCATTGCCTTCATTTTGCAATGAGATAAATGAATTTTAAAGAGGATACATACATCTTCCAAGGTCACAGAATTAGTACACGACAGAACCTACATTTTAATCTATGCTGTCTGACTCAGAAACTTTTATGCTGTAATACATACTGTAATACATAATATTCAACATATTATGGATAACATAGATCATAATATGCTATGGATACAGTGTTTTGAAGCTAGGGAAATTACAGGTAATTCTATGCATTTTATAGGATTGTGGTTGTTTCATATTTGCCATTATGCATACTTGTTATTTTTCTAATTGTATTTTAAATGTAGCATATTTCTATAGATATAATTACACACTTTGTAACACTTTAAAGCAACTAATACAAGGCTGGCTTGACAGGAGATGATGATAAAAGATGAGCTTTTCATAAAATTCAAGGCAAATGAATCTGAGTTAACCTATGGATTCCAGAAATCATCGGAACAGGTCATTGGGTTTCACGGTCTGCTCAAAGTCAGCTCACAATGGGTGATGGATGCGTTTATATATTTGTTGCATATGAGAAATCAGTGGCTAAATGGTAAGAAAATTACCTGTCAGTTTCCAGAAAGAACAGATGTCGACAAACAAGCCATACTGTTGCACAAATTGGGACAACCAGGACTTATTAGACATGTTTTGGACAGTTGCCTTCTCTTGGAGCTAGAAGATTTTATTCAAAACATTTTTTTTGGATTAGTTTCAATCTAGTCAGGTGGACGAGAAGGAAGAAAAGAAACACGGTAACAAACATTCATTGAGTTTTTATCATATGTCAGACAGTGTTCCGGGTGCTTTATATACGATAAAGCATTTACTGCTCATGAAGGATCCATTAAGTAGGTACTATTCTAATCCCAGTTTTATACATGAGAAAAAGGAGGCATAGTGAGTGTGCTGGATATTCTCCGTTTGTCCCTCCAGATTCATTCTCCACCCTTCTCTATTCTCTGATCTGGTGATTGCATTCTATGGACTGCTTGAACCAGGTTCCCTGGCCATCTGGCTTCTGGTTAGGGTCAGCCAATAAGAGGCATCAGCTGGAGATTGGGGTGTGAGAGGGAAGAGCCACTGGAGAGATTTCTTCCCGTCTCCATCCCTGGTGGGTTGTGGGTTGGCAGGGACTGAATTCCTCTCTGAAGACCACAGTCTGTGTCAGGTAGTGCTGTCCTCCAGCTCTTGCTGAATTCTGGAAAATGCTCCCTCATCCTATGCCTGCTGTGATGATGACTCTCCATAGTTGGTGGCCCAGGGTGCTTCAACATCCCTAGCCAGTTTTGCTAAGCCCACCCATACCTTTGCACAGACTTCCACCATTAAGCTCTTTCCCAATGCCCTCTTTTCCATGACTGTCTTTTTCTGGCCATGGCCCTGACAGTTAAGATGAACTTCAGGTACCTTCCCAAGGTAGCACAGGTAGTGAGTAAAATGGGTAGAACACTGGAGGATGAGCAGATTTGGAGGAAATGAGAGGAAAGCTGAATTAGGTTTGGGACCTGGTGGACTTGAGATGTTGGATGAACAACCTAGTAGGGGGTCCAAGAGACAGCTTCAAATAAAGATCTAGAGCTCCAAGAGGGGACTGGGCTGAGGATACAGATGGAAACGGAAGGGCAGCCATGGGATCGTGTGAGATCTCCCAAGGAACACGCTCAGAATAAGAAGAGTAGAGAGGAGAGAGCTGAGTCCTGAGAAAAAGCAACATGAAGAGCAGAGAAGAGGAACTGGAGAGATGGGGGCTTTGGGGAGGATAATAAAATGATGGGTACCTTCAGTCCTGGAAGTCTTGGGATGAGAAGATGTCAAAGAAGAAGGAGAATGGGTAACACAGCAAAATTTCCCTGAGAGGTCAAGGACAATAGGAATTGAAAAGTTTTCATTACATTCTTTTTATTGTGGTAAAATACACATAACATACAATTTACCATTCAACCATTTTAAAGTGTACAGTTCAATGGCGTTAAGTACATCTGTGATGCTGTGCAGCTGTCACCATCTATCTATAGTTCCAGACTTAGTGGACTGAAAGCTACTTTGTAACACATTGTGATATTGGCAAAATGAAAGAATATTAAATCATTGTCCAGAAACTCCAAAAACGGACTCATCTTAAATGGTTAAATGATTTTAAACAAAGACCCCAAAGCAGCTCTTAGGGAAAGAAAAATAAACCTTGATTTCTTCCTTACACTGTACCAAAAAAATCGATTTGAGATGGACTATGGACCTAACCATAAAAATCAGAAATACAAAATTTTAGGAAAAAATATAGGTGAATATCCATACAACTTGGGAGTGGTTAAAATTTTCTTGAGTAAAACACAAAAAAAGGAGAAAGAAAAAATATTGACACATTCGACTTTATCGAAATTAAATAATTTTGCTACTTAAAAGTCACCATTATGAAAATGAAGCAAGAAAACATAGATTGTAGAAAAATATTTGCAAAACACATACATGACAAATGACTTGCATCAGAATATACTGTATAAGGAACTCCTGCAAGTCAAGAATAGAAAGATGAACAATCCAATTAAAATTGGACAAAACCTTAGATATCCTCTTACAAACAAATATGCACATTTCAAATGAACACATGAAAAAGTGCTCAACACCATTAGTAACCAGGGAAATACAAATTTAAAACAACAATGGTGTATCACTATACCCTCACCTGAATAGCTAAAACTAAAGAAGACCGACAACACCAAAGTTGACAAAGGTGGGAAGCAACAGGAACTCTCATACATTGCTGGAGGATGTGTAAAATGGTACAACTACTTTGGGAAGAATTGTCACCTTCTACCCAATAACTCAGCAATTCCATTCCTAGGTATATGCCAAAGAGAAATGAAAACATACATCCACCAAAAAACTTGTATAAGAATGTTGAGAGCAGCTTCATATTAGCCCCAAATTGGAAATAACCAAAAGAAGAATTAACAAGGAAATGTAGAAACGGTTTGTAGCATCCTTATTCAGCGGACAATTAGCAGTAAACAGGAATGAATTATTTATACATATAACGACATAGATAAATCACTTCTATACGCTGGGAGAAACAAGCTGGACACACAAGAGAACATAATGGTTGATTCCATTAAGTTTTATAACATGTAAAACTCATTTATGATGGAAAACATCAGAAAAATGGTTGCCTCTTGTGGGGAATTGACTGGAAACTGGGGCACAAGGGAACTTGCTGGCATGATGGAAAGCTGTACATATTGACAGGATTACAGGTTACACAGACGTATGCATTTTCCAAAACTCATACATTGTACATTTCAGATTTGTGCGTTTCATTTTTTTTTTTTTTTGTTTGTGGTACGCGGGCCTCTCACTGTTGTGGCCTCTCCCCTTGCGGGGCACAGGCTCCGGACGCGCAGGCTCAGCGGCCATGGCTCACGGGCCCAGCCGCTCCACGGCATGTGGGATCTTCCCGGACCGGGGCACGAACCCACGTCCCCTGCATCAGCAGGCGGACTTTCAACCACTGCGCCACCAGGGAAGCCCTGTGCGTTTCATTTTATGTGAATTTTACCCAAAAGAAGAATTAAAAACAAAATTTGAACTCTAGTTAATTGGTTTGTTTTTTATAGCGGCATGAGTTAGCAATTCTGAAACTACATTTTGTGTATCCTGGGCTTGAGCAAAAGAGTAAATATTTTGAAGATAATGAGATCTAGTTTTCTCACTGTTAGAAAAAGCAGCTGCAAGTATAGAAAGGGGGAAAACTAGAATGTTTCTTGTGCCACTGGATTAGATTTAGAAGTATCAGTACAAGCTCTTGGTTTTTATTTAATACAGAGATGTGTGTGTGTGTAGACATATATGTATATTCTAGCTCTATCTGCTGAGTAGATGCTATAGCAGCAATGCTATAGTAGCAGCAGTGAGCACGTTAAGACCTAGATCTTGGTTTCCAAGTATCATTCTCTTCTGAAAGGCACTTGGATCATTTGGAGAAAAAAGGCCAAATCCAGGGCTGGGGAAGGGAGAGTATAAATTGAGCCCGGAATTCCTTTTTGTGCCAGAAAGTAAGGAAGTGCTCCAGGATGATGTGGCAGTGTCAAAAGGAAATGGCATCGACATGAAGGAGTTCCTATTGGCTCAATCTAGTACAGCTTGAGTATGGAAATAAATAATGATAATAGATTACAACTCATTGAATAAAACAGGAATCCATGATGTCCATAATGATACAGATGGTAAATGAATAAATAAGCCCATGGAGAAGAAAGAAAAGTTCTGCCTTATGGTTAAATGTCAACTAATAAATACAGAAGGATTGATGGAGTTAGAAAATCACCAGTTAACACTAAACCATTGCTGTGAAGCTTTGGTAAAGGAATGGGATATGTACAGAGTTTCAAAGTATCTATGCACAAATTATTTATTAATTTTAAAGGGAAAATGGTGAAGATACAGAGGAGAAGCCTGGTAGACATCACATTAACTGAGAGATTTTGAGGACTGTTCTACAAAATAACCCATCAGAACTCTCCAAGAATATAAGGATCAAGAAAGGCAAAGAAAGACTGAGGAACATTCTAGATGAAAGAAGACTGAACAGACATGACGACTAAATGCCGGATTGGGTGGTGGTGTAGAGTGGGGTGGGGACCGTAAAAGACATTTTGGGCAAATTTGACAACATATAAACGGTGGATTTCACGATCGTATTAAATCAATGATAAATTTCTCAAATTTGATGATGCTGTGTTTACAGAAAAGAACGTTCTTGATTTGAAGAAACACCCGCTAAAATGAACGATGGACACGATAATCTCCAATGTCTCAAATCCATCGTATGTAGAATGATGAATAAAATGGAGCAAGATGTTATGAAAATGGGTAAAGGGTACTGGGATTTTTGGGGCACTCATCTTGCAGCTTTTCTGCAAGTTTGAAATTATATCAAAATCAAAAGTTGAGGGAATGAAGGAAGGAAGAGAGTGAGAGACCCAAGATATGATTCTGGGAGAACAAGGCCAGGCTGTTAAGCTCTGAAGGTCTTGACTAAACAAGCCAAGGCTGTCCCTGGGCTGGCAGGGGCTGACAGGCAGAAAGGGATGATTACAAGTTTGTAAATCAGAGAGCTGGTGGAAACCATAAAACTGAAAGTTAAAAAAAAAACACATGTTGAGCTGTAGGTAATTTAATTCCGTTGCGTGTATTATTGTGGAGGTTACTTTATAATTACAAGCATAACAAATATGAAGTTATATACTTTGTTATTAAAGATTTTGTGGGGTAAAGAGAAAAAATCAGGAGCTAGAGCTGTAGTTTCTGTGTATGTGTGTGTGCCAGGCACCGGGCGTGTCGTACTTCCCTGGATCTTCCCAAGAACCCTCCCAGGTAGATTTTATCGCTTGCATCTTACAGAGGATTCACAAACTGGCCCCTGTGCACAGTGGGCAAAGACAGAACGAAGCAAGAGGCAGCCACTCCAGACTGGTAGGTGGCAGGGTTAGTAAACAAGGGAATTTACATATATGGCTTTTCTTGGATGGTGAGTAGATCTCCACACCCACCCGCCAGAATCTTAACAGTTTATATACAGGTCTTAACAGGGTTCAGTCATGTAAACCATCCAGATGGTCTCCACACATTTTCTCTCAAGGTCGCATCCTTGAAAACGGCTCCCACTGTGGGAACGTGGGCAGAATGTACATTCCAAGGACGGGGAGGGGCAAGGAGCCTGTGATTACACAGGTCCTGGTCTCTTTCATGTCCTTTCAATGATCTCCTCCAACAAGGAGGGGAATTAAGGCATTGAAAGGTTGTCCTGCCCAAGGTTGTACAGTTAGAAAGTGTTCCAAGAAAACGAAGTGCTGTGGAGAGAATGGAAGAAATGATGGCTTTCAACCTCTTTACTCTCCTCTGGAAGGTAAGCTCCAGGAAGGTAGGGAACTTTGTCTTTGTTCAGAGATCTATGCCAGAACCCAGAACAAACTGCTAGAAGAAATGGTCATAAGTAGCTGTTGAATGAATGAACGGATCCCCACTGGCTTTGGCAAGATCTAGGTCATTGTCAACGTTTGGTAATAGTCATTAGTGGGGAGTGGGCTGAGGAGAGGATGAAGAGTTAGGAAGAGAGGATGGTGAGTAAGGTCAACCCTCTTGAGGAACTTTGTTCGGAAGGACAGAAGAGAAATTGGGTGTTATCTGGAGAGAATGAGAAGGACTTCCCATAGGACCCATTAAGTCTAATTTATGAACCAGTGGAGTGATCCAGTTAAGGTGGAGAAGTGATGCAGGAGAGAAAGGGGGTGCCAGGGTACAATGGGATTCCGTGGCAAGTGAACTTGGTCAGAAGGGACAGAATGAGAGCAGAGAGTACCCGGTGGGAGACCCCAGATGTAAACTATAACGGCGTGTGTATTTTGTTGGTGTCTACTCCTGCAGGAGACACAGACAATAGCCATGACTCCACAAGTCCTGGGGAGAATGTTCAATGTCCCTGGGTTAGAATATGTCATGGAATTCTTCCCTGAAAGTTAAAAGTTTCCTTTAGATCTTTTCCCTGGTAGAAAAAACCCATACAATGTGTCAAGTGCCTCACTGAAACCTCACAGTGTTATGAAGTCTGTTTTATACAAGCCACTTTATGATGTGGAATCTGAGAGCTACAACTCTTAAGTTGCTTTCTAAGTGTTACATAGCTAAGAGTAACTTCCAGGAACTGAACCCAGTTGGTCTGTCTGGGTTCAGGCTTTTCTACTACATCTTGGTCTGTTTCCTTGTTATTTGTTGGCAGCTCCCTGTACCCAGGGTCCAGCTTAGAGGGAGAGTCCCTTGCGCAGCAGTTTGGCTTCAGACCCTTCTAGCCAGCCTGCTTCTACAGGAAAAAATCCCAGAGATGTTGTATACATTTCCCTGCCAACATACTGAGACAGAATAAGACAGGTGCAGCAAGTTTTGATATCACAGCGGTGACAATATTTTTGCTTCAGTAAGATGAACTTTCTTTCTCTTTCTACTGAGAATTTTCCAGATATCAGCACTGCACCATTTAAAATGTGACCTCTCTCAATAGAAAAAAATGAACAAATCGTAGTATGTTCCTTCCTAAAAAAAAAAAAAAAAAAACAACCGAATGACTGCTACATGCAAAAATATGAAGAAATCTCAAAACCAGTATGTGGAGCATAGGAGGAACGCACAAAAGCATACATAGGGTATGATTCCATTTATATGAAGTTCAAGGACAGGCAAAACAAATCCATGGTGGTAGAAGTCAGAAGAGTGATTGGTACTGACTTGGACGGGGACAGCGGTAAATTTTCTGGTGTGTTGGAAATTTTCAATATCTTGATCTCATTCTAGTTTCACAGGGGTTTGCATATGTAAAAATTAACCAGGCTGAGCAATTAAGAATTGTGTGTTTTATAGGTCAATTCAAAGGTACCCTCCCCGAGAACACGGTTTTTGGAGAAGGGTGAACAGCCAGAAAAAACGTGGGGTGGAGAGTCTTCCAGCAAAGACGTTGGATGGACGGGCAGGGTAGATCAGGGAACAAGCAGCAAGGTCTGCAGCAGAGATGAATGAGAGGGGATCTCTGCTGGCCACCAGGCCACTCGAGGAGCCTGGGTTCTTCGAACAGGGTTTGGGGGGCTGTCCACGCCCTCAGCTTGGTCACTGGCTAGACCCAGAGGCTGGCTGGGAGAGTTTTCTTGCTACCCACCCATCTAAGTTGCTGGGAAAGGAGGTAGGCTTGGTGCTCAGAGCTCGGCAGACATCCTGTCCAGTTAAAATACGTGTCTGTGTTCAATCAGCCTTTTCCCTAGGAAGCCGTGGTGCTCGCCCCAAGGGGAAGCCTCAGTTCAGTCCTGTCAAAAGCCTGCACCCAACACACATCCTCTTCCGCACCACCCCCAACCCCCCGCCCCTTCTCACTTGGAGCCCCCGAGGCTGTCGTGGCTGGAGCGTCAGTGGATGTCCTGGCTTCTTCCACCTCTCAGAGCCATTATTTGTGATTTCATTAAAAAGTGTTTTTCGCAGAGCATTTCAAACAAAGAGCATTTCAAAGGCTGGACTCATGTCCCATGCAAGGGAGAGAGGAGGGAGTCAAGAGCAGGGGAAGCAGGGAGGCAGGGAGGAAGCAGAAATAGAAGCGAAGGGATGAGAGTGAGAATGAGAGACAGTGAGATGGTGATGTGGGAGGAGGGAAGAAGACGTGGGAGGAGAGAATATTGAGTTTAGAGATGAGATCTGCTTCTCCTTTGCTCTGGTCCTCTCTCCATTCCCCCCTCTAACCTTGGCATCCTCATGTCCGTCAGAGAAGGTTGCTAGGAAGCATGGAAGAAAAAGGGCCAAAGATGGATTGATGGATGGATGGATAAAGAAGATGATGACGTGGTATGTACGTACAATGGAATATTATTCAGCCGGGAGAAAGAAGGAAACCCTGCCATTTGTGATGACATGGATGGACCTTGGGGGCATTCTGCTTAGTGAAATAAGTCAGACAGAGAAAGACAAATAGTGTATGATATCCCTTACATGTGGAATTAAAGAAGCCAAACCCATAGAAACAGAGTAGGGTAATGGTTTCCAGGGCCTGGGAGGCTTGTATAGCATTGTAATGTTCCCTGAATTTTCAACCATATTTATTAAGGTTTCTGGACAAGAAACTCACTCCTTCAGCCTCTTTAGAGGAGAGAATAAGAAGAAAAAGATGCAAACCTCGGATACCCTCACCTTAACAACTCCCAGGGGCTAAGCAATGAACGGCCCAACTTTGCTTAACTTAAAATCTTCTCTCCCAATTGATGTTGACCATCTCCCTGTGACAAATTGTTCACCGATTACCTGCTGTGTACAGAGTTCTGACATGTTTCTCTACGCAGAGGTACAAAAGAAATAAAAGAAAGAACAAATACACATAAAACTGTGTATCAGCTATGACTATAAATAGATGTATTTTTCTACTATAAGGCAAAAACTCCTTATAAAAAACTTCTAAGAACTGTCTTAAAAATCCAAGTGATGTTGTTTGTAAGTGTCTTAAATGACAAAGCTGACAAAAGAAAAATCAGCAAGCGAACCTCAGAAAAAAATCAAAAAGGAAAGCAGAGTTGGCCACATTACAATCAGGCAAAGTTAAAGTTGTGTAAGATAGTGAAAAGAGTCTGGGCTCTGGACTTAGACCTGAGTTTGTATATTAACTTTGACTGATCATCAACTACCTTACTGAAAAAGCTGAGGTTAAATGATACCTACATTTCAGGGCGATTGTGATCATTAAAATGAATGATACAGCATATGTATAGAACTCACTAAATATCTGGCTCATGGTAGCTAGCTCAATATAGAGGGTAGTATTTGTTGTTTTTATTATCATTATCTTACAATAGATTTCTGCTCCAAAAAACAAATGCAATAGATCACTGGTAGCTTCAAGATCTAAGTCCTGAAATACATATGAATCCTTAAATTCAAGTAGAGCAACAACGAAATGACTGGTTCTGATTTGTTATAGATTTCCCTGATTGCTCTCAAATAGACTAAACCTCACATTGACAAGACCCCATGTGCTATTGGGCCACTGAAACTGACTGTCTAGACAAGGGGCTCAAAGTCAAATCCATACAGCGATCGAGCTGGAAATGAAAATGAGTGGAGCTGCCTGGGTTAGATGCACGCCTTTGACACAGACATACTCTATTTATGTATTAAATGCATAGGATATATTTCAATTCCACAATACCAAATTATTTTGAAATGTGTGGTCCTCTCAGTCTATATTTTGTTTTACTGTGTTTGATAGAGATGAGTATAATAAATAATTAACCTTTTCCTTCATTATCCTGAAAGGAAAATAACCCAAATGCAATGATAAATGTCAAGGAGCATTTGGATTTAGACTCAGAGAGGTGATAGGGAGGAGTGGGGAGTGCAGCAAATCAGAGAGGACAGATATTGTCAGCTCCAACAGAGGGTTGCCAAGTGAGCCTGGCATTGTTGCATTTCTCAGTCTTCCCAAAGTCACAGGAAATTTGGATTTTTATGCAGAATATTCCAATATTTAAATGTTGTAATTTTATTTTTTAAAACAGTATGTGGGCTGGATTTCTGTGGGCTAAACAAAATACATTTGTGGACATACGACCAGCAAAGGCACCTAATCAAAATCACCTGCCTGTGGGGATCATCTCATCAAAATCACACAGTCATTCATGTATTCCACACATATCCTTTTCCTACTGTGTTCAAAGCACTCCTGCTAGATGCTAGGAGAAGTAGAGTGGAGCGTTTGCAACTATGGGTTTTGGAATCGGACATCTTTCTTTGGAATCCCAACTCTGCCACCTTCTAGCTATGGTGCCATTAGGCAATATTCCTAACTCTCACTTCATCAATAAAGTGGGGATTATTCCTAACTCTTTAGGTTGTTCTGAGAATTAAATGAGATAATGCATTGATTGTTCACAGTGAATATATATTTTCCGACTGTTCCTAGTGTGGCACAAATAAAGCCTGGCTTTTATGATCACTAACAGCCCTGTGATACAGTCCTGGAATTTTATCCTGCATGTTTATAATCTCCTTCCCTGGACAGCTTCCTGCCTGCCAGCTTTGGCTAGGGCTCCTTTCCTGATAACATCCCCTCAGACAGCTACCACCCAAATTAACACAGCTGATGTAGATACAAATGCTTCTTCTCTGGACATTTCAGCCGTCATGTTGAATTATGGGGCTGAGGCTTCATCATGCATGCTGCCTTGTAATAGGATGCTACATTGGATACCATGAATCACCCAGTTCTGTTAGACCCAATTCATGTCCAACTGCAGAGCTGTATTTTCATGTGTCATGTCTTGTTATATGCATCCTTACTGAGTGACTGAGACAGTGGCTGCAAAACCCCTAAATTCGGTGTCCTGGACTCTGCTGCCATATCAAGGACCTTCTTTTTTTCCCAGCCCTGTGCATCCATTCTCAGCCTCCCCGAAGACTCTGCCTTATTCCTACCGGAAAGTTCACTTATTCACGCCCCCTCTTTCAGCCTATTTGCCTTTTCTTCTTCAAGCCTTCTCCAAATGCTTGCCCAAGCTGCTCTCTCTCTTTGATAAAGAGTTGACGCTGGCTGCACTCTAGACTGGAGAGTTACATCCTCTTGAGTCCTCTTTGCTGCCCTGTGTATTTTTCCCTCTACTCTTACTCAGTTCTGAGGACTTCTAAGACTCTGCTCGTTTTTATATTTCTCATCATTGGGGATAAGTATCGTTTTTGTACTCGATGTAGAGAAAAGTCTAAAATCTCTGGGGTCAGATGAGCATGCATTTGAGAGTCACCTACCTGCCAGCGATTTGACTTTTAGCTACTTCCTTTGCGCCTTGAGTGAAGATTCATCATCTGTTAAGTGAGGTTGTTGATGATAACCGATTCATACCCTTGCAAAGACTGAGTAGACGATGAGATTGGCCATCACCATTTCTGGCACAAATTAGCACTCAACAAATGTTTGCTCCTTCATTATATGGTAAAAAAAAAAAAGCTTACTAATTTATAGGAAAAAAAAGCTTATTAACATCACGCCATGGGATTTTAACTCTGGAGGGTAAAGACTGTGTCTTAATCGTTTCTGACCCTGCAGGGCTGTCACAGTGCCGAAAGTGTAAAGGAAAGAGGAGAACATTTTGGTCGGGGAGGCACTGCCAAAGATGGGAGCCCACGATGCAAGTTCCTTGTTTCCTGAAGTGAAGAGAGCTCTCCAACCCTCCCACCAGCACCCACGACCTTCCCTCCAAATCTGGTAACACTTAGAGAAAAATCTAACCACCTGGAGGGCTTGTTCACACACAGATTAATGGGTCCCACCTTCCACAGGTCTGGATTCAGTAGGTTTCTAGGAGTCTAATAATTTGCATGTCTAACAAGTTCCCAGATGCTGCTGCTGCTGGTCTGAGGACCACATTTTGAGAAACACCGACTTTTTTTATTACCACTCCAGTCTACCTCGATGGTTCTCAGCCGGTGGTGGTGGTGGGGGTCTATTTCGCACTTCTCAGGGGATGTTTGGCAATATCTGGAGACGTTTTTGGTTGTTACAACTGGTCTGGGGTGGGTGCTCCCAGCATCTAGTGGATAGAGGCCAGGGATGCTGTAAAACATTCTACAGTGCAGAGAGAATTGTGTGGCCCAAAATGTCGATTGTGTCCAGATTGAGAAGCCCTGTCCTTCCTCCCCCCATCCCAGGAAGTACTCAGAAGGATGACATTGGTCTGTCCACCCGGAAGTCAGCTTGCCCCCACCTGCTGCCTTTCCCCTCCCCTGATGCTTCACAGAAACAGCCTAAGGGTCTCAGTCCACCCCAGGGCCAGAACTGTCTGATCACATCACTACCCTGCCTAGAGTCCTCCCATGGTTCCTCACAGCCCTTTTCAAAAAAGGCTGAGACCCTCCCTGGGCCTGCAGGGCCCGCTTGTCTCCCAGCTTCCTGCGCTCCATCCACTCCCCTCTAACTCCTGGCCCCCCCGACTCTACCCTCCAGCCACTCAGATTCTGACGGTGTGAAGCTCTCTCTCACCCTGGACCTTAGCTCATCTGATCCATTGGTCAGGAATGTTTTTCCTTATCTCTTGCTATATTAATCTGCTAGGGCTACCATAATAAAGCACCACAAACTGGGTGGCTTAAACAACAGAAATTGATTTTCTTATAATTCGGGAGGCTAGAAGTCCAAGGTCAAGGTGTCGGCAAGGCTGGTTTCTTCTCCTTGGCTGGCAGATGGACGTCTTCTCACTGTGTCCTCACATGGTCTTCCTTCTGTGTGTGTCTGTGTCTTAATTTCCCCTTCTTATAAGGATGCCAGTCAGATTAGGGACCACCCTAATAACTTCATTTATTTATTTATTTAAACATCTTGATTGGGGTATAATTGCTTTACAATGTTGTGTTAGTTTCTGCTGTATAACAAAGTGAAACAGCTATATATGTATACATATATCCCCATATCCCCTCCCTCCCACCCTCCCTAACCCACCCCTCTAGGTGGACAGAAAGCACCAAGCTGATCTACCTGTGCTATGCAGCTGCTTCCCACTAGCTATCTGTTTTACATTTGGTAGTGTATATATGTCCATGCCTCTCTCTCACTTCATCCCAGCTTACCCTTCCCCCTTCACCATCTTCAAGTCCATTCTCTATGTCTGCGTCTTTATGCCTCTCCTGCCCCTAGGTTCATCAGAACCTGTTTTTTTTGTTTGTTTGTTTAGATTCCATATATATGTGTTAACATATGGTATTTGTTTTTCTCTTTCTGACTTACTGCAGTCTGTATGACAGACTCTAGATCCAACCACCTCACTACAAATAACTCAATTTCATTTCTTTTTATGGCTGAGTAATATTCCATTGTATATATGTGCCACATCTTCTTTATCCATTCATCTGTCGATGGACACTTAGGTTGCTTCCATGTTCTGGCTATTGTAAATAGAGCTGCAATGAACACTGTGGTACATGACTCTGAATTATGGTTTTCTCAGGGTATATGTCCAGTAATGGGATTGCTGGGTCATATGGTAGGTCTATTTTTAGTTTTTTAAGGAACCTTCATACTGTTCTCCATAGTGGCTGTATCAATTTACATTCCCACTGACAGGGCAAGAGGGTTCCCTTTTCTCCACACCCTCTTCAGCATTAAGTGTTTGTAGATTTTTTGATGATGGCCATTCTGACGAGTGTGAGGTGATACCTCCTTGTAGTTTTGATTTGCATTTCTCTAATGATTAGTGATGTTGAGCATCCTTTCATGTGTTAGTTGGCAGTCTGAATATCTTCTTTGGAGAAATGTCTATTTAGGTCTTCTGCCCATTTTTGGATTGGCTTGTTTGGTTTTTGATATTGAGCTTCTTCTATATTTTGGAGATTAATCCTTTGTCAGTTGCTTCGTTTGCAAATATTTCCTCCCATTCTGAGGGTTGTCTTTTTGTCTTGTTTACGGTTTCATTTGCTGTGCAAAAGCTTTTAAGTTTAATTAGGTCCCATTTGTTTATTTTTGTTTTTGTTTCCATTTCTCTAGCAGGTGGGTCAAAAAGGATCTTGCTATGATGTATGTCATAGAGTGTTCTGCCTATGTTTTCCTCTAAGAGTTTTATAGTGTCTGGCCTTACATTTAGGTCTTTAATCCATTTTCAGTTTATTTTTGTATATGGTGTTAGGGAGTGTTCTAATTTCATTCTTTTACATGTAGCTGTCCAGTTTCCCGGCACCACTTATTGAAGAGGCTATCTTTTCTCCATTGTATATTCTTGCCTCCTTTATCAAAGATAAGGTGACCATATGTGCGTGGGTTTATCTCTGGGCTTTCTATCCTGTTCCATTGATCTATCTTTCTGTTTTTGTGTCATTACCATACTGTCTTGATTACTGTAGCTTTGTAGTATAGTCTGAAGTCAGGGAACCTGATTCCTCCAGCTCCGTTTTTCTTTCTCAAGATTGCTTTGGCTATTTGGGGTCTTTTGTGTTTCCATACAAATTGTGAAATTTTTTGTTCTGTGAAAAATGCCATTGGTAGTTTGATAGGGATTGCATTGAATTGGTAGATTGCTTTGGTTAGCATAGTCATTTTCACAATGTTGATTCTTCCAATCCAAGAACATGGTATATCTCTCCATCTGTTTGTATTGTCTTTAATTTCTTTCATCAGTGTATTATAGTTTTCTGCACACAGGTCTTTTGTCTCCTTAGGTAGGTTTATTCCTAGGTATTTTATTATTTTGTTGCAATGGTTAATGGGCGTGTTTCCTTAATTTCTCTTTCAGATTTTTCACCATTAGTGTACAGGAATGCAAGAGATCTCTGTGCATGAATTTTGTACCCTGCTACTTTACCAAATTCATTGATCAGCTCTAGTAGTTTTCTGGTAGCGTCTTTAGGATTCTCTATGTATAGTATCATGTCATCTACAAACAGTGACAGTTTTACTTCTTCTTTTCTCGTTTGGATTCCTTTTATTTCTTTTTCTTCTTTGATTGCTGTGGCTAAAACTTCCAAAACTATATTGAATAATAGTGGTGAGAGGAGGCACCTTGTCTTGTTCCTGATCTTAGTGGAAATGCTTTCAGTTTTTCACCATTGAGAACAATGTTGGCTGTGGGTTTGTCATATATGGCCTTTATTATGTTGAGGTAGGTTCCCTCTATGTCTACTTTCTGGAGAGTTTTTATCATAAATGGGTGTTGAATTTTGTCCAAAGGTTTTTTTGCATCTATTGAGATTATCATTTGGTTTTTCTCCTTCAATTTTCAATATGGTGTATCACATTGATTGATTTGCATATATTGAAGAATCCTTGCATTCCTGGTATAAACCCCACTTGATCATGGTGTATTATCCTTTTACTGTGCTGTTGGATTCTGTTTGCTAGTATTTTGTTGAGGATTTTTGCATCTATGTTCATCTGAGATATTGGCCTGTAGTTTTCTTTTTTTGTGACATCTTTGTCTGGTTTCGTTGTCAGGGTGATGGTGGCCTCTTGGAAACTAGCAAAACTGGTGACCTATCCTTTTTCAAATAGGAATGGGAAACCATTTAGGGCCACTCACTCTGATCAGAGAGCAGCAGAACAGACAAATCATCATCCACTCAGGATTGAGGCTGACCCTCACTAGCCAAGATCTCAGACATCTAAATCTTCATAAGTAGCTTTCAAAGGGTTCACTACATTTATTTTATTCAAGGCAAAGATGGAACTTGACTTGGGGAGAATTTGTTGAAATAAACTGGAGTTTAAAAGACCCAGTTGAGATTTCTCTCATTGTTGGATCAATCTGGATGTGGGCAACAATACCAGTACTCACCCCTATATCCATACTAAAGAAGGAGATTGGCCTTAGATTCTTTTAGCTTCTGGAAAGCACACCATACTTGGCTTCAAGCCAGACTCACTCCACATTACAATACTCTCTCTAGTTTCTTCCCAGCGTTGCCACTTCTAGTATTATAATACATAGCCGGGGGTCCCTCACAAAATAGATGCTAGTTTCCACCTTTCCAGGACCTCCTGACCTCAATGAAGACAGAGTTTCCTCCTTCATCCCACCATCTTTTAGGCCCTGTTATTTTACCTGCATCTGAAGTGCCCTTATTTGTCCATTCAGACATATTTATGGTGTCTTTTTTTGTGCCTGGAACTGATGTAGATTCTGGGGTTGGATAGAATGGAGGACCGATTAGACAAGCTCCCTGTTCTCCTGGAGCTCGGGCTCTGCATTATAAAAAATCATACAATAGAGGGACTTCAGAGAACAAAGAAGGGAAATTTAGGCCCCAGTCAAGACAGCTTTAACATAGTAGATGAGAAGAAAAACACAGGTAGTAAAACATATTTTACAGCACTCAGCTGGGAAAGCAAAGAGGAAAAAAAAAGAATCAATTATGGAAATAAAGGGATTAGTTCTTGAGAAGCATAGAGATGCTTGTTAGAACACAAAGACAGAGGGAGAGGGAGGTGAGTTGTTTTTACTTTATTTATTTTTTTGTCCTTTACCTTAGGTCACTTCAGTTGCGTTTGAATATTAAGCCCGTTTCTGGTTAATGGTATTGCAGCTATCAATGGCTGATTTTTGTACTGAGGGAGGTGGTAGAGCAAGGTGGGCAGGAAAGATCGAATCTGGCCTCGCCACTTGCCAACCCTGTGATTTTGACAATTTCTCTCACTTCTGTATACCTTGATTTTCTCATCTGCATGTATTTCCACAAAAAGAGATCCTTTAAAAAGAATAACCTACCACACCCGGCAGCTGTGAAGGACTAAATTAGAAAATGCGTATGAAATGCAACCAGAGTGGTTGCCAAGCGCTGTGAGAGATGATTTTCACAAGTTGTAGATGAACTGTTTACTAATGACAGCTCTCCTGTTTGGCAGTTTTGTTGGCCACACTTGGATACACAAGGCCCTAATTTGTTTTCCCTGCAGGGCCCAAGTAGCACCTTCCATTTCGTTTTTCTCACCTTGACTCTGGAATTTGAGATGGGCAGCTTCTTCTCTGTGGCTTTTCTGTGCTTTATTTATCCAACAGATATTGGTGGAGTGCCTCTTCCTGGGACTGGGGACAGGGCAATGAACTAAAGAAACAAATCTCTGTCTTCTTAGGGCTTAAATTCTAGTGACAGAGAACATGAAAGGCACAAAAACTAAGGTCAGGAGGTGTTAAATGTTATGAAAGACACACAAAGTGTTATTAACCAATAATTGTTGGATATCTGTTAGACACATCAAGGGCTATGGAGGCTGGGGCTGCAGCCACTGATGAAAATGGAAGTGGCCATTACAAGCCGGACTAATGCTGTAATACAAGGGAATGCGTAATCTTTGTCTGGAAAATTGAAACTATCAGAGCCTAGAAATTACCACAGGTGTGCTGATCAACCAGGACACATGCAAAAGGTGAGGACTTTGTCCCAAACTCCTGTAAATTCTATCCTCTAATCCTCAGATACGTTTACTACCTTTGTTCTAAACCAGAGATGCAAATTTGCAAGAAGAAGGAGAAGGAGAAGGAAGGAGGGGGAGGCTGCAGCTAGAATGGATATAATGGAGTAAAACTGGCCTTGATCTTTCTAAAAGGCCAATGTGGGATTTTAGTTTCTTCTCTAAGCGGGAAATGGAGACGGTGTTTGCCCCAAATAATTTGAGAATACTGCTTCTTCGTTTAATTAGGAAATTCCTCCAGAAGTGTTTTCACTGAAAAATTCAGTTAAATATAATTTAAAAGCTAAGGAAATCCCAACAGAGGAGGAAACTCAAAGCTTTGGAGTGGAGGGAGCTTCTCAATGCCCTGGGAAGGCTCCCGAGGGACCTCTCTATTTTCTTCCTCTAGGAAGCTCTGCTCTACAGTGACAGTCCTCTCCCAGCCAGCTGCAGAGACCAAAGGCCTCTGACAAAACAGCACGTTCCAGGGTGGTCAGTCTTGCTGGATATTTTTTTTGTGTGTGTGGTACGCAGGCCTCTCACTGTTGTGGCCTCTCCCGTTGCGGAGCACAGGCTCCGGACGCGCAGGCTCAGCGGCCATGGCTCACGGGCCCAGCCGCTCCGCGGCATGTGGGATCTTCCCGGACCGGGGCACGAACCCGTGTCCCCTGCATCGGCAGGCGGACTCTCAACCACTGCGCCACCAGGGAAGCCCTGCTGGACATTTTGATCAGCCCTGGGAAAAGGGGCCCCAGCAGTGCCCTGCCCTGGTGCAGACAGCGGACCTCCTTTCTCCCCACCAACTTTGTAGCCCTTGGAAAGTACAAAACGGTGCTGCCCTAGCAGACAGTGAGCTGTGAAACGCCTTCAGAGTCAGAAAAACATGGGCTTGATCAGCTCCTCCACCAATTATCAGTGGTGTGGCCTTGGACAGTGAACTTAACCTCTCTGTTTCCCTTCCTGTACGATAAGGGTGTGTCCATAGAGCTTAACCACTAGTATGTGTGTTAATTGTCTGGCACATGATAAGTGATCAGTAAATGATCTCCAGGACCTTTATTATTGACCTCAGATCATGAAAATCCACACAGAGCCTGTGGGTCCTGAAAGCAGAGAGGGATTCCCAGCTTGGTTGAGGATGGAAAGGTGATTAAAGTGAGAAGAAGAGAAGATGTGGGAGTTTGGGATTCCAGTCTCTCTGTCCCTCTGCTTACCTGGGCTCCCTCTCAAAAGTCATTTTAGCCCGCGTCCACCTGTTCTCATATGTGAAATGAAGACTCAAATAAATAGAATTAATCTTTCCCCTCCTTCTCTGAGATTGTCGTCTGACACTCACTGGTGCCATAGGAAACACCTTGAAGTTCAATTAGAACAATGACCTTCAGAGCAGTACTTTTCACCCCGTGGGGGGATTTTCACACATATCATCTCATAGCATGATGATGACTTGATCATGACAAACATTTTTTGAGATCTCATTTTCCAGTTGGATAACCAAGGTCCAGAGCTTCCAAGGGACTTGTGCCAGACCACAGAGAGATGGAGATTCAGACTTGAACCCAGTTCTCACAGCCAAGGTGTGAAGTCAAAATCCCACATGGATTCTCCTCCACAGAACCTGCAGCATGCCCAACTCATAGTAGGTCCAGACCCATGCTGAAACCAAGTGAGTTAATATCCATGAAGGGCTGTTGAGGGCAAACTCCAGGAACATGGAGGAAAGCCATCAAACAATGTTATGGAACCTACTTTGTGGTTCTGAGGCCAGGAGAGAGCACACGGTGTGGGTGGGTCAGTGCTCATGGGGCTGGTCTGCTCTTCCTCAGTGCAGTTTCCATACTTTGAGAAGCTGCCCATCCTATGTCTTCCTTCTATGCCTTTTGCTTTGATTAACCGCAACTTTCGTGATTTATATTGCCTAATTACCTTCCAAATGGGTTGTTCCTGGGTGGCAACCTTATAAGGGGAGGTTTGTGGGTCTCTGGAGTGTCTTAAGTATGATATTGCAAAGCTCCAACTAAACAAGGCATGATCTCCTGATAGCACAAGGCAGATACAGGAAGGGTGTAGCGAGTCCTCTAGAGCAGCTCTGTTCCATAGAACTTGCTGGATGATGGAAATGTTCCACATCTATACTACCCGATACAGTAGTTACTGGTCACATGCGGCCATGGAACACTTTGTGACTGGTGCAACTTGGAACTGAATTTTAAATTTTATTTAATTAACATTTATATGTAAATAGCCACACATGTCTGGTGGCTACCATATTGGACATTGTAGCTCTAGAGTAATCCAAAGATTAATTTTGCAGAATGAGATTCGAATCCTAGGTCTACCGCTCTCTGCCTGCATCACCTTGGATGTGCCAGTTGGAGCTTCGGTTTTCTCATCTATTAGGTGGGCTTAGTACGTTGTCTTCCTTGCAACTCTGCTGATAGTTTAATAATATGTTGTATATTAAGTGTCTAGAAGAGGGCTTGGCACGGAAAATGGAAGCCAGTTCAGTGAGAGCTATTAATATTACACTTACAATTGTGTGAATGGGACTTGAGTAGCATCTTTTCCTTCGTGTTAGTGCTATGGGTGGAAGAAGGAATCCAGAACCGTTTACCTGGGATTTATCCATCTAATGTTTCTATGGAGATGATGGAGTGAGGCTGTGAAGACAGCTTACAGCAGAAACTTTCACCTACTTAGAATACATGTTACAGCGTATTGAAGGCCAGGAATCTTCTGTGGCCATGAATGCACCTTAGCAATGTTCTGAGGGGCCATCAGTTCTGCTCACATATCCCTGATCAGGTTTTGTGCCGGGTCATATAGCACCCTGATTGCACGTTGCAGATCAGGGTCTCCATGCCCTTCCTCTACCTGGAATGGTATCTTGCACCGTACACAGCACCCTCTCGTCTGCCTTACCAATTTCTTCTTCTCTTGGAGCTTCTTAAAGAGTCAGTTCAAACACTGCTCCCCTTGGAAGTCTTCATCTATTTCTTCTCTGTGCCCCTTCCCTTGAACAAGTGTTTGTTGCAGCACCTGTGGATGTCTGCATGCCCAACTTCCTGTTAGAGGATCGTATCTTTCAATCTCTAGAATTCTCTGAACCTAGTATAGAACCTGGTATGCAATAGGATCTAAGTAAATATTTGACAAGGCAATCATGATGACAATAGCAAAGATGATGGTGATAACGATATAGTGATGATGGCAAACATTTATAGAGTGGTTGCCATATTCTAGCACTGTTACAAATGCTTTAATAGCATTCATTTAATCCTCACAACTCTACGTAGTAGCTACTATTTTTGTCTCCATTTTACATGTAAGTAGAATGAATATCAGGGAGTTTGAATAATTTTTCTAAGTTTGACCAAGCTTAGAAGTGGATTTCTTACTGAGGTGGCTACACGTCCAGGGTGCTAAAGCACCTACTCTCCCAGGAGATCTGGCCCCTCGCATCTTCTCCCTGTGGGCCCCACCATGAGAATGAAAGTCACCCCGCCTCCTGTTGATTCGGGATCCAAGGGACCAAGACCCCTGCATTTCAGCAAAAAATTGCCAAGCTTCGGAAAAAGCCTGCTTGGCTCCCAAGGGCGGGAGCATGTCCCCACCACCCTTCCCAATTCCCAGGCACTTAACACTCGGACAGCTGCATTGGAATGATTTACAACCACGTCAACTACTTGGTGCTTTCCAGCAAGAAGCTGAAAAATGGCACATACTGTGGAATACCAAGTGCAGAAACCGCTCATGGAGAGCAGCCCCTGGTGACTTTCTGCAGACATGCCTGCCTTTGCCCCCAACCCCACACACACTGTTTACTGACTCACCTGGCCCCGTGGCAGTTCTGCCTCGACTTAGCTCTAAGCAGCAGGGAGGAAAGACATTGGGATCAAGGCTGAGTGGGGTGAAACGTATACCTCGGTGGATTTTGTGTGTGGTGAAAGCTCCCCATGCCTCACGGAGCTTCAGGGTTTGTTCCTTCACATTCTCCTTCTTGACTATAAGAAATTGATTCATTTAACAAATATTTATTGTTCCCCCTTTATGTGCTACATGCTGGGGACACTGGGTTGAAAAAATACCCACGGTCCACCTAGTCTAGTTGGGGGGTGCAGGGGATAGAAGTAAATATTTGCTGTGCTGTGTGATAAGTGTTGTGACAGAATTGAGCCTCGGGTGCTATGGGGGTCGAGAGAGGGGGTCTCACGGTGCTTGGGAAAATCTGGGAAGCCGTCACAAAGGAGGGGGCGTCTGGGCAGTGCCTCTAAGGCTCACAAGACTGAGAAGGCTGGGAGGGACGCCCAGGGAGAGGGGACAGCTTTTGAAAGGGCATGGGGACATGAAAGGATGCTGTGATAACAGGCTGTGGTACCCAGTTACTTAATCAGACACTAATCTAGGAGTTGCCCTGAAGGTATGGTGTAGATGTGGTTAACACAATCAGTTGATTTTAAAGAAAGGGGATTACCCTCAATAAGGTGGGTGGGCTTCATTCAATCAGTCGTAAGGGCTTGGGACAGAGACGGAGGTTTCCTGAAGAAGATATTCTGCCTCAAGTTTGCGGCATCGGCTCCCGCTTGAGTTTCCAGCCTCCCAGCCTGCCCCATAGATTTCACATTTACCAGCACCCCCCACATCAAGCCAATTCCTTGAAATAAATCTCTTAATACGTATATGTATATCTCTATCTCTAGCTTGGCTCTGTTTCTCTGTAGAACACTGACTGCCACAGATGCCATAAGTGTAGAGATTAGTTTATGCTTCCACGTGGCTGGAGCTTGGGGAATCTGGCTGGCTGTGGAAGAAGATGAAGCTCGTGGAGGAGAAGGAAAGAGACTTAACTTTTTCATGAGGACGATGGGGAGCCATGGAAGGAGTGGGTGTGAGGCAGCTTCAGGTATGTGTCTCAGAAAGATCATCCTGGTGGCTAAGTGGAGGATGGCCCTGTCACCCCCTCCGTGTGTCCTGTGCCTCTCCTGCCTCATCCTCTTCTCATGAGATCATCCCAAGGATGCCGATCATCTCTGACAGTTAGCATCGCTAACAGAAGTAATTGTGAGGGTGGCTCCTGATTCACACAGACCCAGGTCTGAAGACCAGCTCTGCCACTCACCGCATTGTAACTTGGATGAGGCTCCTAAACTCTCTAGGCCTCAGTCCCTTCATCTGTAAACAGGGGTACAGCAGCCCTGACCTCTAGGTCATGGCAAGGATGAAATAAGACAAAGCCTGCAGAGTTGTGCTGGTGATCTTTTCACCCTGCTCAACCCTCTCTGTGCTCCAAGAGCGGAAACCCCTCCAACTGCATCACCCTTCGCTCCGTCGCCCTCTGGTTTTCAGTGGGTTTGGCCCTCAGGAACCACGGCAGAAACTGGAAAGTGCGTTTGTTCCCCTGGTCCCTTCCCGCAGCCTTGGGAGTTTCCAAATTAAAAAGCTGTGCTTCTGCTGGGCAGCCCTTTCCCACAGCCACGGCCGCTCCCTGAGCTCCTGGAGCCCGTCCTTCTCCTGACCCTGGAGGCTGAATAGTTTATGGTTTCGCACTCTTGCCAACTCTGGGGTACTTCACCATACACCGTAACCTGACCCCCATCTTTGTAACTATATGCCTCATTAAACTCTCGTCGATTACCTCTTTGTTGTGTGCCCACCACACACTAAGAATCCAATACGTGGTCTTCATGGTTAGCTATTATCACCATGTTGTTATTATACTGATTACGATAAAACCGAGATACCAAGAGACCATATTAACTTGTTAAGGTCATACAAATAAATTTAATTTAGCAAGAACCCTGGGTTGCTAGCTGCTTTATACCCACAGCAACCCTCAGCAATCATTACTATTCTCAGCTCCATCCATAGGCGAGAAAACTGAGGCCCAGAGAGGTTAAGACACTAGCCTGAATGAGCACAGCTAGTAAAGGGCAGATCCTGGATTCAGACCCAGAACTTTGAGACTTACCCTGTCCTATGGTGATGCCACCTTTTTTTTTTTCCTGCCTGACCCTAAAATCCCACCACTGGTGTCCTGTCCTATGTTCTTGCTGCAAGAGTCAAGGCATCCCCATCTCTTGTGACAGCCGCCTTGTCTGAGGAGATAAAATCAGACTGTGTGTTCATCTGTCTATGAAAGCCAAGAGGGGCTGGGACCTGAAGATGGGTGAATTTCTGCCACATGTGTAATTTATTGCCAGAAGCACCCCCTGGAATCAAATCAGAACATGGTCTCCAGATCTCACCCATCTGCCCTCAATCATTTTGGATTCTGGGGAGGATGTATCAGGCAGTCAGACATGTCAGCTCCCCAGGATGGGGGCTCGCAGGGTCCACCCCAGCCCCACTGGATTGCTGACAGCCCCAGCTGACAGCCTCGGGTACCGGGCTTCTCAAGCAGAAGAGTTTGGGTCAGTGCGGTGCTGTCATCAATTATGGCCCACGGCTGGGCAGCTAGTCATCCATCATGCCTTCGCAAGCCCGCTGGAACTAAATCATCGAGACCCTGCAGCCTATTCTTCTATCTTAGGGTCTGAGATCTTATGGTCAGAATTAAAAGACATCTGTTCTACCCTCTGTTTTGAAATTTCTTTGTATCTAAGTTGTTGGTATTTCTTGGGCTGTAGCTTTGTAAGTGTTTAATGTCGGAATAATGGGACTTTGGGGTTCAGAAAGTCCTTTAGTTTCATTTCAATTTCTTTTGCTTCTATTACATCTAGGGAAAAATTAATTTAACATTGTATTTCTAAAAGTCAGGATACAATGATCCTGTTTTTTATAATTTTCTTTCTGTCTGTTGATCTCCCATCTATTAGTACATGACCTTAGAAAGATGTCTGGAGTGACCTTCATCAAATGTGAACTATGGTTATTTCTGTATGGTGGGATTTGGGGTAAGTTTGCCATTCTTCCTTTGTACTTTCCCACAAAGACACTCATAAAATTTTCTTAAGAGAGAAGGAGGTATATGGAAACTCAGAACTAAAGAGAGGACCCTGAAGATTTTCACATCCAGATGAAGAAACAGAGGATCAGAGGGGGCAATGGATTTATCTCAGGTCACACAGTAATTTGATTGTTGAAGCAAGACCAGAACCAAGACATAGATCTCAGAATAGGTTTTCCCCCAATATTCATTCATTCATCAAAAATTTAGCAAATGCGTACTTGGAAATAAGATGAATCCAATGCAGTCCCTGCCGTCAAGGAGACAGAGAGGGGAATCAAGGCTGATATTGTAATCAATGAACTTATGGAGGAGAGAAAACACAGGGGCTGTGAGAGCACAGAGGAGGCAGGACAAAGCCAAGGCAGGGGAGGAGAGAGAGCTTCCAGGAAGCCCCCTGGAGGAGAAGGTATTAGCAACTGTTGGTTAGATCCAGAGCAAGCAGGGAGCAGGTCTCAGGCAAGAGAACAGCATGAGCTCATCCGTGAATGCAGGAGAAAATTGGAGCCATTTGTCTGCTAATGACTTGTTACCACGTGGTTAAAACACAGGTGAGGTGTAGGGTGGGGCTAGAGGAGGCATCGTGCTGGAGGGGTTGACAGGGGCCAGTCACAGTTCCCTAGAATCTGCTTGGAAAGCCCATGAGAATACAGCTTTGATCTTTTTTACTCACTGCAGCATCCCAAGCACCTATGAGAGATGCTCAGTAGATGTTTGTTACATAAGTGCTCAGCTAAGACGGCATCCCCTCCAGGAAGACTTCTCCAGCTCCCTCCCCACCCCAGTGCTGAAATTAACCTCTCCCTTATTTCTATTTCATAGACCTTTGCCCATTTATAATAATGTGTCTGGTAGAAGACATCATTTTTTTCCATGTCAGTCTCCCTCCATTTGACCATAGGCTCTAGAAAGAAAGGCAGCACCGATTCCACTCTGCATCACTCCAGAGTATCTGGCACGCAGGAGGTACTCAACAGAGGTCTGATTAAAAGACATCTATTAGGCTCCCCTTATTCCAAGTCTTCCCTCCCAATTTATTTGAAGCCTTTCACTACACCTGGACAGAGTATCTAAAATTCTAAACACCTAAAGTGCTCACTAGTGTCTGCAGGAAAGATCCTGGTGGGATGGAGAGGACCGTAGTGGATATCTATTGGTTCCCCTTGTTCAGGAATCCTTCCCCCTTCTTTTGGTTACAAACACTTTTGTTTTCCTTTGGTGAGCTACTAACTGAATGCAATTTCCGTGGGAATGTCTCTGTCAAGGTGACTCATCCAACCCTCAAATAGTAACATTTTGCGAGAACATATATAGAGAAATGATATCCATTGACTGCACTGGAATGTTTGTCCATGGGAAAGGGGAAGTGAAATGGAGAGTGGGATTCAAGTGGAATATGGAATAAAACAGAAGAGAAAAGTTGACATTGTTGCATCTTTTACCAAAAGGCATTAGGGAAGGGAGTTGACTTTAAAAGGATGCGATGGCAGGACCTGGAGAAGCTGGTGGAATCTGATCAAGGACAAACTTTGGCATCATCCAGGGATCAATGGGGCAGCACCTTGCTTCCTAGAGGGTCTATGGACATGTCTTCCATGAGTAAGAGGCTGTTTTCTGAAAGCCTGTGAAGGACTGACCGAAGTAGTTCACTGCAATCTGTGTCTCCTCGGTACTACATGTTCTGATGTCAGGGAGTTACTACCACTCACACTGTTGGGACCAGGAGAGAGACACCTTCCTACTTTGGTTCCATGAGTCACTGTTTCTCAGAACAGAAGGATCAGAAGTCATTAGCAGAAAGCCACTGCACTAATATGCGTTATTTGGTATTACTAATTAGTTCGGGTCAACTTATCATAAATTATATATAGTTTTAATTTCTTAATCTTTTAAAAGTCCTGAATAAAAGAATGTGGGGACTTCCCTGGTGGTCCAGTGGTTAAGACTCCAAGCTCCCAATGCACGGGGCATGGGTTTGTCCCCTGGTCGGGGAACTAAGATCACGCATGCTGCACGGTACGGCCAAAAAAAAAAATGTAAGTATTAGTATAGATGAGTGGTTGGAGGAGTGAGAAGTCCTTAATAAATATCGTGGTCGAGATTCTGTGGTTCTCCAGCAATTCTACTCCTATGTATCTGCCCAAGAGAAATGAAAATATATTCCATATGGATTTGGGCTTGCACACATGTTACTGAGCAACCTTATCCACAACACCGAAATACTGGAAACAGCCCCAGAGTCCATCAAACATCGAACAGATAAACTCTGTTATAGCCATAAAATGTGATACTACTTAGCAATAAAAAGGAACAAACTACTGATACACAGACACATAGTTGAATCTGGAAAGCACTCGGTCGAGTTAAAGAATCCAAACACAAAAGAGTACATATTACATGATTCCATTTATATGAAATTCTATACAAGACAAATGTGCTCTGTAGTGACAGAAAGCAGGTCAATAGTTGACTGAGGCTGGGGGAGGAGGATTGAATGGGAAGGGATACAAGGAAACAACTGAGTGTGATGGAAACTTTCTGTATCTTGATAGTACAGGCATGTGCATTTGATAAAAGTTCACGAACAATACACTTAAAATGTGAGCATTCTATTTAATGTTAATTATGACTCAATAAAGTCGATTAAAAAGTTGCTGGGGGCTTCCCTGGTGGCGCAGTGGTTGAGAGTCCGCCTGCCGATGCAGGGGACACGGGGTCGTGCCCCGGTCCGGGAAGATCCCACATGCCGCGAAGCGGCTGGGCCCGTGAGCCATGGCCGCTGAGCCTGCGCGTCCGGAGCCTGTGCTCCGCAGCGGGAGAGGCCACAACAGTGAGAGGCCCGCGTACCGAAAAAAAAAAAAAAAAAAAAAAGTTGCTGGGATATTAAGTGAATAGAACAGATGACAATATCCCTCTATTAGGGTGCTAGAATAGCAAGCACTATTCCTCTCTCAGTGGGTTATACTACTTTAAATGATGCTATTCCTTTTATTACAGGCTGCTTGAAAAGATCTAATGAAATAGCATATTGAAAATAATAACAACAATAAAAATAATTATAATGAGAAGGAGGAGAATGGACAGGGCATTTACTGAAGATTTAATATGGACTAGGACCTCTGACAACTCTACAAGGTAGGTACTATTATTAACCTCATTTTACAGATAAGAAAATTGAGGCACTGAGAATTTAAGTGACTTAAGATCACAAAGAAAGTAATAGAGCTAGGGTTCAATCCCAGATAATCTGAGGACAGAGGCACACCTTTAAGCTCTAACCTTTACAGGCTACAGGGCTCTGTATGAGCTGTAAAATGTGTAACTGTCTTAAATGTCTTTACCCAGAAGAAAAATGAAGAATAGAAAATTCACGCATTAAGGCAAGCAAGGAATATGGGGACCCTCATACCTTACAGGTAACAGCTATCTCTAAACTTAGTCACGTGGTCCTTCATATGTTGAGAATGAACAAGAGTAACTTCTATTTTTTTCTAACCTTCTTTATAGCGAAATTCTCTTATTTACTTTAAATCTGCCACCAAAGTTACCATAAAACCAATTAACAAATTAACAAAAGAGATCAACAGTGGGGCCATGAGTAATGGCTGTCTTTCTCTCATGGTGCACAAGGGTAGACAAGATAAATGAGATTGAAGGATGACTCTGATTATCTGGACAAAAGCATGAATAATTATGTGGCCATCAACAGCCCCTGAGCTCCACATTCATTGGAAAGTCAGTTCTCGGTACTAACACAGTAGATCTGTGCAGCCAGTGTGGCCAGGCTGGTCTCGAGCCTGGAGGTGCCCATCTTCTCCTCTGAGGCCAGGGAACTTATGGCATTTCCATGTTGTACTTGGTATGGCATGGTAGAATTGAGCACAGAGGGCAGAGAGGAATGCCCAAGGGCATGGGATGTGTCATTGGCTAAGGACTGAGCCCCCTTCAGCTTCATCCACTGACACTCAGCTCATCAATTATCCCTGAAAGCAGCTGTTGGAAGAAAAGCCCATCTTGGAAATTGGAGCTGGGTCAAACATGTAAAGCTTGGTCATATGTAGTGGTTATAAAGTTCTGGAGCCAGACTGCCCACATTCAAGTCCTGACTTGGTCAATCCTAAAAGGGTGACTCAGGGAAAACAAGTTAACATCTCTGTGCCTCAGTTTCTCCATCTGTATTGTCTAAGTTTTAAATTAAGAGTGCTTAGCAGTGCCTGGTACATAGTAAAAACTCAATAAATGTTAGCTGTGATTGCCATAATCATAGAAATTGGTACAATTCCAAGATGTATCTTCTTCACATTTTGAAGTTCTGAATGCATCTTAAAATTTATGTGTTTTCTATAAATCTAAAATTATTCAAAGACTCCAAACAGCCAAAGCAATCTTGAGAAAAAAAAGCAGAGCTGGAGGCAACATGCTGCCTGTCTTCAGGGAGCATGTTCTATACTACAGGTTCTATACTTCAGGGAGTTTTGTCCTACACTACAAAGCTACAGCTATCAAAACAGCATGGAACTGGCACAAAATCAGACACATAGATCAATGCAACATAATAAAGAGCCCAAAAATAAACCCATGCACTTATGGTCAATTAATCTACAACAAAGGAGGCAACAATATACAATGGAGAAAAGACAATCTTTTCAAGTGATGTTAGGGAAATTGGACAGTTACATGTAAAATAATGAAATGAGAACATTTTCTCAAACCATATACAAAAAATAAACTCAAAATGTATTAAAGACCTAAACATAGGACCAGAAACCATAAATTCCTAGAAGAAAAAGTAGGCAGAACACTCTTTGACAAAATCGTAGCAATATCTTTTTTTGGATCTGTCTCCTAAGGCAAAGGAAGCAAAAGCAAAAATAAACAAGTGGGACCTAATTAAACATAAAAGCTTTTGCACAGCAAAGGAAACTATTAATAAAACAAAAGAACAACCTACTGTGAATGGGAGAAATTATTTGCAATTGATATGACTGATAAGGGGTTAATCTCCAAAATATATCGATATAAACAGCTCATGCAACTCAATGTCAAAAAAACCCCCAAACAACTCGATTAAAAAATGGGCAGAAGACCTGAACAGACATTTTTTCCAATGAAGACACACAGATGGCCAACAGGCACATGAAAAGATGCTCAACGTGATTAACTATCAGAGAAATGCCAATTAAAACCACAGTGAGGGCTTCCCTGGTGGCGCAGTGGTTGAGAGTCCGCCTGCCGATGCAGGGGACGCGGGTTCGTTCCTCGGTCCGGGAGGATCCCACATGCCGCGGAGCGGCTGGGCCCGTGAGCCATGGCCGCTGGGCCTGCGCGTCCGGAGCCTGTGCTCTGCGGCGGGAGAGGCCACAGCAGTGAGAGGCCCGCGTAAAAAAAAAAAAAAAAAAAAAAAAAAAACACCACAGTGAGCTATCACCTCACACCTGTCAGAATGGCTATATTAAAAAACACAAATAACAAACGTTGGTGAGAATGTGGAGAAAAGGGAACGCTCGTACACTGTCGGGGGAATACAAATTGGTGCAGCCACTGTGGAAAACAGTATGGACATTCTTCAAAATACTAAAAATAGAATGATCATATGTACTAATACTTCTACTCTTGGGTATATATCTGAAGAAAATGAAAACACTAATTTGAAGAGATACATGTGGGACTTCCTTGGTGGTGCAGTGATTAAGAATCCGCCTGCCAATGCAGGGGACACGGGTTCGAGCCCTGGTCCGGGAAGATCCCACATGCTGCAGAGCAACTAAGCCCGTGAGCCACAACTACTGAGCCCACGAGCCACAACTACTGAGCCTACGTGCCACAGCTACTGAAGCCTGCACGTCTAGAGCTCGTGCTCCACAATGAGAGGCCACCACAATGAGATGCCTGCACACCTCAACAAAGAGTAGCCCCCACTTGCCACAACTAGAGGAAGCCCGCGCACAGCAATGAAGACCCAATGCAGCCAAAAATAAATAAATAAATTTATTTTTAAAAAAGAAAAGATACATGCACCCCAAAGTTCATAGCAGCATGATTTATAATGACCAAGATATGGAAGCAACCTAAGTGCCCATCAACAGCTGAATGGATATATACGTGCAATGGAATATTAATCAGCCATGAAAAAGAATTAAATTCTGCCATTCGCAAAAACATGGATGAACCTAGATGTTCTTATGCTTAGTGAAGTAAGTCAAACAGGGAAAGACAAATACTGTATGATATCACTTAAATGTGGAATCTAAAAAGTAAAACAAACCGGTGGATATAACAAAACATAAACGGACTCACAGATATAGAGAACAAACTAGTGGTTACCAGTGGGGAGAGGGAAGGAGTAAGGGGCAAGATAGGGATTGGGGATTAAGAGGTATAAACTACTTTATGTATAAAATTAAAAAGCTACAAGATATATTGTACAGCACAGGGAATATAGCCAATATTTCATAGCTTTAAATCTATAAGAACATTGAATCACTATGTTGTACACCTGAAACTAATATAATAGTGTAAATCAACTATATTTCAATAAAAAATCCAGAATTAAAAGTTTATTTAGAAATTCATGTACTAATTTAATGTGGTAATGAAGCTCTGACTAGTTTTTTTTTTAATTCCTAATTTTAAAAAAAAACAATGTTACTAAACCAATGGGGTAACTTACACTGGCATCTTAAAATCAAAGTAGCTAAGTATTACTAGGGCCCAAATACATGCTATAGATGAAGAAACAATGATAGGTTTTTGCTCAATGAATGGAGCAATGGCTTTTGCCAATTCTTCATATACACATGCTCTTCTCACCACAGGACCTTTGCACATGCTGTTCTGTCATGTTCTCCATTCTACCTTCTTCACCTAGTTAATGTCTTATCATTCTTTAGTTCCCATCATTTCCTCAGGAAAATCCTCCCCAACTTACCTGTCTAGGTTAAAACTTTCTAATATCACTTGCCATTTCATTATAGCCCTTGTCACAGGTGTGATTTTATATACATTACACAAAACTGAGTTACTATCTGTCCCTTTCAATAGCCTCGAAGCTCCATGAAAGGAAGAGACTGTATCTTCCCTTACTCATCACTGTATCTCCAGCTTTCAGTATGGACTCTGGCATACAGCAGGAGCAGAATAAGTATGCTTTGTAAGAATGAATAAATAAATGAATGAGTTTTGGAGACATCATAGATCCAGTTGCAGAGCCTGGCATTTCAATTTTTTGTGTCCATTTGAATGAAAATTTGATTCACGTCTATTAAATTGCACTAAAACCTAAGCTCCATGAGGACAGGAGTCTTGTCTGCTTTTATCTGTTGTGATTCAGCGTTCGCATGTTTTATATTGTACTATAATTATTTCTGTCCTCGCCACAACTCATCTCTACTACCTTTGAGAGTCACGAAAACAAGTATCATATCCTGGCCCCTTGTACGACAAAGAGTCATAAATCTGCAGCCAAAGCTCAGATTGGTTTCCCAAGCTTCAGCTCAGTGAGTCCATCTCTCACTGACATTGCATCTTAAATTAGACAGTGCTACTTGGCTTCCCCACAGACAATTTAACACGTAGATAATATTCAAAGTTGGACTCCCTGTCCCCCTAAATCCCCACAGGGCTCACTCTCTGAACAGTGAATAAATGCAGGTTCCTCTAGCACCCAGGATCTCCCTCTCTGTTTTGCAATTTACAAGAAGGCATTACCTCACCCTTGCATGGTATTATCATAGTGGCAGAGGGTCAAGTTTCCAGGCAGCATGAAGAGGTGAAAAGAACATGGGCTGGGTGATCAGTTAGTTTGGGTTCAAGTTCCAACTCTATTCAACACTATGAAAAAGGGGGAAAAGAGTGGATTATTAAGCAGTATATATGATGTTAAGACCTTTTCACATACGATTTCATTCAATTTATAATAAATCTATGGGGTGAGTATTACAGTGCCATTTTAATAACTAGGAAATGGAGGTTCAGAGAGGTGAAACAGTTTACTCAAGGCCACCCAGTTGTTAAGTAGCAGAGATTAGAACCCAGATCTCTCTGACCTCAAAGTGGAGCTCTTTCCTTTATACCGTCTTGCCTTATGCCCTGGCTGTGTGATATTGAGCAAGTTGCTTCACCTCTCTGATCCTGCATTTCCTCATCTGTAACTCAGATGATTACCACACCTACCTCCAAAAGCTGCCCTGAGGATCCAATGATAATGCACATGAAAGGCAATATATAAATGCCAGTTATCACTGCGCTCAATATCCAGAAACAGGTAGATCAGAAGGAATAAATTCTTTTGTTGGTCTGTTTAAGACTGAAGAGAGCTCTTATTATTCCTGAAAGAGTTATCACAGCTGAAGAAGCAGCCATGCAATTCCTGCAATAAAAGTGTATGTGGGGGGAATCAAAAGGCAACACAACTGTCTTCCAACCCAGGCTGTTTTTATCTTTACCAAAATACAATTTCAGGTTCGATGGCTTATTCTTCGTCTGAAGTATGAGCATTTATAGCCCAGCTATTGGGAGCAACAGCAGAGCGGTTAAATGCTGCTCCGCACACTGGCCCTCCTCCAGCCGCCTGGCAGAGGACTCAGCACACTCCGCTCACAGGAGCTCTGCTTCCCCTAATCGATTTTCCCAGTGTCACTCCCTGCCTTTGACCCCATGCTCTGCCTTTCCCTGTACAGGCACCGGGATGCATGAGAACATATTGTCAACTCTGTACTGTCACCTGTTAGAATGGTCCATCCTAGCCACTAGGTTAGCAGTTGGTGACACGCCGGTTGGCCCCAAATAACCATGCTTTTCCCACAACTCCAGCCTCCTACCTTGGCTCAGTTCACCTGTTGGCTGAGATTTGCTTCTGGATGAGTTGCCCCATGATGAACCCGGGGATTGTTCATACACACGTTGCTCAGAAACCCAGTTTCTTTTTGCGGTAGACGGAAGAAAAGAGAGCACATAAACACAGAGGGAAGAGAGGGGAAGAAGCCACAGCACTGCCCTCAAAGAGTCTACAATTTACAAGGAGAAAGAAATGTGAATGGACAAAAACAACAGCAGTTGCTTCTACAGTGCTCGGGATGTGCCAGGCACTGCTCTAAGTGTGTTAGATCACCTACCACATTTAAACCACACGATAATTCCAAGAGGAAGGCATGAGCATTGTCCCCCCATTTCACAGATGAGGAAACCGAGGCTGACTTGACCAAGATCATGGCCAGTAAGTGGTAGAAGCAGGATGTTGGATTTCGAGGGTCTATGCTCTTAGGCACTGCATTATAGCTTCTCTCAGATGATTATAATACAGTGTTGGCCTAATGAGGGGAGTTTTAAAGATTGTTCATGGGCAGAGGCAATCACATGTGCAAAGACCCTGAGGTACCAGAGAGCCTGCACATGAAGGGGGCAAAAAATATCTCATTGCAGTTGGAGCATAACAAGCCATGAGGGAAAAGGAGAAGATGGAAAATTGTGGAGGACATGTGACTGGAAAGGTGGGTTCTGGTTGGGCTGGAAAGAGCCCCGAATGCCAAGTTAGAACCTTGGACTTGGACCTAGTAAAACGGGGATCCACTGGCATTTAGGAAGGGGAGTGACATGAGCAGTTTAGAGCTGGGAATTACCTCTTAGCTGGTAATGTGGAGGATGGACCTAAGACAGGAGGAAACAGGAAGAGGGAGAGAGGCTGTCCCAGGATGCTGACGGAGAACAGAAAGAGTCACCATCTCCTTCTGTCTCCTTTTTTAGGAGGGTTATGGGGGCCCCTGAGGATCCCCTTGCCCCAGGTGAGCCCATCGGCCTGAAAGCTTGTGTCTTGGCAGTAGCATGCTAGCATGTAATCAACATCTGCTTATAAACTGGATTGTAAGGCTTCCAAGGAGTGAGATTTGGCCAATGACACCACTGACAGAGAAGCCACTGTGCCCTTCCAAGTCTGAAAAGTCTAATAAGAAACTCAAATTTCTGGACACTGGCAAAGGATAGGAAGCCACTCGTAGTTGAAAGGCATTCTGGAGGGCATTTGGACTTTGCCTGCCTTAAGGAAACTCCTTATCCTCCCCTGGGAGTAGCTTCATGGTGCCTGCCTGCCCCACCTCCCCACAGTTGCAAAGATGGCCTGGACTTGTCATAGAGCTTCATTTCTTCAACTGTGATCACCCAAGGGATGGACTGTACAGGCAAGTAGGAGTGACCAAGGGTTCTGTGAAATTTGACATATGGATGCAAAGTCAGAGAAGGGCCCTGCTGGTGGCCAGCATTCCTGCCCTATGTAGAGAATGAACCTAAAAATGAAGCAACATCAAGAGAAGCAGGACCAGAGATGGAGAACGACAGAGTCTTGATTATACAACCGAGCCTATGGATATAGTTGAGCCTGAAATCTAAGGGATCTATCCGCAACTTACATACTTCTCTTCCCAGCATTGCCAACAAATTAGAATTGAATTTCATTGGCTTATTCCCGAGTCAATCACTGAGCCCAAGGGGATGGAATTTGCTGATTGGCCAGGTTTGAGCCACATGACCCTTCCTGGAGCCAAGGTCTGGGATGTGAGTGGGATCCCATCAGAATCACATAAACTGAAAGTAGGGATGGGTGGCTTCCAAGGAAAATCAAAGTCTTATTACTTATTGTTTTTGGACAGGCAAAAAGTAATAGATGTACTCTACAACCTTTTGCAATACAAATGTTAAGATTACATCAATCTTTCAAACCCACTAGTCCTTGAACTGGGTTGCTTAGAGAATAATTCCACCAAGGTGAGAGCTCTTGGGATGGGAAGTACATGGGAAGTGGCTCTCTTCATTTCAGTCCCTGTTCTGAACCCCATCTCCTTGTCACTCTGCCCTACCAAAAGCCATTGGGTCAGCTAAAACACAAAATTTTGTTTCTGTGAGCCCAAGGCCTCTGCTTCCAAGTTCTCATGACTTTGCCCTTACATTAGCATTCATGAACTCAAACTGTCAGAGAGTCTCAGGTAATTAGAAACAATACAAAAATGCTAATTAGCCCTCTGGCTGTACCCAGAGGATGACATAGGCAGAGACCCAAGCCCTACGTTTGTGTTTCCAGGACTCCTTGAATTCCCACATCTAAGAACCCTTTACAAAGCTTCTTGATGAGAGAAAGAGCTCATAGATAGTATAGCATTGGGTTCAAGGCATTGCCCTTTCAGTACGATGCACTTGCTTGCATGTCAATCTCAACTCTGCCACTTACACATGCTATATCCATCGGCAAATTACTTCACTGCTGAGTCTCAGTTTTCTCCTCCATAAAATGGGAGTAATAATCATCTCTATTTAACATGTTTTTGTTATGTGAATGAAATAATGAATGCAATATGTACAGTACCTGGCACATAATAAGGGTTCAATAAATGAGTTTCTGTGTGTGTAATACACAAGGGGGGAATTATAGGAGGTCAAATATGAAAATTGGGTTGTAGATTCCTCTTGGCTCCAACCATTCCCATCCCCACTATTTGGTGTGGGGCAGTCACACCTCATGTGTGGACCAGTGCAATGTTTTCCTGTCTGGTTGTGGTCCCTTCTCTCTCTTTTCCCTCCAAATCATTTTGCGTTAGATTCCAAGGATTGTGGTGAGAAGTTACCACAAAATTGGAGGCTTAAAAGAATGTAAACGTATTGTCTCACAGCTCTGCAGGCCAGAAGTGTGAAATCAAGTCATTGGCAGGGTTGGTTGCCCCGGAGGTTCTGAGAAAGAATCCATCCCGAGCCGCTGTCCTGGCTCTGGTGGTTGCCGGCAAGCCTGGTGTTCCTTGGCTTGTAAATGCATCCTTCCATCTCTGCCTCTGTCTTCACAAAGCCTTCTTCTGTCCTTCTGTGTCTTCTCCTCTTCTGTCCATCTCATCTCCCTCTAGGCTTTGCCCTTGTAAGAACACCTGTCATTGGATTTAGGTCCTACCTAAGTAATCCAGGGTAATCTCATCTTGAGATCCTTAAGTTAATTCTATCTGCAAAGACTCCATTTCTAAAATAGTTCATAGTCACAGGTTCTTGGAGTTAGCATGTAGACATATCTTTTATTTGAGGGGGTGGTCACCTTTCAATCCACTATACATCCCAACACCACATCACCATTTCAAGGTCAATCTTCACCAAACACACATCAAAAGGCCTACAAAGCCTTCTCATTTTCCACCTAAAAGTCTTCCAGCCATGCTGGTCTGCCATCCAAGGCTCTCTCCCAGCAGGTCCTGAGCTTCTCCTCCCTTCAGGCACCTGGTTCTGGAGGTGCTGAGCTGCTGGCCCTCATCATTTTCTCATCCTCCCTCTTGCACCGTCCTTTCACCCATGTTCCCATCTTGGGCTCTGTATCACTTTTCTATTGCTCCATAGCAAATTGCCACCAACTTAGCAGCTTAAAACATCATGGGGCTTCCCTGGTGGCGCAGTGGTTGAGAGTCCGCCTGTCGATGCAGGGGACACAGGTTCGTGCCCCGGTCCGGGAAGATCCCACATGCCGCGGAGCGGCTGGGCCCGTGAGCCATGGCCGCTGAGCCTGCGCTTCCGGAGCCTGTGCTCCGCAACGGGAGAGGCCACAACAGTGAAAGGCCCGCGTACCGCAAAACAACAACAACAACAAAAAAAACCATCATGAATTTCTTATCTCACTCTGTGAGCCAGAAGTCCGGGAAAAGCCTAGTGGGGTCCTCTGCTCGGGGTCTCACAAGGCTGCCATCAAGGTATCTGCCAGGCTGTGTTCTCATGTGGAGGTCTGACCAGGGAAGAATCCCCGTCCAAGCTCATTAAGGTGTTCATAGAATTCGTTTCCTTGCAGCTGTGGGACTGAGGGCTCAGCATTTTGCTGGCTGTTGGCTGGAGGCCCCCTGTAGTTCCTAGAGGCCACTTAAAGTTCCCTGCCAGGGCTTCCCTGGTGGCGCAGTGGTTGAGAGTCCGCCTGCCGATGCAGGGGACACAGGTTCGTGCCCCGGTCCAGGAAGATCCTACATGCCGTGGAGCGGCTGGGCCCGTGAGCCATGGCCGCTGAGCCTGCACGTCCGGAGCCTGTGCTCCGCAACGGGAGAGGCCACAACAGTGAGAGGCCCGCGTACAGCAAAAAAAAAAAAAAAAAAAAAAGTTAAAGTTCCCTGCCATATAGGATTCCTCCACATGGCTGCCCACCTCATCAAGCCAGCTAGGAGGAATTCTCACCTCAGGGAGGGCCCTGTCTCCCTTTTAAAGGCTTTTACCTGATTACATCTGACCTATTTAAGATAACGTCTCTTTTAATGAACTCAAATCAAAAACCTATATGAAACCTTAACTACATCTGTAAAATCCCTTCACCTTTGCTCTATCATTTGGCTAGGTCCAGCCCACACTCAAAGGGAGGGGATTGTACAGGATGTGACAACCAGGAGGCTGGACTTCCAGGACCACCACAGAGTCTGTCTGCCTCTTTGAAGTCTGTGCTCCAAAGAGGAGCTTCCCAATCTACCTCCCCCACCAAAGCCATTGCCATTCCTCTCCAGCTGGATCATCTCTCCTTCCTCCTAATTCTTGGTGGCTTCATTTTTAGCCCTCTTACAGCACTAACTGATTTATTTGAGAGGCAGCAACGTGGTACCACACAGGGGTAAAGAACAAGGACTCAGGAGTTAGACCACCTGGGTCCACCCTGGCCCCTCTACTTACTATCAGTGTAACCCTGGGCTACTCAACTTTCAAAGCTCAATTAGAAACATACGGAGAATCTTTTCATGGGGTTATTATGATGATTTTTCTAATGCAGTTAACAGGGTCTGGCTCACAGCAAGGATCTGATATATGGCTATTTTGTGTGAGTCAGGATAGGCTAGGTTATATTGCAGTAACAAACAGCCCCAAACAGAGAAAAACTCAGGGGTTTAAAACAAATGTTTCTTTCTCCCACACGCTGCGCGCCCACTGAAACTTAGCAGAAGGGTTCTGTGCATTTTAATCACTTAGGGTCCCAGACTGATGAGCAACGATCATGTTGAAGAGCGCAGGGGCCGTCTTACCCGGCAACCGAATGGTCCAGCTCAGAAGTGAAATGGGACACGTGCTTTCCACTCATTGGCCAGAATGAGTCACATAATCCCACTGGGAGGACGGGAGAAAACCTCCCAGGAAGCTGAACGGGGGAGACCCACACGTGGGTGCTCATCGTGTAATTTCCATTAAATTACCATGAACCTCATTTCACCTTAAGGAACAGTACGATTTCATCCTCCTTTATCCTCAACAGCACTAGATCACAGTGCCTAGCGCAAGGTAGAACTTCAGGACGATATGTTAGAAAGCCTAACTCTAAAAATAGGACAGCTGCAACGCACATAGAAAAAGACTTGATCCTCTTACAATATAATCTGAGGAGACAAAAAATTTCCATCCACACTCAAATATTTTCCCTGTTCACCTGCTACCATGTCTTATATTTCTGCCATTAACTTGATCCTTTACGGTCTTAAGAGGTGCATTTTTAACAGCCCAAGGCATCGGACTGCCCGGGCAGGGTAAGATATTTACTAGTGCACCGTTTACTCTCTGAGCCCATTACCAGGGCTGCTGTTCAATTCAACCAGCATTTTCTGAGCGCAGTGCCAGGCAGCACACTCAAAGCCTGGTGGGTCCTAACGTGGACACAGTTCTCAAAGAACTCACCATTTAGAAATCTTAGCATGCCAGGCAGAGTCTAGAGAATGGGACAGAAGATGAAGGAGGAAATAATTATGCCCGCTAATAATTATAAAGTGCTTTCTGGGTGCCTGGCTGAGCAAACTTAGACTTGGGAGATTTAATCCTCAAAGCAGCACTAGGAGGATGGAGACTAGAATTTCCTTTAACAACTGGCAGATTGAAAAGTATTTCCACTGCTCCTTCTCGGGATGGGTCTTTGCAGGAGATATTAGTATACTATCAGGACTCAAAAAATTTGGAGCAAGAAGACAGAGGCAATGACAGCATTAGAGTTTTCCAGAAGCTGGTTCTGTTAGTAATCCTGCCTCTGTCACTCACTAGCAGTGTGACCTTGGAAAGTTGCATAACCTCTCTGTGCCCCAGAGCCTTCCCTTGTTAGCGTGAGCTCCTGAGTCCTCGTCTCCAGGGAACTGGCACAGGGTAGGTCCCCAGGCATCACTTCTACCTCCTTTTGCTCCCTCTTCTCGAGGTAGGAAGAGTAGCAGCAGGGGCACAGAGACGCTGGGCAGGCTCCCAGCTGAAAACTAAGACAGTTTTGAATGAATGGCAAATTTCTTTGAATGGAAATTTTTTTTTAATTTATTTTTAAGACAATTTTCAAATAAGTTGAAACAATTATTTTCAGAGGCAACCAATAGCACCGACCAGGACTGGGAAGGGAAGAGATAAAGTTATGGAAAATGCAAGCAATTAAACTCTATTAAAAACCCGTATGTGCTTTTTTTTTTTTTTTTTTTTTTTTGTGGTACGCGGGCCTCTCACTGGCTCACGAGCCCAGCCACTCCGCGGCCTGTGGGATCTTCCCGGACCGGGGCACGAACCCGTGTCCCCTGCATCGGCAGGCGGACTCTCCACCACTGCGTCACCAGGGAAGCCCCTGTACATTTTTTTAATGCGGAGAAAGTAAGTCCAAGAGTTGACAAGTGAGCAAGGCTGGGCTCCAGCATCTTGGGGTTTTGGAATGAAAACCCTGCGAAGGGCAGAAAATGTGCTCAGCGGCACAATCTCGCCCCGAGCAACACACACATCTGTGCGCTCGATTGTTTGGGACTTGGCGGCAAACAGCAGTGGCAATAATTCTTTGCAAAGGAGGAGGATCAGCAAAACACAAGGAAAAAAAGAGACAAAAGAAGAGAGCACGTGGGATAAGAGGAAGATGGCGGGGAAGGGGTCAGTTTTCTCTGCCTCACGCGGCTTTGGTGGCTTGTGGTAAATGAGTTTCTAATGATGTTTTTAAAAAGTGGGTCTTATTTACTGGGGCTGACGCAACTCCTTCTGCTTCTTGGGCTGTGTGCTGGGGAAGCAAATGAGGCAGGAGGGAGACGGCGTGAACCCGGGGTTTGCTGGTCTCTTAGTCCTACTGGGAAGGACCCCAGGCCATCACTCCCCCTTCCCCACTCCCTGCACTGGCCTCCGCTGTGCGCCAGCAGTTCTGACCTCGGAGGATCACAGTCCTGTGTGAGAGGGAGGCACAACCTGGCTGTGAGAATCCTGTGTAATCAGTGCTTCTTTGGGTGCCCCCTGTGTGCCAGGCACAGTATTTTTTGAATAAACAAACAGAGGAATGAATGAATGAGTGAATGGAACACTTGGCGCTCTGTGGGCCCAGGGAGGGAGCACCCCAACCTTTGGAGTGGGGAGAAGGGAAACAGGAAGGCTTCCTGGAGGAGGTGACACAGGAGGATTCAGAAAAGAAGACGTAAAGGGGAGTTTGAGGCAGAAGGGAGGGCGTGAACAAGTGCCTGGAGGACTGTCAGAAAGCACATTTCGGTGTGGGAATGTCAGGTCATTGGATTTAGGAGGAGGGTTTTACAGGCAGGTGTGGGAGATGAAGGATAACCCTAATTGGGCCCTTACTGTGTGCCTGGAACATTTGGTGATACCTAGAGCTACTTTGGGTTATCACAACTGCAGTGGGGGTGGGGTGCTACTGGCATCGAGGGGATGCAGGTCAGGGATGCTTCCAAGCCTCCTGCAGTGAGTGCACAAGACAGCTCTCCTCCCAAACCCTGCTGTATGCTGACCTTCTGCTGACCACTCTCATTTCCTCCTCCTCCTAGCCCCGTGAGGTGGTACATTTATCCCCATTTCTCAGGCAAGGAAAACGAGGCTCTGAGAGCTTCAGTCCCTTGCCTAAGATCATACAGCGACTAAGAGGAAGAGTGGGGATTGGAACCCAAGCAACCAAGCTCCAGCTCCCTGCTAATAACTACAGGAAAGAAATCCATTGGCCACACTGTAAAGGTCTTCGGATGCCATGTTACAGAGTTTGGGCTTGTACCTGTTCTGCAACACACGAATATTTTTCATCTACAGATTTTCCACCTTTTCACGCACTAGCGTAATTTCCCCCGAAGAACCAAATGTTGGAGGTCAAACAAAATTCCCATTTGCAAGCAAAGACAGAGCAGAGACAGAGCAAAGGATCTGTCACTGCATTCATTATGTCGCTCCCTCCCCCGCCCCATGTCAGGCAAGCTCTGGCCTATTACTAAATACACCGTTAAGAGCAATTGCCCTGCTTTATTCAGAAAGAACCTTAAAATATAATTAACGGAAGTCTCCCCGGATGGTTTCAGATCTTCCCTTCTCTGCAGTAGCAATACCAAGTCCAGTGATGTCTGTTACTCTGAGACTTCCTTGAAACCCTAATCATGTACACCGCGCTTTCTCTGCACCTCTTCGCGGAGGTGCGGTATCCTCAGCGCGTGCTGGTCAGGGCTGCTTTTTCTCCTAATGAAGTCACACTGGGCGCGTTCCGTGAACAGCTGGACCGCCGCAGCTTAGAGGAGAGGGAGCTGCCTCAGCCTCAAGACGACCCAGAGCCAAGCTCAGAATATTTGCAAGCCGATGACTGGAAAATTGGAGTTCGGGACGATCACCCCTGTAGTCCTTAATTGGATGCCAGCTTCAGAGCAGGACCTTCTCATGCTAGAAATATCCCTAGACTTCACCAGAGACTGGTGAGGTAGGAATTAACCTACCCAGGATACAGATGGAGAAACTGATGCTCAAAGAATCCAAGGTGTGAACTGTGGAGCTGGAATGCAGGCACTTCGATTAGCACAGAGTGTAATGAAATAATCACTTTGCGTTTATTTGTTCAATGGCTTTAAAGCAGAAGCTACTTCTGATTCTGTATCCTACCTAGCACAGTGCCTTTGCTCAATAAGACTAAATCAGCCACACAAAGTGAACACATCACAGACGACCCCTGCAGGGATGCTCTTGACTGATTTCATTCATTTTTCTCTAAATAACTCTAATGGGGTGATAGCTTAGAGTGGGGTCCCTCTGCAATTCATTAAGAAGAACAGAGGGTCTGGAGAGAGTCATGTTTGGGTTTGTATCCTGGTTCTGTCTCTCCCAGGCTGTGTTACACAGGGCAAGTGAGTTCACCTCTCTGAGCCTCTCTTCTGCTGCCTATAAAATGGGCATAATAACACCCACTTCACTGAATTACTATGAGAATAAATGAGCCCAGAGCAGAGGAAATTCTTTTATTAAACTTTTAGTACACACTTGAGGTGATCATTTAATTCCCCAATCATTTTTTTTTAGGCTCTTATTCATTTCAGCACTAACTTAAATTTTATTTTCTCTTTGATATTTGAAGAAAGTTGGGCTCAGAGAGGTTAAGCAATTTGCCTGGGGACACACAGCTGGATGGTGACACGGCTGAGATTTGAATGCAGAGCAGTGAAACTCTAAGTTTGTCTCTTTCTGAGGTACCTTGATGCCTTCTCAGAGGGCTTGAGAATCTGGCTTTTTGATTCCAAATTTAGAGTGTTCTGGGGGGAAGAGAGGGGACAAGGAAAATATTTCAAAGAATGGGAAGTAGAGGAGGAGAAATCTGTCTTTTGAAAGTGAGCACTGGTAGGTCTGATTCTGAGGAAAGCTGATTCTGCTCCAGGTCTGTTGTGTCTGGGGTTTTGCCCTCTTGAGGTAGTGAGTGCATCACATCAAATCCCTTCTCTGATGGGGAAGGAGTATAAAACAAGAGAAAAAGTACAGGCAAGATGAAAACAGAAGTATATATTTCCTGGAATTAAACGCTGATATATAGCCTGGAGAGAAAACAGGCTGAGGTGTTAAATGGATGGTCTATAGGAACTTGTACCCAGAATATATAAAGAACTCTTACAAATCAATAATAAGAAGATAACCTGATTTAAAAATTGGCAAAATATTTAAATAGACGTTTCTCCAAAGATGATATACAGGTGGCCAATAAGCACATGAAAAGATGCTCAACATCATTAGCCATCAGGGAAATGCAAATCAAAACCACAATGAGATATCATCTCACGCCCATAAGGATGGCTGAAATAAAAAAGATAGGCAGTAAGGAGTGTTGGAGAGGATGTGGAAAAATTGGAATCCTCACACATTACTGGTAAGGATGTAAAATGATGCAACCACTTTGAAAAATAACGTGACGGTTTCTCAAAATATGAAATACAGCATTACCATATGACCCAGCAATTTCACTCCTAGGTGAATTGAAAATATATTTATACAAAAACTTGTACATGAATATTCATAGCAACATTATTCCTACTAACCAAAAAGTGGGAACAGCCCAAATGTCTAACAATGGATGAAGAGATAAACAGAACATGGTCTATCTGTACAATGGGGTATTATTCAACCATTAAAAGGAATAAAGTACTGACACATGCTACAACATGGATGAACCTCAAAACATTTTGTTAGGTGAAAGAAGTTTGGCACAAAAGACATTCTATTGTTTAATTCCATTTATATTAATTTTTCAGAAAAGGCAAATTTTTTGAGACAAAAAGTAGATTAGCTAGTTGCCTAAGGGATGAGGGTGATGGAGTGGGAGATTGGGAATGATTGCAAATGGGTGTGAGGCTCCTTTTGGGGTGATGGGAATATTCTAAAATTAGAGCGTGGTTATGGTTGCACAATTCTGTAAATATACTGAATATCACTGAATTGTAGACTTATAATGGATGAATTGTACGGTACATAAATTAAATCTTAACAAAGCTATTAAAAAGGACGACTGGTCCACTGTCCCAGCTAGTAAGGGTCAACCATTGAATCCCAAGCAGTGTGACCCTCTCTCTCTTGTCCACTACACAGCACAGACTTACTCCAGTATGAGGGTAAATCCTAAGCTTACGAGGTCACAGATCTTTTTCTAACGCGGCCCAACAACCCAGCTTGGAAAAGACCAGGAATAACCAGCCCCCAGCTTTGTTGCTGATGAAGGTGGTACCCTCAACGGCCCTTGGTGTAGTGTCAGCCACCAGCCAGCCCAGATGCAAGGCGGGGGACCTGCCCCTGACAACACCTCAAGAGTGATCAAGTCAGCGGTATATTCAGCTCGTCTGCTGGATTTGTATCATGGTTCTCCCTGCGAGGCCAGCCATTCATCCAGAATAAACTTCGCAGGACTGGACAGCCAACTAATTAATTGTTGCATCAATAAAACTCAGGTTTGGCCGTCTCATGATGGATTACATTGTTAAAATGAACTTAACAGCAGCATTAAAGAAAGAAAACAAGGGAAATCAATATAGGAGAACTTCCTCAGCCAGAGTTTGCACTTCTCATGGACCAGATGTCAGTGGTGAGACAAGCACTTATCACAAAGCAGAGATGATGTTTATTAGTGGCAAGACCATCCCTAGTTTACATGCAGGATTTTAAAAGGAGAAAAGCAGAATACTGGAGCCCTAGAAGGAGTAGAATGTGGTTGGCACAAAGCCCAGTCCCTAGAGTCTGTGAGACCTCAGTTCAAATACCAACTGCTCCACTTCCTAGCTAGCCAGGGATTTGGGCAAGCCATCTAATGTGGGCCTCAGTTTCTCTTATCTGCGAAATGGGGATAACAAGGGGACCAATATCTTAGTGTTGTTAGGAAGATTAAATTAGATAAAATGGTGTAACATTGCAGTTCTTGCTAAGAACGTGTTCAGTAAATGTTTGCTATTGGTCATACTATATTTTTCGCTTGTTTAGGTATTTCCAGAAGCAGAATTCTCATCATTTCTACCCTTCTCCATGACAGGTGATATAGTCAATTGCTCTTTAAATTTACACATTTTTAAAATTAAATTCGCCTCCAAATACCATCACGTTGGGGGTTAGGACTTCAACATATGGATTTGGTGCGGGGCGGGGGGGACACACAAGCATTCAGCTCATAATGATCAATATACATAACAGATCTATCACCTGCCCCAAATTCGTTCATGCTTTCATACCCCGCCCTCTTCCTACCCCCTAATCCTGGCAACCACTCATCTGTTCTCCATCCCTGTAGCTTTGTCTTTTGGAGAATGTCATATAAATAGAATCATACAGTATGTTACATTCTGAAACTGGCCCGTTGCATGTAATTCACTTCTTTTTGTTGCTGAGTAGTATCCCAGTATGAGTGGATGTACCATCCAGTTTATCTGTTCATTCATTGAATAACATTTGCGTTGTTTAGGTTTTGGCCATTATGAAAAGAGCTCCACCTAAATATTCATGAACAGGGTTTTGTGTGAATATAAGTCTTCATTTCTCTAGGATAAGTGTCCAGGAGTGGGAACTCTGGGTCATATGGTAAGTATGCATTTAAGTTCATGAAGATCTACCACCCTGTTTGCCAAAATAATTTCCATTTGCATTAGCAAAGTATGAGAGTTCTAATCAGTTTGTGCGAATCCAGTGTTTGATATTGGCAGTATTATCTACTTTAGCCATCTGAGTAGGTGTTTAGTAGTATCTCATCATGGTTTTAAGTTGAATTTCCCTAATGGCTAATAGCGTTAAATATCTTTTCACGCACTTATTTGCCTTCCATCTACCCTTTTCAGTAAAGTATCTGTTCAAATCTTTTGCCCATTTTGTAACTGGATTGGTTTTTGACAGTTGAGTTTGTGAGTTCTTTATATATTCTGGATACAGGTCCTTTCTTTTTTTTTTTAACATCTTTTTGGAGTATAATTGCTTTACAACGGTGTGTTAGTTTCTGCTTTATAACAAAGTGAATCAGCTATACATATAAATATATCCCCATATCTCTTCCTTCTTGTGTCTCCCTCCCTCTTACCCTCCCTATCCCATCCCTCTAGGTGGTCACAAAGCACCAAGCTGATCTCCCTGCGCTATGCGGCTGCTTCCCACTAGCTATCTATTTTACATTTGGTAGTGTATATATGTCCATGCCACTCTCTCACTTTGTCCCAGCTTACCCTTCCCCCTCCCCGTGTCCTCAAGTCCATTCTCCACTAGGTCTGAGTCTTTATTCCCATCTTGCCCCTAGGTTCTTCATGATCATTTTTTTTAGATTCCACATATATGTGTTAGCATACTGTATTTGTTGTTTTTCTCTTTCTGACTTACTTCACTCTGTATGACAGACTCTACGTCCATCCACCTCACTACAAACAAGTCAATTTCATTTCTTTTTATGGCTGAGTAATATTCCATTGTATATACGTGCCACATCTTCTTTATCCATTCATCTGTCAATGGGCACTTAGGTTGCTTCCATGTCCTGAAGAGCTGCAATGAACACTGTGGTACATGACTCTTTTTGAATTATGGTTTTCTCAGGGTATATGCCCAGTAGTGGGATTGCTGGGTCGTATGGTAGTTCTATTTTTAGTTTTTTAAGGAACCTCCATACTGTTCTCCATAGTGCCTGCATCAATTTACATTCCCACCAACAGTGCAAGAGGGTTCCCTTTTCTCCACACCCTCTCCAGCATTTATTGTTTGTAGATTTTTTTTTTTTTTTTTTTTTTTTTTAAATATTCTTTTTTCTTTAAACCCCACATTTGTTTATTTATTTATTTTTGGCTGTGTTGGGTCTTCGTTTCTGTGCGAGGGCTTTCTCTAGTTGTGGCAAGTGGGGACCACTCTTCATCGCGGTGCACGGGCCTCTCACTATCGTAGCCTCTCCCGTTGCAGAGCACAGGCTCCAGACGTGCAGGCTCAGTAGTTGTGGCTCACGGGCCTAGTTGCTCCGCGGCACGTGGGATCTTCCCAGACCAGGGCTCGAACCCGTGTCCCCTGCATTAGCAGGCAGACTCTCAACCGCTGCGCCACCAGGGAAGCCCTGTTTGTAGATTTTTTGATGATGGCCATTCTGACCGGTGTGAGGTGATACCTCATTGTAGTTTTTTTTTTTTTTTTTTTGTGGTACGCGGGCCTCTCACTGTTGTGGCCTCTCCCGTTGCAGAGCACAGGCTCCGGACACGCAGGCTCAGCGGCCATGGCTCACGGGCCCAGCCGCTCCGCGGCATGTGGGATCTTCCCGGACCGGGTCACGAACCCGCGTCCCCTGCATCGGCAGGCGGACTCTCAACCACTGCGCCACCAGGGAAGCCCCTCTCATTGTAGTTTTGATTTGCATTTCTCTAATGATTAGTGATGTTGAGCGTTCTTTCATGTGTTTCTTGGCAATCTGTATGTCTTCTTTGGAGAAATGTCTCCTTACGTCTTCTGCCCATTTTTGGATTGGGTTGTTTCTTTTTTTGATATTGAGCTGTGTGAGCTGCTTGTAAATTTTGGAGATTAATCCTTTGTCAGTTGCTTCATTTGCAAATATTTTCTCCCATTCTGTGGGTTGTCTTTTCAGCTTGTTTATGGTTTCCTTTGTTGTACAAAAGCTTTTAAGTTTCATTAGGTCCCATTTGTTTATTTTTGTTTTTATTTCCATTTCTCTAGGAGGTGGGTTAAAAAGGATCTTGCTGTGATTTATGTCACAGAGTGTTCTGCCTATGATTTCCTCTAAGAGTTTTATAATGTCTGGCCTTACATTTGGGTCTTTAATACATTTTGAGTTTATTTTTGTGTATGTTGTTAGGGAGTGTTCTAATTTCATTCTTTTACATGTAGCTGTCCAGTTTTCCCAGCACCACTTATTGAAGAGGCTATCTTTTCTCCATTGTATATTCTTGCCTCCTTTACCAAAGATAAGGTGACCATATGTGCGTGGGTTTATCTCTGGGCTTTCTATCCTGTTCCATTGATCTATATTTCTGTTTTTGTGCCAATTACAGGTCCTTTCTTGATTACATGATTGGCAAGCTTTCACCCTGTCTGTAAGTTTGTATTTTCATTCTCTTAACAGCATCTTTCACAGGACAAAAGTTTTAAATTTTGACGAGGTTCAGTTTATCAACTTGTCTTTTATGGTGTGAACTTTTAGCATCATGTCTATTAATTCTTTGTCTAACCCCAGAATATGAATACCTTCCTCTATATTTTCCTCTAAAATCTTTATAGTTTTGCATTTTACACCTAGATCTATAATTTACTTTAAGTTAATTTTTGTATAAGATGTGACGTGCAGGTCAAGGATCTTTTTTTTTGCACATGCATGTCCGATTTTTCCAATACCATTTGTTGGAAGAGTATCTTTTTCCACTGAGTCTCTTTTTCACCTTTCCAAAATTCAATTGGACACATTTATGTTGGTCTATTTCTGAACTCTTTATTCTCTCCCATTGATCTATGTATGCCCATCCGTTTGCCAATTTCATACTGTGTTGATTATTGTACTTTCTTATAGTAAGTCTTAAAACTGGGTGATATGGTTCCTCTAATTTTATTCTTTGTTTTCAAATTTTTTTGGCTATTCAAGGTCTTTTGACTTTTCACATAAATTTTAGATTTGGGTCAAGAGATTATTTTTTGGAAGGCTTTTCTTATTCTTTCTTTTTTTTCTTTTCCCTATGGCACCTATGTCCATTCAGGTTATCTATCTTATCTTGGTGAGTCTGATAGGTTGTACTTTTTAAGGGATTGGTTTGTTTCATCTAAGTGCTCAAATTTACATGTATAGAGTTGTTTGTAGGGTTCCAATCTTAGCCTTTTAATAGCTGCAGGGTCTGTAGTGTTAGCCCCTCAGTGCTAACATTGGTAATTTGTGTCTTTTCATATTTTTATTTTCCAGTCTTGTTGGAGATTTTTCAAATGCAGTGATTTTTTTCAAAGAACAGCATCTTCTGGTTTCATTGTTTCCTTACTCCTTTTCTGTTCTCAAGTTCATTGATTGCTACCCTTAATCATTTCCTTGTTGGAAGCAAATATAGTAACACTGTGCTCTTTGCCTGGAGATAGCTCGCTCATTATTTTCAGATTTCTTAAAGTGGAGGCTCAGAATGTTGATTTGAGGACTTTTTCCTTCTTTAATGTAGGCATTTAATGTTATAAATTTCCCTGTAAGCACTACTCTGTTTCTACCCCACAAGTTGTTATATGTTGTATTTTATTTTCATTTGGTTCCAGATATTTTCTACTTTTCCTTGAGGCTTCCTTTGAACCTCTCTTAGCATCCCATTTTAGTTTATAAATTGTGTTTTTAAAAAATTGAAGTAGGGGCTTCCCTGGTGGCGCAGTGGTTGAGAATCTGCCTGCCAATGCAGTGGACACAGGTTCGAGCCCTGGTCTGGGAAGATCCCATATGCCACGGAGCAACTAGGCCCGTGAGCCACAACTACTGAGCCTGTGCGTCTGGAGCCTGTGCTCCCTACAAGAGAGGCCGCGATAGTGAGAGGCCCACGCACCGCGATGAAGAGTGGCTCCCGCTTGCCGCAACTAGAGAAAGCCCTTGCACAGAAACGAAGACCTAACACAGCCAAAAATAAATAAATAAATTAATTAAAAAAAATTTTTTTAAATTGAAGTAGAGTTGATGTACAATATTATATAAGTTACAGGTGTACAATATAGTGATTCACAATTTTAAAGGTTATACTCCATTTATATTTATTATAAAATATTGGCTATATTCCCTGTGTAGTATAATATATCCTCGTAGCTTATTTTATACATAATAGTTTGTACCTCTTAATCCTCTACCCCATATTACCTCTCCCCACTTTATAAATTGTGATTTTGACCATATTGCTTGTATAATTTTTTTTGTAGTGATTTCTTTAAAAATGCTAACTTTTCACAGTTCATTTAGATTCAGTTTTTACCACTTCAAGTGAAATTTAGAAATATTACTGCCATACAGGCCTTTCACCCTTCCTCCTTATGTTGGTATTATTGTCTTATATATTACATTTACATACATCAAAAATCCCACTAGACAATGTTATTATATTTGTTTTCAATGAATCTATTTTATGGGCATACCCATGGCTTGGGGTTGGACAAAACCCATTTGGTGGGTCAAAACAGAAATAAAAGAGTGTGAACTATTGGTGAGATCCACCACATGGTTGGTATCTTCCTTGCTGCTTGGAAATCTTTGAATATTTATAATAACTATAGGCATTTCTAAACATCTAACCTTTTTCTGCAATTAAGCTAAGATTTTATACAGGTAACATTAAATGAATTCACTTCTTTTGAATTAAAAAAAATCTATTTTAAAGAACTCAAGAGGAGAAGAGTAGTGTATTGTATTTACCGATTCACCGTTTCTGTTGTTCTTCCTTCTTTACCAATATTCCAAATTTCTTTCTGCTGTAATTTCCTTTAGCCCAAAGTTACCTTTAGCAATTCTTTTAGAGAAGATCTGCTGCAACAAATTCTCTTACTTTTCCTTCGTAGAAGAATGTCTTTATTTTACTTTCATTCTTGTAGGATATTTTCTTTGTATATCAAATTCTGAGTTTGACAGTCCTTTTTTTGCACATTAAAAATGTTATTCTACTTTCTTTTGACCTCCACTGTTTCTGATGATAAATTCATAGACATTTAAGTTTTTCCCTTATAAATAATACACATTTTCCTCCAATGGCTGCATTGAAGATTTTCCTTTGTCTTTAATTTTCTGAAGTTTGACTATGATATCTGTCTGGCTAAGAAGTTTTCGGGTTTATCTTTTTTGAGGTTCACCAAGCTTCGGTACATTTATGTGGGTGTGGGCGACTTTTTTGTCAATTATTACTTGAAATATCTTTTCCCACTCCATACTCTTTCTTCTGTTCTTCATGGCATGAATGTATTGTCTCTGAGACTGTGTTCGGTTTTTTAAACTCTTATCTCTCTGTTGTTTGGATTGGATAATTTCTACTAATCTATCCGACTCTGTCCTTTGTTAATTTTCATTCTGCTATTGCATCCTTTCAGTGAGCTTGTTTATTTTTGTTATTATATTTTTTCAGTTCCAAAATTTCCATTTGGTTCTTATTTATACCTTCTGTTTCTTTGCTGCAACTTTTAATAGTTTCATTCATTTCAAGAATGTGTGCCTAAAAAAGCACTGTTTGTCATAGATGCCTTAATGTCTTTTTCAGATAATCCTAACATCTGTGTCACCTGTTGGACTGTCTTTTCCCATGTAAGTTGAGTTTTTCTTGATTCTTCATAACTGAGTAATTTTGGATTGTATCCTCATATTATTTTACAAGACTGAACGTTGTTTAAATCTTATTGAGGATGTTGATAATTTTGTTTTAATGAACAACTGAGCTTGTTGGGTTGAGGCTACAAGTTCCTACTGCCCTTTTCTTGGTTGTTGTTTCAGTGTAACCTCCGCTTTTAAAGCCTTTGCAGTGTTACTTGGATTTGACTCTTGCGTGAGCCACCCATTAGTCAGTCTGGGATTTAGCCAGTGGTCTATTTCACTGGAAAGAACCGGATCCACACATGTGCAGCTCACAACTGAGCCCAGTAGTTCAAACAACATTATGGAGATGTTTTCCTGAGCTTCTATCCCTCTGTGATCTTCCCAATACGTCTTGATTTCTTGGTTCCCCCCAGTTTGCTCCTCCATCCAGAAGCTGGGCTTTATTTCCCTCACTCTGCTGAACACTCCCATGTATGGTAGTATGAGGATAGAGGGGAAAAGAGCAAGTTTTTCTTTTAACTTTCTTGGGACCACAGCTTCTTCAATCAGAAAGGAAATTTCCTTCTCAAGAGCTTTAAGCTCTCTGTTGCTGCTGCTGCCCAGATCCCCCCTTTCCTGTCCCTAGAGCTCGACTTAAAGGACTTCTCCTGGAGCTCTCTCTGTCTTCACTGATGCTCACATCCTGGTTTGGGGGCTACTTTGAGCACACGCTAGGGGATTCCAGAGGAAAAACGTGCTAAACCTACAGATGATTTGGTGGTACTTCCTATTATAGTCTATCCTCCCATCTGCCTGCCATTTTTTACTTTTCAGAGTTCTCAAAACCTGATCCCTACATTATGCCTAGGCTTTGTCACTCTATCCAGCCAGAGAGGCAGGGTACTGTGTACTTACCCCATCTTACCTGGAATTGTAAGAGTCCGGCTGTTTTTAATGCAAGGCAATAGTCTTACAAACTAGAAATAGTTATGGGCTTATTCGTTAAAGTCAGGGTAACTCAAGTTTGAAACCCTGTTCTTACTTTACAGGTTTGACCAAATAACTTATGAAATAAGTATTCTCTCCTTTCATGAGGGCTTCCATAAATTAATCCCTTAGGAGCATCAGCTGGAGATTAGCATAAGCGAAATTTGAACCCAGGCCCATTTTTCTCCCAGTACCATGTGCCGATATCATATAATCATTTTATTACCTGCAAGCATAAAGCTTACGCTCTCGTTTCTCAGATAATGGTGCTTGATGGCAGCTCTTAAAGGCTGGAATTGGATCATCAAGTCCCAATACAATTTTGATCAATAAAACAATAAAAACCTAAGCCAAGTCATTGTTTCTAAGCCTTTGTTCTTTCACAGTGATTTGTGAGGGGAGTCGCCACCTTCTCTGGCTTCGTGCCTTAGAATCCTGACCCATCACTCCAATTTTACAGATATAACCATTCTGGAAAAGAGACAGAACTGAAGTTACTCATGCCAGATGCAGGTAACATGCTTAAGGAAAATAATCCATCTTCTGTACTTGTGAAAAATGAGGGACGTGTAGCTGGCAACTGAGACTCAGAGAAGAATTCAGTAATTATATGCACTTTACTTCTGGAAGACACCTGCCCCATAGTTCGGCTCCCTTTGAGGCCAAAGGGTCTGGTAAACATTGGTCAATTTTAGGAGAAAAAGTTTAATTCACCCAAGCATCTTTCCAACCCACTGGAATAGCTCAGTGACTTGATACCTTTTCAACTGATGTCAAGAAAGTCCTATTACATTCAGGCTACAGAGAAAAGGGTGACTAAGATGACTACGGAGCTAGGATGGAAAGCTCTAACATTATTACAGAAGAGAGTGGGGCTCTGAAGTCTTTAACTGTCAGTGAGTTTTTAAATCACAAATGCAAGGGATAGAGCCCTAAAATAAAAGTCAGGAGATTGTCTCAGTTAGGATTCATTTAGTTGATCATGTTAGAAAGCATCTCAAATTAGGTTAAGGAGTGGAACAAAAATGTATCGGCTTAAAAATGTATTGTCTTCAAATTCTAGGAGTTGCACTAACTTCAGGCATGGCTCAATCGAGGTGCTCAGCGACACCAGGAGTCTCTCTCTACATTCTTTTCTCTGTATTGGCTTTATTCTCAAGATGACTCTCTGCATATGATGGGGGATGGTCCCCAGCAGCTCCTGACTCCCATCCCAGCTCTTTAACGACCTTATCAGAAAGATAGCCTGCCTTCCTTAATAATTCCAGAAAAAGCTTTAGGGCAGATTCTCACGAACTCTTATTGACTTAACTTGGGTTATATGCCTACTTTCAACCATCACTGTGGTCATGAAGTTGCATTTCTCTGATTGGTCAAGCCTAAATTGTTTGGTCATTTCTATAGATCCCTAGGAAGGACCAGCTCAACCTGAATCACAGTGACGGAGAGGAGAGAAGAGGTGTTATCCAAAGGAAAATGAGGTTTTGTTGCCAAATGGATGGAAAGGGCAATGGATTCAAGGTAAGAAGATAAAATAAAGGGAGAAAGAAAGAAAGAAAGAATGAATGAATTAAGAAAGCAAGCTTATGGTTACCAAGGGGGGAAGGGGGGATAAATTGGGAGATTGGGACTGACATATACATACTGCTATATATAAAATAGATAACTAATCAGGACCTACTGTATAGTACAGGGAACTCACTCAACTCAATACTCTGTAGTGACCTATATGGGAAAAGAATCTAAAAAAGACTGGATATATGTACATGTATAACGGATTCACTTTGCTGTACAGCAGAAACTAACACAACATTGTAAATCAACTCTACTCCAATAAAATTAAAAAAGAAAAAAAGCAAGCAAGCAAGCTGTGTCTGCTCCATCTGCTGTCAGCACTGGCTCTGGCCCTTACTAGTTCTCTGTGGCCTTAAGCAAATCCTTTGCCTTCTTTTTTTTTTTTTTTTTTCAGTCCGGTTACAGTTTAATATAAAACCACTACCCTCAAGTGTTTTAAATCCCAGATGAACTACTTTTTCCTTTCCATATGGTTTTTCATTTTAGAAACTGAAGAAAAAGTTTAAAACCTTTGCTGTTTTATTTGACTTCTTGGCGTTTGCTTTAGTTGAGAAATAAGCTTCCAAACTTTGATCGGATTAAGTGCCAGTCCTTACAAAGTTGAAATAAAGGCCAGGATACATGGGCTGTAGCTAAGATACCGTGCAAACATTGGCTGAGATACTGTGCGAAGATACTGTGGCTATACACGTGGCTAAGATACCGTGCAAACGTTGTTTACACAAAAGAGGTCCCGAGTTACAGAGTTAAAATCAAGGCTCTCCATCCTTTAACTTTCTACCCACAGGCAGGTGTGGAAACACCCTGGAATTCCTAGACACTGTTCTTAGGCTACTGCTTGGGCTTGAGATGGTTGAGCAACCTTGGCAGGTATTTAAGCCTCAGTGCCTGCTGTGTACAATGAGTGTCATAAAAATACCCACCGTAGAGAGTAGTGATGAAGAGTACGGCGAACAGAATTCCAAGATGACCCCGTGATTCCCACCTCCTGGCATCCACGCCCTTGCAGAATCTCTTTCCTTGAGTGAGGAGGAAGCTGTGACTTGCTTCTATGTAACAGAACATGGCAAAGGGGATGGGATTGTCACCCCTGTGACTGTGTTATGTTATATAAGGCACCATCTAATACATAAAAAAGGAACCAATCTAAAATTGTACTATTTATTTAAAAAAATAAAATGTATGTGGTCCAACAGGTCCAGCCAACTGGAGCTAGAGAGTCTCTTGCTCATCTTGGAGAATTAAGTTGCTCTTTTATGACAGGAAGGGACCGTGATAGAGATTAGAGAACAGGTTCTTGGACCTTAAAGAAGTCCCTGGCTGACAGGTAGCAAGGAAACAGGGACATCAATCCTACAACTACAAGAAAATGACTTCCTCCAAATGACCTCAGGGAAATAGGAAGTGAGCTCTTCCCCAGTCAAGCCTCCAAATAGGAAGGCAGCATGGCCCAATACCTTGAGCGCAGCCTTGAGAAGAAACCCTGAGTAGGGGAACCAGCTGACTCATGCCTGGAATCCTAGTCCATGGGAGATGGGAGAGAATGCATGCTTGTTGTTTTAAGCCACTAAGTGTGTGGTAATTTGTTACATAGCAATAGAAAACGAACACAAGGGGTAAAAGAGATTATGCGTGTAAAATGCATAGGCTTAGCACTATGCCTAAGTGCTCAATATTACTTATCCTCAGTATTATAATGAAAGAGTTAGGCATTGTAGGTTCAAGACAGTACAAGGCTGTAAATCTCCCTGTGTCCATCAGAGACAGCCTTCTGGGTTGGATGGACCCCAATCGGGGGCTATGCTTCCGTACAATAGAGGCCAGCGTTGCAGACCTCTATACAGCCAAATGATGACCAAGCTGACGAACCACTTATTTGAAACACAACTTATCATCATATAATTTCAGCAGAAATTAGTTTAGTACAATGGGAACTGATCCAGAGTGTTAGCGTTGGAAAGACATCGAGCTTACCCAATAATGACTGGCGAGCAGGCAAGGAGGAACAGGTGTTTCAAACAAGATCAGGTTTGAAATTCTGCAATTGGGTTCATCCAGGATTTGGAAACTGAGAGAAAGGAAAATAATATGTTATTGAGCACCCGCCAGATAGTCTCAAACATATTTTTGCCTTTAGTATGAGTAGTCTATAGGGAAGAAATTATCTGCTTCATTTTACAGGTGATGAGGGTGAAGTTAAGGAAGATGAGCTCAGAAAAGGTAAGTGACCTGCCCAGGACCCCCAGGGCTAATCCAACCTCTGGATGAATTTGGTAGCTGGGAGAGTCCTAGGCGTCTACCATGATGGGACTGTAATATGTGTATATAAAAGGAATCTCACCCAAAAAGAAGGAAATGAGGAGAATGGATGAGTGAGAACAGGAGCCAAACAACCTTGATTTAAAAACTTTGACACTTGGCTCAACTTGTATCACATAATATGTTTCCGGACTTCCCTGGTGGCGCAGTGGTTGAGAGTCCGCCTGCCGATGCAGGGGACGCGGATTCGTGCCCCGGTCCGGGAAGATCCCACATGCCGCGGAGCGGCTGGGCCCTTGAGCCATGGCCGCTGAGCCTGCGCGTCGGGAGCCTGTGCTCCGCAACGGGAGAGGCCACAACAGTGAGAGGCCCGCGTACCGCAAAAATAATAATAAATAATATGTTTCCAAGAAAAAAAAATGTTTAGGGAGATGTATCCTGAACCCCCTAATGGGAAAGAAGAAATAAAAGGCGGACACCTTCTTCTTTGTTTAAATTTTACTGTGGTAAGAACACTGAGTATAAGCTCTACCACCTTGCAAGATTTCTTTCCAGGATACATTCAGTATAGTCGTGTATAGACACTGTGTTGTACAGCAGATCTTTAGGACTTATTCATCTTGCATGACTGAAAGTTTATACCTATTGATCAGCAGCTCTCCGTTTCCCCCTCCCCCGGGCCCTGGCAACCACCATGCTATTCTTTGCTTGAGTTTGACCCTTTTAGACAGTTCGTATGCATGGAGTCATATGGTGTTTGTTGTTCTGTGACAGGTTTAATTCACTTAGCATAAGGTCCTCAATGTTCATTTATGTTGTCACACATTGCAAGGTTTTCTTCTTTTTCCGGGTGGGATAATACTCTATTGCATGTATATACCACATTTTCATTATCCATTCATCCATCAATTGGACATTAGGTCGTTTCCCACATTTTGGCTACTGTGAATAAGGCTGCAATGAACATGGGAGTGCTAATATCTCTTTGAGATCCTGATTTCAATTCTTTTGAATAAATACCCAGAAATGGGATTGCAGGATCATGTAGTAGTTCTATTTTTAACTTTTTTTCTTTAAAATTTTTTAAAATTTAATTTTTAATTGTATATTGGGGTATAGTTGATTTACATTGTTAGTTTCAGGTGTACAGCAAAGAGGTTCAGTTATACGTATACATATATTTACTCTTTCAAATTCTTTTCCCATACAGGTTATTACAGAATATTGAGTAGAGTTCCTTGTGCTATACAGTAGGTCCTTGTTGATTATCTATTTTATATATAATAGTGTGTATCTGTTAAGCCCAACCTCCTAATTTATCTCTGCCCCCGACCCTCCCCCTTTGATAACCATAAGTTTGTTTTTTATGTCTGTAAGTCTGTTTCTGTTTTGTAAATAAGTTCATTTGTATCATCCTTTTTAGATTCCACATATAAGTGATATCATATGATATTTGTCTTTTCTGTCTGACTTACTTCACTCAGTATGATAATCTCTAGGTCCATCCACATTGCTGCCAATGGCATTAGTTCATTCTCTTTTATGGCTGAGTAATATTCCCTTGTATATATGTACCACATCTTCTTTATCCATTCATCCATCCTTGGACACTTAGGCTGCTTCCATGTCTTGGCTACTTTTTGAGGAACCTCCATACTGTTTTTCATAGTGACCACACCATTTTGCATTCCTACCAATAGTGGACCAGGGGTTCTAATTTTTCCACAAACTTGCCAACACTTGCTGTCTTTTTTTTTAATGACAGGCATTCTAACAGGTGTGAAGTGGTGTCTCATTGTGGTTTTGATTTGCATTTCCCTGTTGATTAGTGACATTGAACATCTTTTCCTGTACTCGTTGGCCATTTATATGTCTTCTTTGGAGAAATGTCTATTCAAGTCTTTTGTCCACTTTTTAATCGGGTTATTAGAAAAGCACAGGCAACAAAAGCAAAAATAGACAAGTAGGAGTACATCAAGCTAAAAAGCTTCTGCATATCAAATGAAATAATCAGTAGGATAAAAAGGCAACGTGAGAAATGGAAAAAATATTTGCAAACTATGTATCGGATAATGGGTTAATTTCCAAAAGATACCTTCCATTTTTAGAGTGGGCATTAATCATTTTCTTGATAGCCTCTATATTGATATTTTTCATTCAGATTTTTAAAATTGATCACTTAAAATTGAATGTCAGAGGTTGCTAAGGTCTTTCTTTCTTTCTTTCTTTCTTTCCTTCCTTCCTTCCTTCCTTTCTTTCCCTTCCTCCCTCCCTCTCTCCCTCTCTCTCTTTCTCCCTTTCTTCCTTCCTTCCTTCCTTCCTTCCTTTCTTTCTTTCTTTCTTTCTTCCTTCCTTCCTTCCTTTCTTTCCCTCCCACTCTCCCTCCCTCTCTCCCTTTCTCTCTCTCTCCCTTTCTTTCTTCCTTTCTTTCTTTTCTTTCTTTCTTTCTTTCTTTCTTTCTTTCTTTCTTTCTTTCTTTCTTTCTTTCTTTCTTTCTTTCTTTCTTTATTACAATGTTTCTATCTCAGCTTACTCCAAACAGGATTTGAGGCAGGTATGAAAGATATATGCAATACTTCAGGTATAATAAATTATAATCAATTAATTAAAATATGCAAACAGAAAACACCTCAACAGAATAAACAATAAAGGGAGAGAGAACCAGGAGCAAGATTTGTTACACAAAATCCACACCAAGGAGTCCTAGACATTTGCTGGAGATTTGCTTCTGCACGTCCCAGCATCTAGAAGAGGCAAAGACAGTTATGAGTTTCATGTCTATACACAGAAGCAAACAACAGTGGCACTGACCATCAATCATGCACAAACTAAGTACCGGGCTTCTATATATATTACCTCATCTAATCCTCACAACAAAATGCAAGCTAAGTATTATCTTATGCGTTGGAAAATGAAAGAGGTACCCAACCTGAGAGCTGAGAGATAGAAAGTGGTAAGGAGGAAATTCACATCCAGGTCTGATCTCTCCAAGACCTGCCCGCTTCTCGTCGCACTGAGCTGCACTTCTCCACTATCAGCTGCCCTGCAAATGTACAACCGTCTCTCGTACCGAAAGCCGAAAAGAATTTCTCGAGGGCTTCTCAGAGGGAGGGCCCTGTGTTAAGTAATGAGCGTGGCTGTCAACAACAGCCTTCCAGCGAACACAGAAACAGTTTATGGGTTATTTCTCACCTTGTATTTTGGTCCCTAAATACAAGTGGGTGGCACCATGCCAAGGTAAAGTTTGGCAAGAAAGCGTCCTATAGGGAGATATCCAAGACATGACAGGTCATTGCTATTTTATTCTTTAAACTGATGTAAAGTACTCCAACAGAGAGGCTTCTGGTCAACAGCACTGTCACGGAGGCCCCAGCAATCCTAGTCTACATTCTACCTCTGGCATCTGACTAATGAGCTCCTAAGAGGAGCTCTGCTTCAGTTAGTACCTGCAGGGAGATAATGAGCTGCAGCCTGGACTGAAGTTAATTACCCAGGTTAGAGGCAGAGGGAAGCTGGGCTGAACCCATTTCAGCCAGACACAGAGCTGTCAAGAACAAGAGCGAGACAAGCTGTCGCGAGGAACCTGCAAAAGGGAAGTAGGAACAGTGAGATGTGCTTGGGAGGTTGTGAATTTCAATCAAGCACGGTCTTTTTTTTTTTTTTAAAGAAGATGTTGGGGGTAGGAGTTTATTAATTAATTAATTTATTTTTGCTGTGTTGGGTCTTCGTTTCTGTGCGAGGGCTTTCTCTAGTTGTGGCAAGTGGGGTCCACTCTTCATCGCGGTGCGCGGGCCTCTCACTATCGTGTCCTCTCTTGTTGTGGAGCACAGGCTCCAGACGCGCAGGCTCAGTAGTTGTGGCTCACGGACCTAGCTGCTCCGCGGCATGTGGGATCCTCCCAGAGCAGGGCTTGAACCCGTGTCCCCTGCATTAGCAGGCAGATTCTCAACCACTGCACCACTAGGGAAGCCCCAAGCACGGCCTTAATTAGGACTGAAACAGCTTAAAAAAAAAAAAATCCTCATGTACTCCCATAAGTACCAGCAAGACACATCACAATCTCAGCCTGATCCTAGATCCTGGTACTCTTCAGCCATTTATTAATGAAACATCCACTATGCAGCAGGGCCAGGCTCTGGGAACCAGACTGAACCCTGCTCTCGTGAAGTCTGCTTCTAGGATGTCTGGGCTCTGTCCCTACTCTGGGCAGCTGAGAGAAACGACCTCAGGAAGGGAGGAAGTATGCCCCAGTGGATGGAGGTGAAGGTGTCCAGCTTCCTTGAGTGGCACGCACTTGACATCCATAAGCCTCTAAACCCCAAATTCTGGGGACGAGGGACTAGCCTCCCCATCGTGTTGGTGGGTAGCTAAGGATGGAATTGGAATCTGGTTCGGCTATAAACCCCAATTCATTCCATAGCATCTCACTGCTCCTTGACTAGACGATCAAGGGATCTAAGTCATTGATCCCGTTCCTGCATTGAAAATGCCTCTCTGGAACTATTTGTAACCTTTTCCTTTCTTGGGAGAATCTCAAATGAAATAAAACCCCTGCCCTTTGTTATACAAATATGACATGATGTTCACATACCAGTGGTTATTTTTACACCAGCCTTGCTTATTCAAATCCCCAGTGAGGAGTAGAGATGGCACCAGCAACCTCAACATCAAAACACAACAGAGGATCCAGAAAACAATGTCGCCAACATTGCTCAAAGCAAACTGTAGCCTCTGAGGTCTGCGTTGGAGGCGAATTATGTCACACTTTGCACCCAACTGAAGAAGGAGACGAGAAGAAGCGTGAGGAAGCAGGTGAGAGAAGGGGAGGCTGACTGCCCAACTGTGGAGGATACAGAAAACCATGAACAGCAGACAGGGCTCAAAAGGCTCGTCTTTCCTACAAGCCAGCCTACTCAGCTGGATATTTCCAAAGCCTCACCGTATCATTGAACTTGGTGAAGTTCCCAGAGGTGCCGTGTGCTGAAGAATATTAATAAATCAGGGTTACCTGGGTATAACATTATTTGTATCGAGGTTCAATATTCATAAAACACGATCGGTATGGGGGAAAATCTTGCTTTTTTTCCTGCAGTGTTGACCCTACTTACCAACATTCTGGCAGACATTTGACATTATCTCAAGGAAAATGGCCATGAATGCCCATCCACTAACATAATGAATTTTTTTTTTTTTTTTTGCGGTATGCGGGCCTCTCACTGTTGTGGCCTCTCCCGTTGCGGAGCACAGGCTCTGGACGCGCAGGCTCAGCGGCCATGGCTCACGGGCCCAGCCGCTCCACGGCATGTGGGATCTTCCTGGACCGGGGCACGAACCCATGTCCCCTGCATCGGCAGGCGGACCCTCAACCACTGCGCCACCAGGGAAGCCCCATAATGAATTTTAATTTTATTTCTTTGGGCGCTTCTGTGGTCCCAACTACTTGCTTTAACATACCTGTGTTATTTCCATTCATCCTTCAAATAGGTGCTTAGGGCCATTGATTATGAAAAATATAGACTAACAAGGCATCTTCAAAGCAGAGTGCTGAATGGAATGGTGGTGCGGCAAACTTTGGGAGCATCAAAGGTGAACTCACCTCTGATCCCTTTTGTTACGTGGGCTGCCACAGTGATGACAGCTTAGGGTGGAAGGAGACTGGATAATGACAATAATAGATACCATTTCAAGAGAACTTACTACGTGCCAGGCGCTATGCTTTCCACCTTTAACCCTCAGAAAGACCCCATGGTCTGCTAAGTTGTTGAGCAGACCATGTTGTTGTGTCCAAGAGGAAACTGAGACACAAGAAGTTATGTGACTTGCACAAAGTCCCATATCTAGAGAATGACACAAACCAGGATTCATAATCCATGTGGTCTGGCTCCAGAGCTGTCACTGACCTATTGAATATTTGCTGCGTGGAGAAGGTGGTCAGATTTGAAGGTGCTTACAAAATGGATGCATATTTTCCTTTCTGATTCCTGTAATAGGATAAATATGCCGTGAGCCTGTCCCACCCTTTGGAAACCAACGTGGTCTCTTATAATGTTAACCTGGAACCACAGAGAGACAGCCATTACTTGGAGGATGGCTCCAAGTACACACAATGCCTTGAGACATGAAGAAAAGTTGGATTCTTCCCTCATAAACTGTTTTGAAGGCAAGAAGCCAGCAAGGCAGAAACCTGTGGGGTTGAGGGAAGGATAAAGAAAGAAGAAAGTATATGTTTTGTGGTTCCATGATGAGCACTTGGAGGCATCCCACAACTCTATGTAGAAGTTCACAGGTATCATCCTTTCCTACAACACAATATCGAATTGTTCAAGATCTACTCAAAGATAATATATGACCATACGACCCAGCCATTCCACATCTAGGTATTTATTCAAAAGAAATAAAAATGTATATCCATACAAAGACTTGTAGATGAATGCTCATAGCATCTTCCTATACCATAGCTCCAAACCAAGAACAACCCAGCTGTCCATCAACAGGTGACTGGATGAACACACTGCTAGATCTATTACCCATATGATGCAATGCTGTGCAGCAATAAGAGGCAATGAACTTTTGATATCTTCAACAGCGACAATGAATCTCAAAAATAACTATGCCAAGTGAAAGAAGTAAGACAAAAAAAGAGCACACACGGTATGATTCTATTGATCTAAAATCACAGAAGATGCAAACTAACCTATAATGACCAGTGTTTTCCTGAGGATGGGAGGGAGGGAGCATGGAGGGGATTGCAAAGGGACAAGAGGAAACTTTTGGGGGGATTCATGTGCTCATGATCTGAATTGTGGTGATGGTTTCACAGGTGGATATGCATGTCAAAACTATTCTAACTGTGGGCTTCCCCGGTGGTGCAGTGGTTAAGAATCCACCTGCCAATGCAGGGGACACGGGTTCGAGCCCTGGTCTGGGAAGATCCCACATGCTGCAGAGCAACTAAGCCTGTGTGCCACAACTACTGAGCCTGTGCTCTAGAGCCTGCGAGCCACAACTACTGAGCCTGCTCTCTGGAGCCCATGAGCCACAACTACTGAAGCCCGAGTGCCACAACTACTGAAGTCTGCACGCCTAGAGCCCATGCTCCCAGCAAGAGAAGCCACTGCAATGAGAAGCCCATGCACCGCAACAAAGAGTAGCCCCCACTCGCTGCAACTAGAGAAAGCCCGCGCGCAGCAACAAAGACCAAACACAGCCAAAAATAAATAAATTAATTAAATAAATTTATTTAAAAAAACTATTCTAAGTGTACACTTGGAACAGTGTGGTTTACTGTATATCAGTTACATCTCAATAAGGATGTTAAATAAGAGAGTGCATAGGTCTTCTGATGGAGGAAAATGCCAGACCAGGAGTTATGAACCCAGGGGTATGATGGCAGAACCTTAACTCGGAATGATTAGGTTAGAGGAAGGAGAACAAATAGAAGAATAAATAGAACAAAGCTAGGAGACCAGACAGAAGGCAACGCTGTAACCTGGCTGAAGGATGCTGAAGACTGAACTAAGCCAGAGGCCACAAGGAACTGGGGGAGGAGATAGAAGTCAAGGGACAGAGTCCAGGAATGGGTGGTGGGAGCAGTCAGACGAGGAGCAGCAACAAAGGTGCAGTGGGGGGCAAATCAGAAGTGCCCCCGTGGTTCAGAAGTTTCCACTGATGCTCTTCATAGCCAGTGAGAGCTAAGTCACAAGAAGATCTGACTGTGGGGACATACAGTTTCCACAAAGAGCTTTGCTCTTCCTTTTCATACTAGAGCTTTTGTGTCATTTAACTGGGCAGTGCAGGCCACCAGGATCACCTGAGCCAGGAGAGAACCCAAACATCACTAGTAATTCAACCAGCGTGCTCTTCTTCCAGTTAATTCCACAGCCTTTTGACAACCTGGCATTCACAGCTCAGAAATCCTCCCAAAGTCTCCTGCCACTCCCCTGCCTCATGCACTCTCTCTGTAATGAACACTGCTTCCTTCCTCGAGAAAGTCTCCCTCACAAAGCAATTGCAATACTGCCAGCTACTCCCCAGAAATGAGAGAGACCTAGGGAGCAGGCTGGGGGCATCCAGTACCCCTCGGTAACCAACCACTCCTCAGCCCCTGGAAGAGAACAGAAACTCAATATACCTTATGACCACATCTCCACACAAAAGAAACTCTCTAGGCAACTTGTCTTAACACATCAATGTTACAGATGTGTCTCAGCAAAGGAGGGCAAACAGTTCTAATGAAAGTGGGGACTGACACGGAGCTCACACATGACAATGGGTTTGTCATTGATCAACAGTGAAGCAGGGTGACTGACTCATGCCTGTTATGTCTATTGTCAGAAAAAGAGTTTGCACTTCTTTCTTGGGTTCTTAGAGCTAGAAAAGATTTTTGGCGTAATCTAGTCAACCATCAGTGAGTGCAAGGCAAGGCATTATGGAATCCCAAGGAACAATGGTGGAGCTTCAATGCTATAGGTTGCAGGAGATGGAGAGAGTCACGCGGTGAGAGTGGGCAGGCCCCAAATCACCAAGGGACTGGTGTGCTCACCTAAGGAGTTTTAATTCTCTCCTGAAAGCTGGGGAGTGACGTTCTCAGATCTGTGCTCTGAAAGTCACGATGGCAAACTTGAATAAAATGCAGCCAGTTAAGAGACAGGGAGACCCTAAAACACCAAAGTCTGGTCTAATGTCACAGAGATAATTAGGGATGAAGAAAGGGGGAATTCCCTGGTGGTCCAGTGGTTAGGACTTGGCGCTTTCATTGCCATGGTCCCAGGTTCAATCCCTGGTCGGGGAACTGAGATCCCATAAGCTGCGTGGCACGGCCAAAAAAATAAATGAATAAATTAAAAAAAATATACCAAAAGAAAAGAGGAAGGGCTAGTATGGGTACAGTACGATGCTGGCTGGCTCACCAAGGCCATCCCCTCCAATCTGCTCACCTTCATGGCTCTGTTCTGTGCCTGCAGCTCATCTTCCTCCCTGGTCCTTCCTTGTGACTTCCAGAGGTGCTAATTCATTGGGTGTGCTGCTTCAGGCACTGGCTTCTTCTTGATCAGCCTAAGCCAGGACCTCCTGCATTGTTTCCTTAGCTGGACTCCAAGAAGTGCACCTCTCTAACACCATCCTGTGGCCTAGACCCTCTCAGTATTAATACAGCTACACTAACCCTTCTGTTCCTCCAAGTGCCAGGCTCAGGTCTGCCTCAGGACCTTTGCATACGCTGTTACCTCTGCAGAGAATGCACTTCCACCTCACTCTTCATCTGCAAACGGTGCCCCATCCTTGAGGGCTCATCATATATCGTATCTTTAAAGCAGACATTCCTGGTTAACCTCTCCCTCCCCGCCAGCTAAATGAGACCTTCCCTTTTGTTTTCCTTAATAGCTCTTTTCACAGTCTGAAATGATAGAATCCATTACATTCTATGTTTAACAACAGTCCTCCACACTAGACACCACAGGGCAAGGACTGTGTCTAATTTTCCAACTCTGTATCTGTGGCATTTATCCCAGGGCTTAGCATAGTCTATGCCCAGTAAACATTTGTGTGAACCCTCAAGCCCACCTCGCAGCCTTAATTCTGCTCCTCTCTTGTCTGATACATGCTTAGTTATAGCAGATGCCCTCAAAGCGTTTCTGGAATATTAGAACAGTCCTATTCATAGAAAGAAACTGTTTTTAGTGGACCTTTGGGGTCCTGAGACCTGGGTTCAAATCCCAGCTCTACCCGAGTGGCTATCTAGTGAACGACACTGTAGTCTGTAGTGTAGTATATAGTAAAGTGTGTCAGCACTTAGTAAACAGGAATCGTGTTCCCAGCTACAGAGCCAAAGCTGTGGCTGGACAGGAAATGGCTTCTACTTGGTAGAAGTAAGTGTCTGAAATATTGCCCAGAACTCAAAGCCTTTGTTTTTTCCTGGAAATAAAATAACAGTATAATTCGTTTACACTTTAAAAATAAAAGAGTAGTTTCCTCACTCCCACACTATCACATACAGAAAGTTTAGGTGCAAAGTTTAGGCTGTGGCAAGACACGTCTCCAGATAGTACATTTATGATCATGTGAAGTACACTAACTTACGTAATTGTATACATTTGTGACTTGCATCGGGGTTTGAAACCCGACTCCGCCCCTCCCTAGTTGAAAAACCTCAAGAAATTTACTGCACTTTTCTGAGCCTGTTTGCTCAAATGCAGAACCTCATAGGGTTACTATGAGAATGCAGTAAATGTGTGTATAAAGCACGTGAAGCCATGTCCCACACGTGGCACGTTCAATGTAAATTTCAGTGGTGATTGCTAATCTACTTAGAACAGGGCCTGGCGAGCGGTAAACACATTCTCACATTAGCGGTGATAAATCAACTTTTGCTGAAGTCCATTGGATGAGATCCGGGATATGTGGGAATTGCCAGGACAAGGGCGGGGGTGGTCTCTGAGCAGCTGGGGGCTGTGCTGCTGGCTGGTTCATGAAACCTTAACGGCTCATCATGCAGGTGCTGATGGGGCACTGTTGCTTTAAGAGAGGAAGTCAAAGATGCTTTTCCTTGAACACCACAAACAAGTGAGACCGTCAGTGCTATGGGAGGGGCCTGGGGATTCAGATTTTTATATTTCACTTGATATGACGTGTTCTAACCTCGCAAGTGCAAGTCCATCCCCTCTTTGAGGCATACTTTCACAGATATATTAGAGTAGCTTGTTGAAAAGAAAAATCGAAGGTGCCTAAAGAACATTGAGGTTTTCTGGGTTCTGGCTTCTCAGGCATGAGAAAGTGATAAGGAGAACTAAGACCAGGAGAGCCATTTATCCATTTTACAGAGAGGAAGCTGCAGCCTGGGACGCCACCAGATCACACAGTGGATAAGGGGCCAGGGCTGGTATTTGAACCCAGGTCACTGTGGTCTCCAACTCCAGGGCTCTTTTTTTCTGATACTTAGGAGTCTTTATTTATTGACTTTCCTATTCCCAGAGAATCATTGTCCAACAGCACCATATTTATCTCGGTGCACACATAAAGCTGGCCAATGAACCCTGAAGTCTAAGTCAGCTGGGGGCGGACTACAGGAAAGTGGAGTCCACGGAGAAGAAAGACATGAGATATTTACAACCTCTTTCCTGACCCTGGGTGGCGTTGCCTCTGTATGATGCCTGGAACTGCAGCAGTCATCTTGAGGCCATGAGGTAAGAATAAACCCCATCGGACGCTGGCATACCAAAAAGAGGGAAAGAACATAAATGCTCATCATATGCTCCTTAGTTTCTCAACCACGGAACCCTGCAGAAAAGCCCGTGTCCTTGGATGATGGAAAATACACTAGATCTCTACTATATGACTGCCAATAGGATAACTGATAGAAAAACTACAGAAGAAGTGACACATGCAGTGAAATCTCTCTATAGTCACACAGGGGAGGTCTGGTCTATATTCCACAAGGAGAGTGCTACCCAGTGGTGGAAAACAATCTCTCTCTGTGTCCTTTTTCTAAATGGAAGAAAAGCTTTCCCAGAATATCCCCAGCTGATTTGGCCTCATGGTTTATTGACCATGTTTATGTCACATGCCCCGATTACTATATCAATCACTTGACAAAAGGAATGGAATTGCTGTGACTGTCTTAGATCACTGGTCTTCAATCCTGGCTGCCCCATTAGAATGATCTGATGGTGCTTATAAAACACAGTCATGCCTGGGCTCTCCCCTGTGGACAAGAGTTCTCTCTCCTTGTCCCATAACTTGAGGACTTGATTCTGAAAAACTCCTCTCATTTCAGAAGGTCAGACAATCTCTCAAGTTATGAAACTGACTTTGTGATACCCAGGGTGGCATATACAGTCATTCACTCGACAACTCTTCATTGAGTGTCTGCAACAGGACAGAAACTGCTCAGATTGACAGAGATGTTATTCCAATCAATATGCAGGGAGGTCCTTGAGCTTACGGAGCTTTATATTTTAGTGAAGGGAGACAAAAGAATAAACAGATACCTACAGTAATTTCAAATGGCGTCAAATGCCACGAATAAAGTAAAACAGAAGAATGTCATGAAGAGAGACTGGAGATGGGGTGTCAGTTTATACAGAGAAATCAAGGAAGGTCACTTTGAGACAGAGACACTGGAATTGGGACCTGAATGGCTGCAAGGAAGCATAACATTCTTGGAAGAGGGAGCAGCATTCCTGATTAAGAATGAAGCCTGTGTGTTTGAGGAACACTCATGAGGCCCATGTGCCTGGAATGATGGGGAGCTTGGTAGGAGCTGAAGTCAGAGGTGGGCAGGAGCCTCCTGCCTTAGAAGCTGTAGTGGGTTGACCGGTGGCCCCCCAAACTATACGCCCACCCACAACCTGGAAGTGTGACCTTATTTGAAAAACGGGGTCTTTTCAGATGTAATTAACAGTCTTGAGATGATTTTATCCTGGGTTACGGTGGGTCTTAAATCCAATGACAAGTGTCCTTGTAAGATAAAAGAAGAGAAGATACACAGAGGAGATGGTGATATGAAGACTCATGAAGACACTGGAGCACAGCATCTAGAAGCCAAAGAACGCCAAGGATTGGCAGCCGCCACCAGAAGCTGCAAGAGAGGCATGCAGTGGATTCTCCTTCAGAGCCTCCTGGAGGAGCCCAACCTGCTGACACCTTGACTTCGGACTTATGGCCTCTAGAACTGTAAGGGAATGCGTTTCTGTTGTTTTAGGGCATCACGTTTGTGGTAATTTGTTACAGCAGCCCAGGAAACGAATTCAGAAGTCACGACTCAAAGTTGACTCAAAGAGCAGCCACCGTTCTGGTCTGAATTCGTGATACAGGTCAGCACCCTGTCCAGCTCCTGAGGAAGCAGGCCAGACTCCTCCGAGCTTGTTCCCTCCCTGGAAACATCTGCCTCTCCATGCTGAACATTCTAGGAAATGTACAAGAGACCATCATTGTGTTGCAATTCAATTCACTTGAATTCACACTGCTTGAAAAGATTACATCTGTATGTTTGAAAATTCTGTTCAATTGTTGAGCATGTCTTGGCATCCATCGTTGCACTGAGCTTAAATTATCTTTCTGGTATTATCAAAATCCAACAGTAGCATTAATTGTGCTGGGCCCAACTCTAATGGCTTCAAATAATTATTAGCAATTGCTCATTATCTCTTTTGGAAATCCTAAATATATACCTATTTTTTAAGACGTTGACTCATTGGGACTGGAAAGGATACAGACTGCCATTCTTGGGCTAATGTGAATCAGGGCATTGTTCAGGAAAGTAAAAGTCTGTGGGTGTGTGGATGCCAATTTGGAATATTGATCATTTTGATGGGTAGGCTAAGCCTTGGTGGGATATCAAGCCTCTGCTTTCAGATGTGAGGCTCAAAATAAGATGTGGGAGTGAGGAGGGAACTGTTTTACTTTGTTCTCTTAGCCATCTAAGTTTCTCCCAGGGTTGCTTTCCCCTCATTTCTTAGACCCCCATCATCTCGTACCTTAAAACGTTTGAGTGACCTTGACCGGTTGCATCTATGGTTGGTTGACCAGTTGGCTGGGGCTGGATGCTCCAGGATGACCTCACTCACGTGTCTGGTCGTTGGCTGGCAGTTGGCTGGGGTGGAGGTCACGTGTCACCCATCATTCAGCAAGATGGCCTGGGCTTGTTCACATGGTCACTGGGTAAGTTTCCAAGAACAACAGCGAAGCACACAAGACCTCCTAAGACCTCAGCTGGGGACTGGCACGTGCTGTTACCTCCATGACATCCTAGTGACTAAAGCAAATGCTGGGGCCAGCTGGCATTCAACGGGTAAAGAAGTAGACTCCACATCTTGATCAGAGAAACTACAAGGTCACGTGGCAAAGTAACGGATGCCAGGAGTGGTGACGACTCAGGGACACTTTTGAAATCAATCTAGCATACACACATATTATAGATAAGGAGATCCCGGAGCTCAGGCTTGGGAGCACGGCGTTATCAATGGGCACACCACTCCCCTTTACCAGTCCTCATGGGTAGGATCATCTTTGCCTGATAGGTTGAAAGTCCATAAAGAAAGCCACTAACTTCCTCTGCTCCTGAATCACTCAGTCTGCAAAAAATCCTGGGATCTTCTGTCTCTTCCTCCTCCTCTCCTGATCCCTGGGTTCAGTTAGCTGCGGCCAGAGCTCCCCAAGCACAGACACCGGCAGCTTCCAGGGCAACAGCAAAGCTTCCACGGATCGGTCCTCCCTCGCCTAAGTTTTTCTTCCAACTAAGGAGTGACGAGCCTCCCCACGCCATTGGAGCCTCATGTCCTTTCTCCACCCCTTTCTCCAATTCTGAGAGGGCTGAGGTCCCACTCTTGTAAGAGATGAACACCCAGGTCTATGCTCAAAATCAGTTAATGGGAAGAGATGGGGATGGGGTAAAGAGTTGGACCTGATGCTTGAACTGCACTCATTCTTTGTCGCTGCTGGTTGGGAGCCTTTTTTCTTTGCATCTGTGTGAAAAGGAGTCAGGAAAGAGGCTTAGATCTTGGGGAGGAGGGAGAGGATGGCTTTTGGATTTTAACCAAAGGGACCAAAATCAGTCCAGGGAACCAGGGCAGAAACAGACACTATGGTTTCTGCTTGCCCAGCCTCAAGTCCTCTGCAACTTCCAGGACCCCAACCTTCCTTTGGGAATCACCTTCCCAGTAACACACATTCTGTCTCTTGTCCACACAAACAGATTTAATGAAGTTGGTCAGAGCCATTGTGAGTCAGCCCTGGGACTCTAGCTAGATGTCTTGGGGAAGAGAAGCTCTCTTTCCGGTGGTTGCTTAGTGGCTAGAATAAAAGGCTGGAACTCTTGGTGGCATCTTGTCACCTCATAAGGAAAGCACATCTGCAGATGAAGCTAACACAAAGGAAAGCGGGGACCAGAGATAGAGGGAGGTGACAGCACGGAAGCACTTGGATCCATCCATTCCTGAAGCCAGTATTACTGAATTATTCAGATATGAGCCAAGTCAGTCCTCTCTCTTTCCCACCCTTCCCCCTTTTCCTCTCTCAGTTTATGCAAGTCTAAGTTGGGTTTCCAACAGCCCTACCTCATAAGGAAATTCAGTCAGAGCTCCATCGATCTTTTTCCAAGATTCTTAATCAAAACTCCTCCTTTCTTCCCCAACTACAAAATAAAATTGCCATGCGTATCAGTGAATGCAGAGTCTGTGGTGATGAGAAGGGGGCGTGGATAAGGAAATCGCTGTCTGCAATTAGCTGTGCGTCTGACCAGCCCAAAGCATCCTACTTCTCATACACTCGCCCCTCACACTCTCGCGCACCCTCTTTCCTCTTGGAATCGAGGTGAGATCAATGTGGGCGTGCAGTGTCCCACGGAAGTCCAGGTTTTCAGTTAATTATCTATTGGGAAGAAGGGGTGGTTAGGGTCTTGAGGTCACCTGTGTCTTCAGGAGCCTGATGCCCTCAGACTGCCTCCATTCCAGGCTTCACTGAACCAGTGTGATTGACATTCAGGCTTTCCTGAAGTACTAAGCCACACACACGCACGCGCGCACACACACACACACACACACACACACACACAGATACAGAGCATTGGTGAATGTAATATAGTTGAATGCATACAAAGAAAACTGACGAACAATTTGAAATTGGGTAATATATGTAATATATGTATTCCTTTTCATTCAAATGTCCATCTTCTCCCCCAGATTTCCACTAGCCCATAGCTGCACACAGTCTTGGTAACGCCTCTCTCCTCTCTTTTTATTCTTTTTACCCCTCCCTCTCAAGAGAAGAGCTACGTATACCTTTCTCTCATTCTACACAAGGAGCATCTCTCTCTCTCTCTCTCTCTCTCTCTCTCTCTCTTCCTGAAGGACACCGATATCCACAAGCTCATCTTCTACAGCAAATGGCTCTCCAATGCGTTATTTCAGACACTAAAAGAAATTCCTGGCTAGATCTTAAAAATAATATTTTCCCTTTATATCTTCACATAAAAATATCAGGTAGGAAACATCCAATGGTGGTTGGTTAGATTATAGGTGATTTTTAAAACTTGTATTTCTAATGGTACAGATGAACCGGTTTGCAAGGCAGAAATAGAGAGACACAGATGTAGAGAACAAACGTATGGACACCAAGGGGGGAAAGCGGGGTGGTGGTGGTGGTGTGATGAATTGGGAGACTGGGATTGACATGTATACACTGATGTGGATAAAATAGATAACCAATAAGAACCTGCTGTATAAAAAATAAATCAATAAAATTCAAAAATAAATTAAAGATTGTATTTCTAACTAACTTTGGGGAGAAGATAGATTACAGTGTTGCATAAGTATCCCAGGCAAGAAAATAAAGAAGAGTAAAACTTTATTTGTAGCCCACACAGTGGTACTAACCAGTTATACTCAGACCCACAGGACCTGGGCTTCTCTGATAATATGCGGGCTCTGAAAGTGACACCTATGGCATCCGATTCTAGCCTCTCTTTCTGGAAGGACTTCAAGGACACTTTTTCCTGCTAAACATTGACACTCAGAGCTCAGAGCGGTTAAGCCATTTCTCTAAGGTCATACAGCTCGGAGGACTCAAATGTCTGACCCTACACACGATGTTCTTTTCATTACTGTATATCTCTATCCAGAGAGCCTGAAGCTGGACATTCAAGGATCCCAGCCTGTGGAGAGAAGGAGATCTGAAGATGCCGGAAAACACTTGGCCAGGCATCATGTGTGATTCTTATGGGGTTCTCTGACATAAATGGCGAGGGTTCTGGTACAGGACACACTGCTAGAGGGAGGGATCCCCTCACACTTCACCCCCTCTGAGAAGGTACGCCCAGCATTCCTGATCACCACCAGAAACATTTCACCTGTGTGAAATGATGCTGGGAATGACCTTCAGAACAATCCTTCCTATAAAATTATGTGGCTGAAACATGGCCTTTTAAAAACGAATGTGATCAGACTCAATTTGGCTATAGTCATTCAAGACGCTGACTCATCAAACCTTTATTAGAACCAGAGGATTGTCGCCATGGTTTTCTGCCTGGGAGTTTACGATCAAGTCCCCCACCCTCAACTCTGGAGCAAAAGCAATGTAAGCTACGGATGATGTGTCTCCATCTGTGTGCACATTTGTGACGATGCGTTTGATCGAGGGGGCAGGAAAATAGATCCCACACTGGGGGAGGCAGATAATCCTTCCCCAGATTCTTCCTCCAAGTTCTGGGCTCTATTTTATGTGGAAGACGATTAAGCATCAAATCTTAAAGTGATAGGACCTTGGTGATAACCATGCAAAAGCGGTGGTATAATGCAGCCGCTAAGAACTTGCACCAGACTGTCTGGCTCCTTTGATCATTCATTTCTGCATTTATTATATACCTACTGTGTGCCAGGCACTGTTTTAAGTGCTGGGTCTCTAGCTGTCACTAAGATAGGATCCTTGCTTTCGTAAGGTTCCAAGTCAAGTTGAGGAAGAGAGAATATGAGCAAAAACACAGCAGATGGAAGTGAGTGATGTGAGGAAAGCAAAGCTGGGGGGGTGACAGGGGGCAGGGAAGCGCTGTAGGGCAGGGGTCAGGGAAGTCCCCGCAGAAGTGACCTAGCTAAAACCCGAAGGAAGAGAATGAATCAGCGTGGAAATTTCTGGGAGATGAATTCCAAGCAGACACGGCTATTTACTAGTGTGACCCTGGGAAATTTCTCAACCTCACTCGGACTCATTATACTCATTTATGAAATGGGGGTCGTACAAGGCCATTGTTAGGACTGAATGCCTTAATCCGTATGAAGCCACAGCACAGTGGGTGGGGCTGAACCTTAAGAAACTAATGACACTTGCTATTGACCTACAAAACAGCAACACTGTATCGTTCAACTATCTCTGTTTAATAAATGACAACTATTACTGTTCACCATTCCTGTTTATTGAGCACTTGCTATGTGGTAGGCACAGTCCAGTTTACTGTTTCTTAACATGGTCTCTAATCTGTGCACTTTAACCAAGTACACATTATGAGCTGCACTTTCTAGGAGAGGGAATCGAAGCTCTGAGAGGTGAAGTGATTTGCCCAGGGCCACACAGCCAGTAACTGGGACTGTCTGAACCCAAATCAATGCTGCTTCATCCCACTCCCACTGCCTGGGGGATCCCAGCACAGCCCATGTGCCTAGAAGATGCTCACCTGAGATTTGTTGAGACAATGGAAACTGAGTTCCCTTTCTACTCTGCGATAACCAAGGATGTTTTCAATAACCGTAAAGGCATCCCCAGTCGTCCCATAAACTCATTTCTAAGGCGTCATTTTAAAAGGCTAAGGAGCTTCCTGCAAGTGACGCTGTCACATCTGAGCTGGGGTTTGTTAGAAGACCAAGCTAGAAATCTCTAAAGTTTTAACCTTGAATGCACTTTGAAATCACCTTTGATTGGGGCCGGGATAAGTATTTTTTTAAGTTCTCCAGAAGATACTATCGGGAAGCTAGATGTGAGAACCAGTGTCTTAAACAACATGTAACCAGGAAGCCTCTGGCCAGGGCAGCAGGGGATCAGGGCACAGCAGCTTCTTGGCAGGTGGGGGGTTATTCTCTTTAACACACAGGACATCTACTGCAAGGCTAAACAAATAGGGACCAACACTCCAGAATGACAGTTATTATTTTTTTCTCTGAACTCTACCCTAAGAGAAAGGTAATGAGGGAGAAAACAGTATAGCCCCCTTGGTCAAGAGGAAGAATATTGACTGCAAACACCTGGATCCTTGCTCTACTCCTTACTTGCTGTGTGACCATGAGCAAGTTACTAAACTTCTCAGACTTCAATTTTCTTGGGTGTAAAAGGTGGATATTGAAGCCTTACCCATGAGGGTATTATTCTCTCTCTCTCTGTTTATATTTATATATATAATCACCAATATATAAAATGTCATTATAGTTATTATACATATGTATATTTACTATATATGTGTAATATATAAATATAAAAATATGTATTTATATATTACAAATATATTATAATAAATATTATAATAAATATATTTGGCAATGTGCCTACCTGATGTCTAGTAAGTATTCAAATAATGCTAGCCTTAATTTTTTTAAAAATACAGTGGCAGTTATGAAGCAGGCCCCCGCCCAGCTGCTGCAGTGGGCGCCTTCGCCTGTTGTTGCCCTTTATCCTCACCACCGTCTTGGAGCTGGCTGTCATCTCTGTTTTACAAATGAGGAAATTGAGGCTCAGATTAGTTAACTGACTGCCGGGATCACACACCTAGGAAGTAGTGAAGCTGGAAATTGGACTCAGTGTCTACTCCACCACTGAGCCTCTCAAAGATTCAGCCTCAAATGTAAAACGGGAAACTACTCCCAGAGCCTGACCAAATACACACGGTGACTCCAGACAGTGGCAAACACCTGGAAGGAACTAAGCTGGGATGCTGGGGAGCATCGTGAGTGTGCCGCCCGGCCTCATCTCCCCGCCTGCGAAGCGCATTAGTAACAGCACCTTGCTGTCGCTTTAGCATCGGGGTTACGCCAAACAATAGGCAAAAGGCCTGAATTCAGCGCCTGGCCCCGACTACATGCTCAGTGACAGTCTGGGTGGCACATCTTCTCCACATCACCGTATCTCGTCTAGAGGTGGGCACTGTTCAAAAACCCCAGTTCAGGTGACCCTGCCAGTGCGTTCCTTTTCCTTTCCCCACAGGACATTTGAAATGGCCAGATGGGCAGAGATGGAGATTACATATCAGTTCCAGTTTATGGACATCGACAGGGCTATTTATTCACTGAGACCATTTTGCATTCAAAGCAATGATCATTACCATTCTTTTATACTCACCATTACCATCTAAGTGTTTTCCAACGCGTCCGCCTGAACAAAATCCTTTGCACAGCCAAAGGCACGCGCCGTGGGCCAGGGTGGTCAACGGAGAGCAGTTGTGCGTTCCAGCCACACGTCCTTCTTCCCCTTCCTTGGACATGGCATGCTCCATATCTCCATAGTGCCTTTGCACAGGCTCTTCTCCACCCTCTTCACCTAGTTAACTCCCACTCAGCCTTCATTTCATCTTAGATGACTTTCCTGATCTCCTAGTCTAGGTCACGTTGCTTTGCTGTCCTCCGTATTGAACATTTCTAATGCTGTAAAGGAATGGGGACCAGATGGCTGTTTCCAAGGTCTTGCAGGGAAGCACATTTAAAAAAATAGCAACAATCAAAGTGAAAGAGCCCCAGACAAAGAGCTCAGAATTGTTTAGTAAATAAAAGAATGGCATTCCCTCTACGCTCCCGTTATGAAAATGCTGAGAGTTTATTTGAAGAATCCCAGGTCTTTTTGGTTTTCTTCTTCTTCTTTTTTTTTTTTTACTGGCACAGGAGAGATGAACAGAGCAGAGAAGGCTGGTTATGTGTACATTCAGTAAGAATAAGAAGCCGGAGGAAAAAGAGAGATGGACGTTAGATTGAGCATCTGCTGTGAACCCAAGCATTGGGCTGGGCAGGTAGCACAGTGCAGTGGATAGGGTATTGGTTCTGCAGTCAGGATGCTTTGGGGTCGAGTTCTGGCCCTGCAACTTCTTAGCTCTGTGACCCTGGACAAGTTACGAAACTGCCCCATAACTTGGTTTTCTCAGAAAAGAGGGGAAAATATGGCTACTTCACTGAGTTGTTGTAAAGAATAATAATTAATGAAGATTCAATAAGCAAAAAAGAGCCAATGATTAAAACAGATGGAAAATGAAGAAAGCCTCGCATACTGTAGATTATGTGGTTTAGGAGAGTCTTGTTGAGAAGAGGACATTTACTTTGAGATCTAGACAGTGAATAAGAGCCAGTGGTGAAAGTAGAAGAGGAATCTTAGACGGTTAAAGGCCAGCTGTGAAAGGTCCAATGCATAAAGAAGGCTGATATACTCAGAAAGCTGAAGGACGGACAGTGTGGCTGGAAGGGTATACAATTCAGATACACATCATGCCTTAAAGGTCATTGACGGAGGTGGAATTCATTCTAAGGGATGAGTAGGAAATAGGTTGAAGAGGACGGCAAGAGCGGAAGCAGAGAGACCACAGTTGTTGCAGTGGTGCAGGGAGAAGTGGAATGAGGTGGTTGGAGGGAGAAGGCAGGGTGGGGCTGTGTGATGGTGCGTGTGAGGCGGAGAGAACAAAGGCTCTCTGCTTTCTGTTCTGAGCTTGAAGGATGGTGGTACCAACCTCTGCAGGGGGAGGGCTGCAGGATGAATCAGTGAGCTTTAGGTTAAGGTGAAGGTTTCAGTTTGGGGGGTGTTAAGTCTGAGATTACAGTTAGATAGCCAATGGAAAAGTCAAGGAGGCAAAAAAGTTTACAAGTCTGAAGCTCTCAAGGGAGGTCTAGGCTAGAAATACGAATTTGAGAGTTGTCAGCCCGCAGCTTGCATTGAATGCCGTGAGGCTGAGTGGGGACATAGGCGGAATACAGGGAGAAAGAGTACATTGAGGAAAGGAGATTGAGCCTTATGGGCTCTGTAATTAAACACACACACGTACATACACACACACACACCACGGACAATGAACTGGGGGACAAAGCTATTTGAATTCTGCCTCTGCCCTTTACAACCTTGGAAATTTTGTGCAAGTTACCCCCGCCTCTCTGAACCCCACTTCCCTTACCCACAAAACAGGAGAATGTTACATCCCAAGGTTGTTATGAGGATTAGAAATGATGTGTGCTAATACCTTGGGTGTGTCATAAAGGCACTACAAATTATAGGAGGCTTGGGGGCTGCTTTTTCTCCAAGACCCCTCCCTGATCTCCCAGCCTCTGCCCCCAACTCACACCACATGCTTTCCTAATCTCCTTCCAAACCCCCAGTAGCAAAAGGCAGACCATTGATAACTCTCTGTGGACAGAGATTAGATGACAGCCAGAGTTTAAACAGGGAGGTCACATGATCTGTGGGGTTTCTTTGATTTCAGATACTCCTCCACTTTCCTGCCTCCAAGCAATGGCTGCTTATCTGAACAATCTCCAAACTTCTCATGTGGAAAAAAAAATAGACCATTTAGGAGGAGCCACTTTCTAAGCTGCGTGCTAATAAGTGGTGTTCTTATTGTTATTATATTTGCTTTCAAATCAGCGAGAATTCTGATTGGACCGTGTAGATGGGGGACAATATTAGCCAGTGGTGTGGAGAAAATAAAAGCTATTCTTAGAAAACCTCTCTTTTGATTAGACCCTGATACTTACTGGGTAGTTGACGATGTCAGTAGATAATCTTGAGGGATGTCAGTGGGTGTTGAGGGGCTGCAGAAGGCGGAGGAGAACGAATGTGTCTGTACGTAGCAGAGTGCTGGCCACACCTCCTCCTGTAGGCCTTTCTCACCTCCAGCCTCTCTCGACCTGTGCTTCCACCACTTGACCCGCACCGGGCGCTTCTTAAATATTGTGCGTGAGGCCAAAGGGAAGGTGATGAAGAGCTCAGGCTCTGGGTCCACACAGGTTGGGCTCAAATGTGGTTTTTCTTTCTTTCCGTTTCCCATGTGACCTTGAGCGAGACACTAATGACTCTGGATTTCCATATCCTCATCTGCAGCCTGGGAAAAGTGATGCCACCTGCTTCAGAGCTTGGTTGTGAGGATTAAATGGGACGATTGTGTAAAAGATTAAGGCTCTTAGTGGGAATGTGGTGTCTGCTCCATAACTGTCCGTTTTTGTCATCGTATTTAGTGATCCTCTTACTATTTAAAGCAGGTGCTAATGTTATCTCTCCCCCTTCCCCCTTTCTCCCAACTTACCCAAACTGATGCTCAAAGAGGTTAGAGGATCGCTCTGGAGATACAAAGAAACTGATCTGGGATTTGAATCTGTCTTCCCCATTCACGAGGCTGGTGTTGTTTCTTCTACACCTGTAACCTTGAAAGTGGGATGGAAAACTAATGACCAAGCCACCAGGAAGACTTGTAACTGACTGAAGGATAGTATCCTAGGGTGTGTGTGGGTAGAGGGGTGAATAGACAGGTCAAAGAGCCACAGTCAGCCTGAAGACATGCCCACCGTGTTCAACAAGGCACATACACACGTTCAGCAAATACTGATTGAACTTCCAGAAGTACCACAAACTGGGCCAGACACTGAAATGAGTAAAAGGTGACTCAAGGCACTGCCTTTGTGGAACTTACAATTTAGTGGGAGGGGCTGGTATAATGCATATAATCACCAAATAAATGCAAAATTACAACTGAAATTATTTCTACCCTGAGGAAGTAGAGAGTCCCTGATACACACACACACACACACACACACACACACACACACACACACACACACGCACATTCACACACACACACCCTGGGTCCCTGACCTAGTCTGAGGGCTTGGAGAAAGCTCTCCTGAGTAATTATAATTGTTATTATGTAATAAGAGTTGTTAATGCTTTTATAGCATTTCTATGTGCTGAGACACTGAGCTTTCTTGTTATGCTTTACATATTAGCCTCACAGCAGCCCTATTATATATTGCTACTAGGGTGCCCATTTTAGAGACGAGGAAACTGAGATCCAGAAAGGTTAAGTGATTTGTGTGCTCAAGGTCATGCAGTCAGCACATGCAGAGCTGGACCAGGCAGTTGGCTCCAGAGTCCGTACTCTTAACCATCCTGAGATCTGAAGGTTGTGTAGGCTTTAACTAGACAGAGGAAGGAGGTAGAGGACAGCACGCCCAGATTCCCTTTTCCGCAGGGAGCTCACAGGGCGCTCGGGACTGAATGCAGCTGAGTGGAGCTACAGCTCAGGGGGCCGGGAACGCAACCAGAGAGTGCGCTGGAGAGAAAGGCGGAGGCGGACCAGGAAAGGCCTCCAGATCACGGTAGAGGCTTTGGTCTTTACTGGAAGAACCATGGATATCCATGGAGAGTTTTTAAACGGGGAGGTCACATGATCTGCATTTATTAAAAGTTCACTCTGGCTGTTTTGTGAAGCACAGGTTGCAAAAGAAGCAGCAGGGAGACCGATGCTGAGAGCATTCCATCATTGTCCAGTATGAGATGATGGAGGCCTGGACCAGAGGGGCAATGGCAGAGTCAGAGAAAAGCTGACAGATTAAAAAAAAAACCCTTAGGAGGCGAAATGGACAGGGACTTTGTGATTAATTGGTTCTGTGGGTGAGGGAGAAGGAGAAGTAATCGTTCCCTCATTGGATCGAGGGCATAGAGAGCTGTTCGCCAAATCCAAGGCTGGTCCAAAGACAAAGGAAGAGGGAGACGTTTGGCAACAGTTTGGGATCTAAAGTGACTCAGTAAGTTATAATTTAACTAGGGTAAGATAAATTCTTGCAACTGGGCCCCAAATAGCCACTGTCCCAGAACATGGTAGGGGTGTTATTTCTAAGCAGAGCACATAGCGGGGCAAGACCTCGGGGTCCGAGTCAACTAGAAATACTGTATGAACTGTCCGTGTGACATGCTCTCCCAAACACTCATATTGTCACAGGTTGTGTCCCCAGGTGACTATCAGAAGACACCTAGGGTATGACATGTACAATTCTGCCGTCATACATTCAAGGAGTTGACAGACCCCACCGTGTCGTGATGGTGCCCAGGGCACTGACAGGGAAACGTGTAGCATTGTCTGAGCATTTGTTTTGTATCAAGCACTTCACACACATAACCTCTACGTCTCCTCCTGACCTTCTAATATGTTAACCCTGTTGACGAGGGGACAGCAGCTCAGATATTTAAGTGACTTGTTGAAGGTGGTGCATCTCGCAAGAGACAGAGAAGAAATTTTAATTTGGGTCAATGTGATTCAAACTGTTATGCTTTTCCCACTGTACCGTGTTGCTTCTCAAGACAAAAGACAAAATGCTAATAAAATGGGAGGATACATAGCTTCGAAAATACAAACTTGGTGGAACTGGATATTTATTTTCTGATACAGATACCTCATCTGTGAAAAGGGGATAATAATGGTACCTACACCCTAGGGTTATTTTAGGGATGAATGATATATTGCCGGTAAAGCACAATCCTGGGTCTGACACATGGTCCTTGAGAATATGAGTTTTTATTACCATTATATTATTATTATCATCATGACTGTTATTGTTGAAAGGGAACTGAACTTAGCCTAGGTGAGTCCAGAAGACAAGATGAAGGCGAATGGGTAGACATTATAGAGAGGCTGGTTTGTCTCAACGGTGCCGGGAGAGACTTTCAAACAGGTGGAGCCTGATCTACTGCGCGAGGAATAGCCTCAGGAAGTGGTGAGCTGTCTGTGACAAGAGGTGCCCAAATCTAGGCTAGACAACCACTTATGGAAACGACACATGAAAGATCTGCTCATCACACTGAGCTATACAACCTCCGTTGGCCCTTTAAGCTGAAAGTCTGATTCTACCTCCCCCACCTGCTCTAAAGTGACAACTTTGGTTGTGACGTGGCGTAAATCTAGGGCGCCTGCTCCAAAAATAGCTGTCCAGTAAGGCAGGAGGAGGAGTTGGGGCTTGTGTACGTCACCTTCCCTTGGATTCAATCCTATGTATGTCACAAGGGCTAAAGAGACAGTCCCCCCGACCCAGTCCTTGACTTTCTGCGGCGTCTCACCTCGGGCAGGTGCCACGGGCTCCATCTGCCCCTGAGAGACCCAGCTTATGGCTGCCCCAAGGGGAGGACCCCTACCTGTAGCCACGGCCTACCCTCTTTAAGGCACTGATCCAGAATTTCAAGAAGTCATCCCTGTGAAGGAGAAGCTGGGCTTCTGCTCTTAAGGGCTTAAGGCAAATTCACCCTTGAGAGCTCTTGAGGCCTCATATAGGGATTAATTGATATTCAGCAAAATGAGAGCCCCTTTAAGATAGGGATTATATTTTATTTGTCTTTTTTTTTTAAGAGCCTTTGCTGTATGTGCTCATTTCTTCTTTTTTATCCTTTTGAAAAATTTTTGGCCATGTTGGGTCTTTGTTGCTGCACACGGGCTTTCTCTAGTTGCGGCGAGCGGGGGCTACTCTTCGTTGCGGTGCACAGGCTTCTCACTTCAGTGGCTTCTCTTGTTACGGAGCACAGGCTCTAGGTGTGCGGGCTTTGGTAGTTGCAGCATGCAGCCTCAGTAGTTGTGGCTTGCAGGTTCTAGAGCACAAGCTCAGTAGTTGCGGTGCGTGGGCTTAGCTGCTCCACAGCATGTGGGATCTTCCCGGACCAGGGATTGAACCTGTGTTCCCTGCTTTGGTAAGTGGACTCTCAACCACTGCACCACCAAAGAAGTCCCATTTTATTCATCTTTGTATGTCTCACATAATACATGCTCAATGAATATCTAATAAATGAACATAAGAGGAAATGAACAGGCATTTGAATGATGTAATTTATTCATTTCACAAATGTGAATCTACTGGGTTTCAGTTCAACTTGGTGTTTACATAAGGGTGCAGTTTAATACTATCATTAGTGTGTGGTCATAGGTTTAGAAAATATCTCTAGGCTAGGAAGAGTTTCAAAATTTTGGTGGAGGGGTACAATTGATACTGAAATTTCTGTTTCCAGGGCTTGGCTGCATGCGAGATCTGCTCACATGCAGCAAAAGATGAGAGACAGAAAAAATAGTTGAACCACTTTGGATAAATGAGGTCAGACATACTTGGCCCTCTCCTACACTCAGCTCTCTCCCCCCCCCTCTCTCTCTATATATAGTGGTTTTAAAATATGGCCAAAAATTCTTTGATACTCCCTTTAAGAGGTGAAGCTTAATCCCCACCTCTTGAGTGTGGGCTGAACTCAGTGACTCATTTCCCTCGAATAGAATATGATGGAAGAGCTGGTGGTTCACTTTTGAGACTATTTTATAGAAGGTGTTGCAGCTTTCTCTCTCTCTCTCTGTGTCTCTCTCCCTCCGTCTCATCACTCACTTTCCCTAGACAAGTCAGATATCACGTTGTGAGCACTCAGGCATCCCTGTGGAGAGACCCACGTGGTGAGGAACTGAGGGCTCCCTCCAGCAGTCATGTGAGTGAGCTTGCAAGAGCTCCTCGAGCCCCAGTCAAGCCTTCAGATGCCTGAAGTCCTAGTTACCATCTTGACTGCAACCTCATGAGAGACTCTGAGTCAAAACCACTCAGCTAGGCTGCTTTTAAATTCCTGACCCACTTTGAGGTAGTAAGCGTTTGTCGTTTGAAGCCATTAAGTTTTGGGGCAATTGGTTTTTTTTTTTTTTTGCGGTACGTGGGCCTCTCCTGTTGCGGAGCACAGGCTCTGGATGTGCAGGCCCAGCGGCCATGGCTCACGGGCCCAGCTGCTCCACAGCATGTGGGATCTTCCGGGACCGGGGCACGAATCCGTGTCCCCTGCATCGGCAGGCGGACTCTCAACCACTGTGCCACCAGGGAAGCCCGGGGCAATTGGTTTTGTAGCAATAGATAAGTGATGTGCTTTTCATTCCCATCCTTGGCACCAAATTCTGTAGTAGTTAGGGTCCAATTGGATAAGAGCCACTAAGAGATAGATAGATAGATAGATAGATAGATAGATAGATAGATATGGAGGCAGATGATAGATTTGTTGACTTGTTACAGGGATTTGACCTCATGCAATTAAACAGTGTCTGTAAGGTTCTTGTCGTCACATCTACTGGTGAAGACTGAAGTCTCCAAGGAAGGCCATCAGGAAGGGCAGATTGATATGACGGGGGAGAAGAAGAGCAAGGGCACTGTGGAACCCATGGAAACAAGCCTGGAACTCGTGATAAGAGAACAGAACTTGTGTCAGTTTCTCACTGCCTCCAACCTTGATGACATGGAGTCCTGCTCGAGAAGCTGACACCCTTTGTCATGGAACTCAGCACACACCTGGACTTGGAGTCCGAGAAGCTGAAGGGGGACTTGGGGTGGGGGATGGTGGAGCAGGTCAGCCTGTGACCCCACCCCAATGAGGTGAGCCAGTCAGATAAACAGCAACATGTATGCACTACCCTGACCTTCCAAGCATAAAAACCAATGACTGCTTTCTCCCTCCAAATCTCCCACCATATCTCTTGTAACCCCCAACCAGGAAGGTGACACAGTACAAATCCAACACACTCTCAAGTGGTCTCATCCACAACCACAGTTTTCTTGTTTGTTTTAAAGGAATCAATGTTATTTCAAACTTTATTTGGTAATGTTCATTCAACAACGCTTTCCAAGGTTACATTATAAAAAGAAAGAGAGAACAAAATTTCAACCAATCCTTAACAAAGGGAGACATGTATCCATCTAAAGCTCTAGCACATCAGATAACAGCCTCAACTGTTAAAGTAAGAGAACATCGTATAGAAAAAATGATAATCTCCTCAGGGAGAACAAAAAGAAAATGTAAGGAATTTCTTGAATCAACTTGGTATATGGGCAGACCTGGCATAGCAACTTAGCTAATTCAAAGTGCTATCAGAGTCCTTCATTAGAGACTGTAGGTGACATGTGGGTGAGTGTACTGTGCTCTATAAAAACAGGAGGGGGCTTCCCTGGTGGCGCAGTGGTTGAGAGTCTGCCTGCCGATGCAGGGGACGCGGGTTCGTGTCCCGGTCTGGGAAGATCCCACATGCCGCAGAGCGGCTGGGCCCGTGAGCCATGGCCGCTGAGCCTGCACGTCCGGAGCCTGTGCTCCACAACGGGAGAGGCCACAACAGTGAGAGGCCCGCGTATCGCAAAAAAAAAAAAAAAAAAAAACAGGAGGAAAATTAGTACTGGAAAATGAAATTAATCAACTTTTTAAACTTTACAATGTGTAATAAAAAAGACTAATGTTTCAAGTCACCCGTGGAGGGTCCAAGAGACTAACAAGTTTATAGACCATCTTCTAAACTATTTGAGGCCTCTTATTCAGGACTGAGCAAAAGGGAAGGTCTTTAGTAATTTGAAGTATGAATAAATAACTAAAAATAGCTAACATTTTAGAGTGTTCCCTTTGTGATAGGCATTTCATTCTTTACATTCTCTCTAATTTCTCAAACCTAGAAGGTAGTAATATAATTATTCTGTCTTAGATAAATCAACTGTCTTTGAAAGATTAATTACCTTGTTCAAGGTCATAATGGCAGGAAATGTTGGAGGTTGGTCTACCTCCAAACACCACTCTCTTAAGCCCTATCCTATATTACCACCTGTGCTGACACATGGTAACATGCATTTTGTGGGGCTAACATTAGATAATCCTCCACATCCACAGTTTTAATTATGATCTGTATCTTTCTGACTTCCAAATTATCTCTAGTTCAGTTCTTTTCCTGTGCCTCACACAGTTCATTATCTTAAAAAAAAACACTTTATTGATGTATGATTGACATGTAAAGAGCTGTATATGTTTCATATATACGACTTGATGAGTTTGGGGATAAGTACATACCCATGAAACCATTGCCACCATCAAGGCTATAGACATCCATCACTTCCCAAAGTTTACTTCTGCCCCTATTGTTATTGTAAGAACACTTAACATAAGATCTACCCTCTTGGAAAATTTAAAGCATCCAATGCAGTATTGTTAGCTATAGGTTCTATGTGTACAGTAGATCTCCAGAATGTATTCATCTTGCAAAACTGAGATTTCACATCCTCTGACCAACATGTTCCCCTTCCCCCCTCCCCACCCCACTGCCACCCCTGGCAGCCACCATTCTATTCTCTGCTCCTATGGGTATGACTATTTTGGATTCATATACAAGTGAGAACATACGGTATTTGTCTTTCTGTGTCTGGCTTATTTCACTCAGCATAATGTCCTCCAGGTCCATCCATGTTGTCACAAATGGCAAGATCTCCTTCCCTTTTAAGGCTGAATGATACTCCATTGCATGTACATATACCACATTTTCTTTATCCATTCATCCATTGCCAAACATTTGTTTTTATATTTTGTTATTGTGAATGCTGTTGTGAATATGGGGTCCAGATGTCTCTTCAAGGTCCTGATTTCAATTTCTTTGGATATATATACCCAGAAGTGGAATTGTTGGATCATCTAGCAGATCTAGTCTTAACGTTTTGAGGCACCTCCATAACTGTTTTCCATAGTTGTTGCACCAATTTACATTCCCACCAGAAGCGGCTGAACCAGGGTTCCCTTTTCTCCACATCCGTGCCAACACTTGTTATTTCTTGTCTTTTTGATGATACCCATTCTAAAGAGTGTGCAGCGATATCTCATTGTGGTTTTGATTTGCATTTCCCTGATGATTAGCATCTCTACTAATGTGTCTGTTGGATCACAGTTTACTTGTCTTTAAGGGAAACCTCACAGTGGGGAAATGTAGACATACAAAGGGACAAATAACATGCTACAATGGAGAAATGTCCAAAAAATCATGGGAGTTCAGAAAACAGGGCCTCTAACCCTGGGTGAACCGAGAAAGGATTCGTGGGGGTGACACTTGAGCCGGGACGTAAAAGATAATTGTGTATTTGTCAGATGGTGAAAGAATATTCATGAAGAAGAGGAAACAGTATTTTTAAGGACAAAGGTTTGTTTCGGCTGGATCAGCATCTGTGTACAAGGAAGTAGTGGGAGTTAAGGTTAGAGAATTCGTGTCAGCAAGAACAGACCAGGAAACTCCACGCCAGGCATTCCAGAGATCTTGGTCTTTACACTATTAGGTGATGGGGAGTTATTCAAAGACTTTCAGTTGGGAATGACATGGCCAGAATTTTATTTTAGAACAATTCCCATTGCCGGTAAATAGAGAAAGAATTAAAGGTGAGTCAATATTGGAGGTAGGGAGACCTGTTATTAGACTGTCACAATAATTCATGTAGGAGAAGAGGAGAGATGGAAATCAGACAGTGAAGATGGCAAGCAGGAGGCACGTGGGAGGTACAGACAGGGAAATGAACCAAAACTGGAGGAAGGAGAGAGAGAGACGAGTCAAAAGACTGTCATGATTTTGGCCTGGTGAGTGGGAGCTGATGACGCTCTGCTCTTAGAAAACTCTAGAAGGGAAGAAAGCGCTGGTGAAAGGAGGAGGATACATTTGGTTTTGAAGATGTTGCATTTGGGATGCTTTCAAGATATCCAAGAGGCAACTGAAAATATGTATCTGTGTTGTTATTTTACTTATCTTCTTTTAAAATTTATTTTTATTTTTTATTTTACTTATCTTTAATGAAAAACTGTGAGCTTTACAACCCTGAGCTTTATCCCTTACGGCCAACATTGAAAACTGCTGAAGGCAATACCAATGCTCACACTTCCCGTAAATTACTCTCCCCTGCAGCTTATGATGGAATGTGAGTTGTTAAGACGGTGGGAGGGGATTGGGAAAGATGTAGAATTAGGTTTATGGTTTAACCCATGGTAGTGGCTTTGGGATGCCGTGGATTATGAAGCGTCCTGGGCATGTTGACTGCCCCGAAATAGGCTCGTATCTCCGCATTCCCTATTCTGATGATGTTTGTACGTCTTGAAGCCAGCCAAATATGCTATGGTTTGGTGAGTCAGATTGGACCCTGGCTTCTTTAAGTTACTCTGAGTGCAGCAGGGAGGCCACAGGTAATCAGTCACATTCTTGGAACACAGCATTATAAATTTTCAAGTGGAAGTCTGTGTGCTTTTTCTCATTGTGCTTGGTGATGGGGCCACAGAGTGGGATCTGGGTGCTGTTTGATAGAGAATGACCGCCTCTTCCTTCTATCCTTTACTGTACATTTGTATTCCTGGGCTCTTGTTTGGATGAAAGGCTACAAGCAATCAAAAGTAACAAGATCTCTGAGCACATCTGATGCCACTAGCTCCTGGCGCCCAGCCTCTGAACTGGGGACTGGGATGTCTTATCTGCTTAGGAAGAAATGGAAGAGGAGGAGGCTATCCTTTAGAATGCACGGTTGCCTGCAGTACTGCTGAGTTAAAAAGAACAAGGCTGCTGTTTCTTCCTCAGGCAGGAACAGAGACAAAGTGAGAGAAAGGCAAGAGAAAGAAAGAGAAAACTTCTGGAACCCCCTGGCATGTCAGTGGGTGGTGGGAAATAGGGGACAGCTGGACACTTCTTCAAGGGGGGTAAAGGCTTTCAAATGGCAAGTCATAGCACAGTCTCCCCCTGGCTCCTGCCGGCGTGAACACTGAATGGAACTTTTTGCTGAACCATAGTGCACAAGGCTTTGCATACACAGCCCCAGAAATGTTAGCACCTTGGAGTTTCCAGAAGCAAAAATGTGGACCTTTTCCATCTGCTGTCTAAGGAGAGTAGTAAAGACCTGACACCTACATCCTTGGAACTTTCAGTACCTTGGAGAGCTCAGCAACAAAGCCAGGGGCCACTTTTCTATCTGCTTCCTTAGGGGAAATTCCTGATCTACGACCTCTAATTCTTGGACCATTCTCACCCCCAAGGAGAGATACCCTCTGTCCCCAGAAAAGCAGAGGTCAGATGGTGTGGACTTCCAGTCACTGGAAGTTGTTTTTCTTTGGACACACCCTGAACACAACTCCTAAGTTTTGGAACTAAAAATAGTACAGAAGGAGTTATCTTTTATTGATATATGGTATGGTTGACAACGCCTCTGCACATGCCTAGGAAGCGGGCAGAGTTGGAGCTGAAAATCTTCATTTTGCAGATATGCATGAGAAGACGACGAGAATAAGAGAAGAGAAGTGAAAAGACAAAAGTCATACAGTAAGGATGTGGCCAAGAACTCAGACTTCCTGGCTCTTCTCTCTGCTTCCTGTTTATTTAAAAATACTTACTGGACATTTACAGCATATAAGGCATCAGAGACACAGAGGCAGTTCCTGCCTGTACACTATTGGAATCTAGGTAATAGTGAGCACTAAGTAGAGACGAAAAACCATGGGATATGAAGTCCAGCTGACATGTGCTCACTCCTGGTCCCAGCTTCACAACGACCTGGTCGTATGGTCTTCAGGAAGTCACTTCAATCTCTAAACCTCGGTTTCTGAATATGTAAAATGGGAACTATAATCCCTGCTACAAAGGAGGGCTTTAAAGATTTTAAAAGGGTTTTTACAAAGATGGGTTAGTTTAGTGAACTTTAATAATAAATTTCATCAGAACTCTTGGTAAAGAAGGTAACAGACCCCCCCCAAACTCCGTCTCTAGCGGAAGACTACAAGGTCTTCCAAGAGAAACGTGTTTGGTTTTATCCTCAGAATGACAGCACATTTGAGCTTGTCCCTCCCACAGGAACAGAACTGTCTGTTAATTAAGTTTGCTTGGCTGTCTGGTCATCTGGCTTCAGCCAGCAGAATCTTGGGGGAGAAAAAAAGAGAACTGAGCTATTTAGGGTAGCCACGGAACTGGCAGAAGCAAATGTCCCAAGTAACAAGTATAAATTGCCTCCTAATTAGGAAATAATTATGCCCCCAAATGGGGCTACATGGGTGTAAAGGCATCTCACAAATTGCCGATTAGTTTCATAGCAGTGATGGTATTTAGTGCCACTTCAGTTAATGGAAAATGTGTTGGAAACGGCCCATCTTTGGCTGCTCCAGAAAAAGAGAAAAGGCTAGGGAAGGAGAGGCTCCAGAGACAGGGAATGAGGCAAGAGAAAAGAGAAACATTCGTCTTTTTTCTTGGAGCGTGGACTATAGTAAGAGTTTGGAACATGGAGTTAGAATGGGGAAGAATTTTGATTTTATTCTGACTGTAATGCAAAGGTACTGAAGGTTTGAGACCAGGTGAGGGATATGATCTAATTAGTGTCTTTAAAAGATTACCCTGGGACCTAATGAAACTTAAAAGCTTTTGCACAGCAAAGGAAACCATAAACAAGACAAAAAGACCCTCAGAGTGGGAGAAAATATCTGCAAATGAAGAAACTGACAAAGGATTAGTCTCCAAAATATACAAGCAGCACATGTGGCTCAATATCAAAACAACAAACAACCCAATCCAAAAACGGGCAGAAGACCTAAATAGACATTTCTCCAAAGATATACAGATTGCCAACAAACACATGAAAGGATGCTCAACATCACTAATCACTAGAGAAATGCAAATCAAAACAATGAGGTATCACCTCACACCAGTCAGAATGGCCATCATGAAAACATCTACAAACACTGAATGCTGCAGAGGGTGTGAAGAAAAAGGAACCCTCTTGCACTGTTGGTGGGAATGTAAATTGATACAGCCACTGTGGAGAACAGTATGGAGGTTCCTTGAATAACTGAAAATAGAAGTACCATATGACCCAGCAATCCCACTACTGGGCATATACCCTGAGAAAACCATAATTCAAAGAGTCATGTACCACAATGTTCATTGCAGCACTATTTACAACAGCCAGGACATGGAAGCAGCCTAAGTGTCCATCGACAGATGAACGGATAAAGAAGATGTGGCACATATATACAATGGAATATTACTCAGCCATAAAAAGAAATGAAATTGAGTTATTTGTAGTGAGGTGGATGGACCTAGAGTCTGTCATGCAGAGTGAAGTAAGTCAGAAAGAGAAAAACAAATACCATATGCTAACGCATATATATGGAATCTAAAAAAAAAAAAAGAGGTTCTGAAGAACCTAGGGACAAGACAGGAATAAAGACACAGATGTAGAGAATGGACTTGAGGACACGGGGAGGGGGAAGGGTAAGCTACGACAAAGTGAGAGAGTGGCATGGACACATATACACCACCAAATGTAAAATAGATAGCTAGTGGGAAGCAGCCGCATAGCACAGGGAGATCAGCTCGGTGCTTTGTGACCACCTAGAGGGGTGGGATAGGGAGGAAGGGAGGGAGATGCAAGAGGGAGAGGATATGGGGATATATGTATACATATAGTTGATTCACTTTGTTATACTGCAGAAAATAACACAACACTGTAAAGCAGTGTAAAGCACTCTAATAAAAATGTTAAAAAAAAAAAAAGATTATCCTGACTTCTGTATGGAGAATGGAGACATGGAGGCCAGAGAAGAAGCAGGTGGATGGGTTAGAAAGCAGTTGCATTTGTATAAATGCGAGGTGATGATCTGGGTGACGGTGGTAGAAGTGATGAGAAGCACATGGATTCTTAATGTATTTTAAAGGTCATGCAGACAGAGCTGGTGGATGGATTGAATGTAAGGGGTGGGGCGGGGTCGGGAAGAAGACTGAAGGATGACCAGAAGGTACTTAGCCTGAGAAATCAGCTCAGTAGCAGTGCCAGTTCCTGAGTTGGGGAACTCTGGGGGAGGATAAGATTTCTACTGGGGCTGGGGGATGGCCCAATATACCTTTTAAGATATTTTGGGATCTGAATGTTTTTCAGATCTCTAGGTGGAGTTACTAATATAGATATGGATATGTGAGTCTAGAATTTATAGGGGAGGTCGGACCCAAATATAAAAACGTAGGAGTAATCGGTGGCGTTTATAGTCAAAGGTCTGGGTAAAAAACAGTAGATAAGATAGAGAGTGAAGTAAACCAAGAACAGATTCCAAGGCACTCCATCTACATGCCCATCCAGCCACTCACCCACCCAACAGCCACCCAGTCTTCCAATTAGCTATTCTCCTATCCATCCAAAAATGCCCACTCTTTGTTAGATGCTGGGCTGGGTGCTAGGATTCAAAGATGAAAAATTATATATTTTCATCTGGATATGAAAAGCCCTGGAAAAGCTCACATTCTAAAGAGAGATAGCACACACTAAGAAGTTTAGTAAAGGCTGCTAAATCATGTGAGAGATGGGTGGGCAAGGGGCTGGTTCACGAAGTCAAGTGTTAACTCTGCTGCTGGGAGAGAGCTTGGAAAGACTACGAAGAGGCTTCCATTGAAGATACAACTTGAAGGAGGATCAAGAGTTGGCGAGGAGACGTGGAGGAGACCAGCATTCCAGGAAGAAAGAATAGCATGAGTGAAGGCATGGAACCCCGAGAGCTCACAGTGTCTTTGGAGAGGAGCAGAGAGACGTTAGGTGCATACGGCACGTGGTAGGAAGGGGTTTGTGGGGATTGGAAGACTTTGTGTGCCAGGCCATGGAATCCGGTCTTTTCCTTTGGGTCATTTGTTTTAAGCTGAAGATTTTAAGTAAAGGAGAGGTAGAGTGAACAAGGTCAGATTTTTTAGAAATGTCATTTGATCTAGGGATGGAAGTTGTCACATGAAAATTAAATCTAGATTTAGTAAGGAGGGACTCGATTATAGAAAAATTATTGCAAGGAGGAGAAAGGGACTATTGCAACAGGGGGAGGAGGACTATTGGAATAGGGGGAATGCTCCGACTATAAGCTCTGCAGGTGCCTCACGAGTCAGGTAAAAAGCGCTTCTTTTATAGGGGGGAGTAAGCAAAACTGGACAGAACAGGGTGTGGGGATGTGAGATGAACGGGAGTGGTGGGATTGGATAGTAGCAGACCCAAGAATCTGAGCCCCGCCTATTCCCAGGAGGAGGCTGTGAGCTGGCTCTGGCTGCTCAACAAGCATTTTGCTCCAATTGATCAGTGAGAACAAGAATGTCCGCTAATCGTTTATGAGGCAAGGATTGGGGATTTGGAGGCTCTGTGTCTGGCCTTGGCATGGAGAAGGGGGGCACCCATGGGTCATATCGAAGTCATATGGAGAAGGGTGGTCCTTTGCAGTCAGCTGTTGCCTGGGATACAAAAGGAGAGGAGGTTTTTAACCATCACTCTTTTCCAGAAACGTAAGTCACAGGGCTCGGTGAAGTCCAACATTATCAGAGTCAGTGCTGCAAGTGTGGGAACTGCACAGGAAGATGCGATCCAGGTTAGGGACAGTGGCAAAGCTTGCCAGTAAAACCCTGAAGCCAAGTCCTGTATTCTTCCCAATTCCATGCTCCCCCCTCCACTCCTCCATTGCACAAAGGAGGAAATAAGTGATTTTCCCCTTTGTACAAACACTAAGCCCGCCCGAAACGTTAGTGATGCCCTCAACCGCAGCAGCAACAACAAAGACCACAACTCCATTTCTCATTTTCATATCAATTGGCAGAAATTATCTTTATTAGAAAAATGAAATTCTCCTGTATTTACATTTTTACACGATATGACTGGGCACTTTTGTTGCCTCGGGAGTTATGTACATATCAGTTTGCACACATATTTCAAACCCCATTCCTTAAGACAGCTGATAACACGCTGAACAAAAATAAAAGACGTACTACAAGGAGACAACCATAGTATATACTTCCTCTATCATAGAAAGGTGTTAAGCAAACGTATAATTTTGTAGCTATGCTTGGAAATATTTAATACACTTACTAGCACTTCCTCATGCAGTGGATTAAAACATGACAGGTATAAACTGTTACGGTTGGTAAGTGAACATCTTATTCCCAGATGAAAACCACTGAGTAGAGAACACAGCTTGCTTGGGGCTCCTCCATACAAGAGATCGAGCCAGTTCTGATGTGGGTTTTAGACTGTTTGAATGTAGCTGTGAATGGAAACCCTCTGCACAAGGACTTCAAACCCATCCATGTTGGGTTAAAAATGAACTCAGACACGGACCTTTCAAGCTGCTTAATTCAATTCCTTTCTTGTGAGTAATGACCAGCTTGTGTATTATTATGCAATGAGTCTTATAACACGAATGAAAGACGGACAGTTTACCCTCTTTTTCTGGGTGAGAAGGCCATTATTTACGATGTTTATGATCTGCTTCTTTTTCAAGCCACCAATTAACTCACCTAATTCTTTCTGAATATTCAGCTTGAAATATATAGACTATACATAAACATACGCACATTCTATTGTGATATACTACATTGAATTATCCCGACTACATAATCTGGAATGTATATGCTTTTAAATTTGTTTTAGCAAGGGAATGAACAAGATTAAGATTCATAGTTAAAAACAACTGTTAAAGAAATATTTTGGGACCCTCAGGCTTGGAAGGCATCTGAGCCATATCTAGCCATGTAATTAGTTGTATTGAGTAGCTTACTGAATTTTCTATGAAAATGTTACTCTTGACCTAATTTCTTATTTGAAAAAAAATAAAAAATTGACACCCTTTCCCAGGGAAAAATTTGAGAAACATAAATGTTACAAGTGCCACTTTCATCTTCCCAAATCCATCAGGATTTTCAAAGATGATCACCTGAATTTGACCCAAAATAGTCGTCTGAATCTTTAGTTTCTACCCTGGAACATTTACTTAATGGTCATGGCCTCAGAGCTGTGTCTACGAACCTTATAAACTAAAGATTAAAAAAAAAAAGATTTGAAAAGTCAATACTGTTCATTTGTTTGAATTAGCTTAACTGAGAATAGAAATAATTCAATAAGTCTTAGATGGCTAATGTAAAAACCTCGGTCGAATTCAAAAGTCTATGATTGTTCTTCATGGAAAAATTGACAATGTTTTTATATTTCTGGACCTTCACTATTTGCTCAGCTATCAATAGTCTTTGATTTGAGCCCTTTAAAAGCTTGAAACAGCAAAATGTCCGATCAATGAGAAGCATTTAAAATGTCAAAGACAAACTTATGTTTGCTAGAGAACAATTAACCTTATTAATTTAAAAGGCAGCTGTGGTATTGGCTACTTGTTATATTAATATCCTTTTGAAGGCTCATCTTAAATCCTTCCCAAAGGTGTGAGAGAGAATTAACTGGAAGAGGTTACGACCCAGGGCTACTGCTAATGAGAAATGTTCTCAGAATTGCAGAAACGCAAACTCATTGTTTCACAAATGTAGCAGATAAGAGGGATTTATGAGTGATAATCTGTTTGGTCTTGTTTGTCTCTATGTACTGATGACACTTTTTTGGAGGAGGTTAATCTGAGAAATGACTCCATTTTCAACAGTTTGGTTCCTGCTCCCTGGAGAGTTGTGTGCTTTGAAATATGGCCGCAGTGAAGAGATACCACTGGCCAAATTGTTCTTTTGAGTGTTCCAGTTTCTGCAAAGCTCAGCATCCCTGGGAGAATGTTGTCATGCACTTGTAGACCCAACAGGATCTCAAAATAGCTATGAAATAATAATAACCTTTCTGTCTTAAGAGACTTTACTGCCAGCTTGAAAGATATAAAGGGCTAGAGCATTTCTCAGGGACCAGGATGACCTTACATTAGGTTAAATGACCCCCAGAGGGGGTGGAATCACAGAACCTCTCCGGGAAACATTCCTTCAAACCCCGCTCAGTTTCCTCATCTATAAAATGGTCCTAATGTGTCCCACCTCACAGTAAATAAAATGCCAGGAGAGAGAGGTGTGGCTTAGAACATGGGAGCGGGGTTCAAGAACGGAATGATGCATCATTGCCTCAGGGTCATCGCGTACACAGTGTATTACACACTACATCATTTTAGGCTCCTAGAAAGCCTGGTGGAAATATTCCAATTGGACATTCTTTAATGAGATAAACCAAACAAGCATTCAGTGGTGCAACAGTTACCTTGACGTCAATGACCAGGAAAGTATCTCTAAGACAATTCGAAAAAAATAGAACAGACTAAGAAGGGAAAAAAAATCTTAATAGCTGCCCCTCAGTCATACTGATTACCAAACTCTTGATCATTTATGCAAAAACTTTATTTTCAATTCCCTGTCACACCTCTGAACCTCATTCTGTCTGCTTGGCAAAGACAAGCAACAGAAGGGTGCAAAGAGCATGCCCTTTCTGAAAATGGGCCACAATGTTTAGGAGAGCGTTAATGGGGGCCACAAGGCAGTGTGTGTGTGTGTGTGTGTGTGTGTGTGTGTGTGTGTGTGTGTGTGTAACCACACATATGTGAGAGCATATTGTTTGCATATGTTTAATGGAATTATCCCTGATGTCTACTAAGAAAGAGAAGAGAATAGGCACATGCTAAGTAGAGAAAATAACTCCCCAGGAACCAAAAAAAGTTAAGTGCTGAGTGCAAGCATTCAGGGGAGAGACACATACAGCATTCAAGTCTCAGAAGGGACCGTGAACAGAGGTGGGGTCCCGGGAGTTTTCAACACACCCCAAACCAGACGACGAGGGGTAGGACACCAACCAACTTCCTCACCACAGAGGCTGAAACTCAAGCAATAGCCCCAGGGACCTCAGAACAGAATATCTCTTTTCCTGACTTCTATTCTGACCTCCCTGGAGGAGATCAGGCACTTTGAGACTAGGCCTAATATTACAGATTTATTAGCAGATTCTGTGGCCGATGAGGCTGAAACCAATCTGAGCCTGTTTCCTTATCTGTAAAGTGGGAGCAATCATACTTAACATCCTAAGGTTATTTTGAGGATTTCATTCTAGGACACGCCTAGAATACAGTCTACACTCAATGTAGATACATTTTGATATTTCCAAATTCAGGTGCTGAACCAAGGTGTGTCCTTGGGATGAACAGAGAATCCAACGTTCCAGTAATGTACAGAATAGGATGGACAGAGAAAAAATAAGCTCCCTCTCCACCCCACCATCTTTCTGAAACACACCTTGACCCCTTTTGCCATCTCCTTGTCCCATCTTCTCTCCAGACACCTGATGTGTTCTCTTTTGCCAGTCACAACACGAGGCACTTGGGACTCAACAGGAATTCTCTCTACTTCCCTCCCTGATACATTTATACCCTGAACTACCCAAAGTATTCTTCACAAGTCAGAAACGAAACCAAACAAAAAAAGGTTTCAGAAAATAGTCTTTTTACATCATGGTCTATTTCCCAATCCTTTGAGGATTTTTTTCGACAACCTTTTCTTAAAGCACATGTCACAAAGCAGGGCTGGGAGGAGGCATGATTTGGCAACGGTTGGAGAACTGAATGGAACCAGATCCAAGGCTGCCTGTGCAAAAACCGAGAAGGGCAAGTCTGTTCACCTGATCAGATGCTCCTGGGTTCCCTAAGTACTGTCTTTGAAGGTTGAAATAATCAAGGGCATCTCCAGGAACAACAACTAGATTCTCTAAAGTTACTTGGGAGTGAGCCTAGGGAAGGGATGGTCTGTCTGTCAGTTTGTTTGTTTGAGCATGGAATCAGATAAATTTTTATCTCCTGATAAAAACTTTATTTATCATTTCCAGTTTTTTCATGTAGTCTATGTTTGCATTTCATGGGTCCTCAGCTATCTTTTGCATTAGGGAACTGAAGTTCTAGACCATACACTACTTATGGGAAGAGACTGTACTTTCTATTCCCTTTGCAGCGCCCCAATCCCAAATTGTCCTTAAAAGGAGAGTGGATACTCAGTCAGGTTCCATCAGCTAATCAGTGTCCTATGTTCATCCCTGGCTCATGAGAAATATAACAATATTATCGCAGTGATCACTGCCAGCTTTCAACTTTGGTTTGAGGTTTTAAACTATATCCCTTATCAACTCTTCCCAGGGAAAAGGTAGGTCCCTAAAAAGAAGTTTCTCTTCTCCAGGACTCTGAAGCAGGAGGTTTTGGGGAGCTTAAAGGAAAACCACATTCAGAGAGGGATGCGTGGGTCTGTATAAGGCAAAAGGCAAAGATAGCCAGGTCAGTTCTCTTAGGTTCTCTGGCTCTGATCCCAGAGGTACTCAGGGGAGCACTCCTGTGAGAAACCTAGGAACGAGTTAGCCTGGAAAGGGGGACCAAGCTAGGAACTGGACCAGGAAGTCTCGGGTTCTAGACCTGACAACCTGCGATCTTATACAGACGACTACTGCCCCTCTGGAATTTCATTTTCTCTTAATTTTCCCATCTCCCTTCCCCTCCCGCCAAACCTTGGCGTAGTTCTATAAGTTCTGGCTTTCTAAGGCCCTTCTGGGCAGGCACCTTTAGCTGATACTATACTGAGTACTTCCGGGCACAGAAAGAGTGTGGGCGGGGGAAGAGGAGGAGTTTAAACAGGAAATACGCCCTTTGATGGGTTTACAGAAATCACATACATGTCCGTACCAGCACTGTCTTCTAGAGTAAAAGTGAGCAGAATACATCCCACACCCCCAACCCCAGATATATATTTTTTTAATAAGGGGCCAAGAACTCCAACACCCAAATCCCACTTGGGCTCCATTATCCTCCCTAGAACTGAGATAATTTTTTTTAGAAAAACAGTGCCCTCTTTACATAAATATCATCCCATCAATAACCAGAATGGGTTTTCCATGTGTTAATATCATTATCACCATTTAAATTTTAACATAAACTTTACATTATATACAATTTTATTTGGATAATACACTTACTTGTGAATTGTAGTAGCCAAGCATGTATATTATATACGTGTGTACATGAGCATTTATATTCACAGGATAAGTGCATTTGATCATCTGTGATCTCCACGTGGCAAGCTGACCTCCTCTGATACAATAAGATATGAACAAAGAATAATATAAAGGGATTGAATGGAAAAGGGCAACTGCATATTGGGAGAGCTTTTCAAGTACAGACCCCACGTAACCTCTCATTGAGCACTTAGCAACCCTGTTTACCAAGAAAGACTGGGTATCCAGAAAGGTCTAGTTTTATCTCAAGTGAAAATAAACACTGCTTTTCAAATGAAAATTGCCTTTAAGTCGTATTAAATACCAGCCACTGAGTTTAGCTTTCACCTATTCAGTTTTGGTTTTTGTTGGTGTGGGTCTTTCCCTTGAAGTCCAATTATGTCTACTCTAGCTGTGCTTAATACAAACAGGCTCTATTTCAGAAACAACTCATGTCCCCCTTTTAAGAATTCATACTCAACAGTTAGGCACGAAGAAACAGTACAGGGTTTTCATAAAGTTAATGAATATACTCAGCTCTTCTGAAAGATGTTTCGGTTTCTCAACTTAGTATTTATTTAGGTCTTGAACCGCAAGGGATTTCAGTGCAAGCTATTTATTTATATGACAACTGATTATTAAGGCTGCACTTTTTAAGTTTAAAGGAGATAAATTTTTAATCACCATTTAATTAACACCAACTTTTTTTTCTTTTTCATTAGCAACTCCATCTGCAAAGAAGTCGGGGCATTTGTCATTTCCTGAGAAGGATGCCGAATATTAAACACACATCAGTGGTAGACATATCCAATAGAATAAACAACGTACGACTGCATGGCTGCCGTGGATCCTTTGACTAATTTAAGTGAAACTATTTCATTTGTAAACAAGGTGTAATTTTCTTTTTTCTCCCCTGAAAATAGGCGTGAATTGATTTGACAGATTTTGCTGCAATGGGTGAATTTTGATGCTTTCATCAGAGAACCTACGTATGAACACTTCTCAGGCACCTTATGAAACAGGGAAGAGAAAACCGGGTATAAGCCATGAGACAGTGCTGGCTACAAAAATGCAGTGAGATTTGCAAAGGACACAGAGTAATGAGTAGGCTGACTATGATCCTGCGCCTCTCATGGAAGCCTCACTGGCAGAAAAGCAGACCCACTGGGGACCTGCCCTCTCAGAGCATTAAAACTAGAGGTGCCCTAAGAACTTGCAGGTGTAAGGATCACGGAAACAACTTTCCAAAAACCCAAAGGTTTCCCAGAGTAGAGTTCGCATCCTAGAAGGCTCTCCTCATACACAGAATCTTTTAAGTTGGTTGCATGTGCATACCGTCACCTATCTGAGGACTAGTTGGGTCCTTCTCAAGGGGAGAAAACCATTTGGAGTTAATGCAGTATCATCACGGATGCCAGTTCCGACTTGAGTCAGAGGAAACTCCGGCACACATTTGGGTTCAGAGACTCTGGATCCTTGGCATCCACAAATCTAAGGACTCAGAGCCTAGACGTGTCAGAGGAACCCTCTGTAATGAACCCATAGTTCAGGGCCTCCTATGTAATTCTTATCACCTCCTGTACTGTAGGTGAGATTTACTGTTGGATGTTATATTCCTGCTACTCTTTCTCCAAAGAACTGAAATGACTTGGACTACCTCTGAATAGCTCAACATCACTACCTTTCACTTGGAAAGTGACCATCCCATCAATGGTTGATTGTCTGAAGTTTGGGATCATCACTATTAAGAGTCAGTGAATTTGTGGAGGAAGGAAATGGCATTTATTACATAGCATCCAATCCTAGTTATTTTTTTAAAAACACTTTAGGCATTAAAGGAAGTGTATACTTTTTCTCACTACATTACTGTCGGTTCTTCCCAAAGCCATGTTTCTAGTTTCTATACCCAGAGAGGCATGGGGTTAATAGCAGAACTAATGCTGTTATTAGAAGAAGGGTTTTGGATCTATGGGATCATTCCAAGTGTAATTCTCACTCTCCCTGGAGATCTCTGCCATATTTGGCAGCTCCCTGGTTTGGAGGACACTGGAGGAAGACAGACAGCCTCTTTAGACTGGCGATGTGCCGCTCTTCTGTATTCTGGGGAGACTTTTCAATTCATTTCATGTCAAGACATGCCAGTCTTGTGAGGAAATGGAGGTGATCCTGGCTGGGGCTGTATAGGTCTAGAATGCAGTGGAAGGGCAAAGGCAGTAAATTCTAAAAAATGATATGGTCACAGGTGTGTCTAAGATTAGAAATTGGGGGGACTATTCCGGGTCTTTCAATCTAGGCTTCTCCGTTCTCTTGAGGCAGTAAAGGTGCAACATTCAAGTGCGTTCCTCCTCAGCATCTAGTTGGCCCCTTCTGACTTTCAACCTCAAAGACTTTCTCACCCACTGCCTCCCTCTGCCTCTCTACCACTGACCCTGAACTTTACTGCAACCACTTTTCATCGTTATAGGAATATTGTAGGTCAGGTGCACTTTCTCAAAGAGGGAGCCACTCAATGAATCCTCAAGCTCTAAGAGAATTATTCCTGGCACCTGCCCACTCATGGGAAAGCATTGCCTACAAAACAGAACACAGCGTGACTAAAAGAAACAGGATAACTTTTCAACCTGCCATTCTGTCCCCTCCTCTGGGAACGCGAGCAAAACGCAGGAGGAAACCAGGAAATGGTCAGGCCCGTTTACATTAGCCTAGGGCTTCTGTAACATGACACCACAACAGACCCAGGTGCCCTGCAAAATGCGTGGCTACTTAGCTCAAGCATTTCAGGGATATTCATGTATTTAAAACACACTAATTATTGGATTAGAACGATATAAAGTGTTCAATTAATATGGCTGTGGGTTTCATCATATTTAATTTTTAAACTAGAAAATTCTTGTCTGATGAAGTATCATAACAACTGCCTTAATTCTGGGGGGCCACACCGCATGTACCAGGCACGGTGCTAAGAGCTTCTCACGCATAAAGATTCCCTACCCTTCCCCCAAGGTTTACAAAATGCGTATCATCTCATACCATTTATGCACAGGTTTGAGTAGCGTGAGGACGGAGGTGGCTCGGAAATGACAAATGCTTCGAGGAATTTTTCATCTCCCGTTGGTGCTAGTGAGGCAGTTTGCCTCCAACAGAGTGACTGTTTCAGAAGAGAGAAATCACTTGTCCCACTAAAGTTTATCCACAATTTGGAGGCTGCTCAGGGTAGATGCATGAGTGTCTCTCATGTTTTGAAGGCTTTTGATTTAAGGAAGTGGGGCTGGAGACGAGTGTCCAGCTGAATTTCAGGACGTTAAGGAAGATAACCCTACAGCCACGCTGGCCTTCAGCAGACGGACGGCCTTTTATTTCTCAAGGATCGCAGTACACATACGGCTGCCGGCACATGCCACCACATTCACCACACTGGGAACAGCAACACGCAATGAAACGCCACCATGCTGATTCGGGGACTGAACGCGTGATGGTTACTCTGCGGGGGAAGGGTAACAGATACTATACAACCCTGAGTCATCACCAGAAGGGGGAAATGCAAACTTACGTACACAGGAGTCTTCGGGATAACCTACAACGGCCGCTGTGTCATAGACAGAAGATCCACACTTACACAATATTGAAGACACAAATGTGTGAGTTTATGCAGCTCTGAACAAGACCATCGAAGCCAAGGGTGAGAGAGTGTCTGTGAAATACACAAATCGACATCCAAAGGGATTCCTGTAGCTCTCTGCCTGAGGGCCCTTCTGGCCTTTTACTCCAGATGTGTCTTGGAAATGGACTACAGTGAAGCTAGCAGGGTGACCACAAACACACTGATTTGCTACTCCTCGGGGGAGCCTGGAGTTCTGGGGTTGGGCCGGGGCTGTGATGGAAGGCGTAACAATAAAGCTGGACCAGTTATAAATCCAAACTTCCTCATCTCCTGCACGCGTCAATCTCGCTACACTGCAGGTGCATTCTTATCTTGTCTGTGTCAGATTTACATGCACACCATATTGCTTGCTCTGTATCAGAGAAACCATCAAGCATTTCTGATGAGGAAATTACATGGTGGACTGGCCTTAATGGAATTTGGAATATAGGAAATCATCACATCACCATTGGCATCCAACGCGTCATTATTGCCAACATACCTAGCGGGCATGTCCAGGAGACTGGCCCTTTTATGGGTTGATTTTTGGTTAAGGACTCACCTATCTGGTATCTGCCACGCTCAGCACACACCTCACAAGATTCCTTGAGTGGAAGACTGTGGCATGGAGCCATGTGCAAAAGAACCAACGAAAAATACCTTCCTAAATCCTCTTGCTCTTTGCGGGGCACTATCGGACATCCAACATTTATCCTCCGGAACGTTGGCCATTACCTATGTTTCCCTATAGATAAAACATTAATGGAAGGTTTTAAACATCGGATTCAATACTAGGCATTTTCTTGTACACGCGTCTATTGCTGCAGGAATTTAAAACCCTGGGGGCAGAGTACATTTTATTCTTATTTGCAGCATAAGGCATAACATGCTCCGAAATATACACATCGCTGTGGCCTCTACTGTCCCTGGAACAGTATGACGCCGTCGACCTCAAGGACGATCGGAGATAGCTGTCATTCACTGCCTGGGATGGCAGCGAGTGTTTATAAGGGTCCGAGGGGCACCTCCCAATAACTAAGCGTTGGTCATCCCCATAGGAGTGGAGGAAAGGGTTATCGGAGGTGTGGTCTGGCAAGAGAGACTTGCTCCGTTTGCTGACCTCCAGACCCTGGGGGAAAAGGGAGCCTTTGTTCCCCGAGAGTTTGCTGGAGGGGACACTAAAGAGACTCCCGTACAAGTTTCCCTCCAGAAGCCGCTCCCTGTCCTTGAGGCTTATGCTCCGGGAGGGCCTGCTAAGGTCCACCTCCCTGGGTTTGTCGAGGATGTTATCGTAGGAATGCTGCCGGCTAATCCTCAGCTTGTTCTTTTGGAACTGGAGGGCGCTGCTCTGTGCCCAGTCCTGCTGGTAGACCTCCTCCTGGGTAGCTGGGTTACCTGTCTCCTGAAGCATCTGGTCTTCGTCAATGTCATAGAGGTTCCCCATCCGCAGGCAGGAGTCGCATTTGAAGGGGGACCTCATGGTGAAGTGGCCTGAATAGGTGGGCAGGTTGGACAGGCAGCTCCTGCAGTGCGTGGAGTTCTGCCGGTAACGGTCGCTGCCCTCGCTGTGAGGGGAACTCTTGTCTTTCAAGGTGAAGTGCTTGGAGTAGAGTTTATACTGGTCATTGTTGGGGAGCCCATCTTCATCGTGCAGGGGGCTCCTGTTCATGGGCAGTGTGGAGTCCCCCTTGCGGAAACTGTCACCATGGTCCTGGTAGACATTGGAGAAGTCCACGTTCTCGGAAAGGGCCATGTTTTCGACAAACTGGGGAGGATCGAGGTGGAAACTGGCCTCCCTCTCCCCATCAATGGTGTAGATCTTGTCCCTGGGGGAGCTCGCTTTGGTTTTCAGGTAGGAGCGCTCGACCTCGCTGCAGTCCTTGGGGTATTTGGAGGCCACTGACCTTTTGAAGTTGTCCTTGGCCTTGTGGTTCTTACTGTTGTCAGGCTCCCGGTGGCACGTGGCCCGGCTCGAAGTTTCTGAGATGTCCGAGTGGGCCACCTCTTCTGGAAGGTACCTAGGACTCTTTAGGGAGTAGCTCCTGTTCTCCACGGTTCCCTCATCCCTCTGGGAGACTGGGTTCTGGGTCAGCGAATCTTGGCGTAGAGATTCCATGGATTTCTTCCAAAGCTGCCGGGGCCTGGAGTTCCCTTTGGATTCCGTGCTCACGGCCACCTCCACTGTGTTAGGGTTAGACTCATTGAGAGTCAGAGGGTGCTGGCCCTGGAACACGTAGTTGTTGAGGTTATCCTTGTGCCTGTTGGCCATGAAGGTTTGCAGTTCATTCATGTTGTCCCCAAAAATGCTGTCTTTCCCCTGAAAGGACCTGTTGTCTGAATATATCAAGTTTCCCTTATCTGAAACCATGTCCATGATGAGGGACCCTCTTTGAATGAAGTCAGCAGCTCTTTTGGGGGAATCCATTCTTGAGGAGTTCACGTTGGACAAGCTGGAAATGTTTTTGGCTGACCGGAGGAGTTTTAACATGTTGCTCTGGGATCCGGTCAGATTGAAGTCCGGAGACTTCTTCTTTTCTTCAATGTGCACCCCGTGAATGCAGCTGTAAATGCCCTGTGGGGAGGAGCACAAAACACCATCCTCAGCAGCAAGGACATGAAACCATTTCACACCTGAACTGTACCTGCAAAGGTGAGACATGACCTTCTTATAGGAGTCCTGGAGAAACAGTGAAATCCGGTCTGAATCCTGATAATGCTTCTTAAATGTACGAGGCCAGTGGCAAAGCGTCAGGCTTACCTTGTCGCTCTGGCACAAGATATCAAGATTATCTGACACTTTTGCCAATAGTCATACATAGAGTTTGAGAAAAAATATCCACTAATCCTCATACAACTCTAAGTGTCTCAGCACCTCCAAACTGGCGTGTAAGGATTTGGTTGACCCTCCCAACACCCCGGTCACCAACCCTTACTTTTATTAAAGTTTCCCAGGATCATCTTTGGACTCTGGATACCAGAGAGTCAGCATACAAGGATCACCAATCATTGATTCCTCTGGGGAATTACTGCTACCCCTACACTGAAGCCATCAGTTAAAGCATGAGACCCAGTATTTATCTGAAGGAAATAAAAACACTAAAAAAAATACATGCACCCCAATGTTCATCACACCATTATTTACAGTAGCCAAAATATGGAAGCAACTGAAGTGTCCATTGATAGAGGAATAGAAAAGAAGATGTGGTATGTACACACAGACACACACAGACACACACACACACACACACACACACACACAAAATGGAATAGTACTCAGCCATAAAAAAAGAATGAAATCTTGCCATTTGTGACAACATAGATGGACCTAGAGGGTATTATGCTGAGATAAGTCAGACAGAGAAAGACAAATACCATATGATTTCACTTATATGTGGAATCTAAAACCAAAACAAATGAACAGCCATAACAAAACAAAACCAGATTCAATGGAAACAGAGAACAAACTGGTAGTTGCCAAAGGGGAGGGGGTTAGACAGATGGGTGAAACCGGTGAAGGGGATTAAGAGGTAAAATCTTCAGCTTTAAGATAAATAAGTCATGGGAATATAATGTACAGTATAGAAAATATAGTCAATAATATTCTAATAACTTTGTATGTGATAGATGGTAACTAAAGTTATTATGGTGATTATTTCATAATGTATAAAAATACTGAGTCACTATGTAGTACACCTGATATACAATATTGTAAGCCAATTATACTTCAAGTTAAAACCTCTGGAACAGTCTCTCCCAGCTCCACCCCCCGACAAAAAGAAGAAGAAGACCTGAGACCCATGTGTGGTCAATCAGACATTTTTTGGAGGAATAGACATAGATGGTGGGATAAAAAAACATCATATAGTTTGAACCCCTGGAGCTCCCTTCTTGGACTTTTCACTTACCCACTCAATATATATATATATTCTTTGTGTTTTGGCTGTGTGAGAATTTGTTGAGCATAGTTAGAGTTTTAGTTACTAAGAAGAGTGGAGAGTCCTGATGACACAGTGATGCTGCATTTAAATCCATCCAGGGAACTGAATGACTGAGGGACTCGGGGGTAGCTCAGATATAAGCACCCCCATCCATACATCTCTTGTTTTCCACTCCACCTTCTTCCTGTCTTAAAAATAACTGTTGGGTTTCCCTGGTGGCGCAGTGGTTGACAGTCCGCCTGCCGATGCAGGGGACACGGGTTCGTGCCCCGGTCTGGGAAGATCCCACATGCCGCGGAGCAGCTGGGCCCGTGAGCCACGGCCGCTGAGCCTGCGCGTCCAGAGCCTGTGCTCCGCAGCGGGAGAGGCCACAACAGTGAGAGGCCCGCGTATCGCAAAAAAACCCCACAAAAAACAAAACTGTTTACTTTTCCTTGAAAGTACCTCAGGGGCAGAGCTCTCGATTCATTCTACAATAACAGGCAAAAGAGCGTCAGTGGTGTTGTGATTTGTGCTCCTCCCTTCCCCACTCCTGCCCCCAGATTTTGGCCGCGGTACCTAAAGGGAACAATTCGGTCCAGGCTGCAGGATTTGACCTGGTCCTCCCAAGACTGACAGGGAGCCGGTCCAAGAAGGGGTTTGTTTGTAAAAGGGATGCGGTAGCTGCTGCTGACTTTGGCATAAACTAGTGGGGACTATGGGTCGGTAACTCTGGACTCTTATAGCGGCTCCATCAATTCCCCATGGTGGGGATGCACTGAACCTGCAGGGATGCTCACAGAACTGTGACAGCCTCAAACTGTTTGCACTGCTGCGTTTTTCTTGTAGTTTTCTAGAGACAGTGTCCACTCCGTCGAGGAACAGTAAACAGAAAAGCCTACAGTTGTACATTTGAGCTTCTCTTTCTCTGACCCCCTTCAACCCCAGGCTGCACGGTGAAGGCTCGCTGAGGCCAAGGCCCTGGCATCGGGCACTTCCCACCTGCTGCAGCCTTACCTTTAGTCTCTTTCTCGATGCTGTGTGGTCTCCTTCCCTGTTCCCTCCCAGGAAGCAGTGTCTCCTCTTTGCTTCCAGGGCTGCTGGACGTCAAAATCATACACACACACCGTGTATTTCACATAGCACCATGCTTTTGAATCTTTTATGTTAACGTATGCCTTCCCTGTCCAATTTAGTAATGTAATAATCTCCTACAATGACCTAGAGGGATTCTGCTACTATGGGTGGAAATCAGTGTGTCTCCTACATGTTTGAATCAGCCAAGATCATAGCCTTTTTTTCCTGTTGCTAGCATTACAAAAACACTAGTTTTTAAATTTTTTCTAACTTTGCAATTTTATTTTAATGAGCTCCCCTCTTCCTTTTAGAGACTTTGAGAACTTGCTTCCACCCTTCGCCATCAGGGCAGTGTGCTCCCGCCCGCCAAGATGAGCTGGTTGTCTCTGTATTTGCAGGAGGCCCAAAGAAGTGGCCAGGGAGCTGCGCTATGTTTCAGGAGCAGAGAGGATGGCTGCTGACTGCTTTTTCTCATCCCTGGTTTCCGCTGGGACTCACACAA